>NC_090412.1:17694422-18057683 GCF_036365525.1 Heterodontus francisci | reverse complement strand
TTGACGTGTCAACTCTCCTGCAAATGAGCTAGTTAGTCCAATCCAACTCTCTCCTCATTCCATATCGCATTACTATTTCTCTTTCTCAACAAAGGATTGTGGTGGAACATTCTAATCATCCAGTGCATAAAGATTGTTTGTGATTCACTCCTATAATACGAACTAGTTGATAAAAGCTGGTATTATTCCATTCTTTTTTGTTTGAGGAATAACATGGATATTCACAGTCGCTTGGTAGTACAGAACTTGAGTATTGCTGAAAAAGGCGACGCTGTCAAAGCTTTTCGTCTTGCGCTCATCGGGACAGTTACAAGAATGCCAAATTTCAAAGGGAGCAACAATTTATACTGCATGAGAAAAGGGTGCTGATTGATTATCAAGTCGACTCTGATTCGTTGAGGCGTTGCCCTGGAGGATGCACCTGGGAACTATTTTCCTCCATGAAAATAAAAGCAAAATACTGCGGATCTGAAAATCTGAAATAAAAACAGAAAGTGCTGGAAATACTCAGCAGGTCAGGTAGCATCTGTGCAGAGAGAAACAGAGTTAGCGTTTCGGGTCTGTGACCTGTTGAAAGGTCACAGACCTGAAACGTTAACTCTGTTTCTCTCTCCACAGATGCTGCAATACCTGCTGAGTTTTTATTATCCTTCACACTTTTGTTTAATTCAAAAAAGGCGCAATGCCTGGACATGTTTCCATTTGCCTGCAGAGGACAGGTCCTTGTGTATGAATATATGTAGCTACTAGCAAATGTAAGTGAGTCGCATTGCAAGCACGACTGATCTCATATTGTTTGTTAGTGTAATTCTTAGCATGCTCAGGATTGTTGAGTAAGTGATGTCCAATCACAGAATCACATCAAATGTTAGACATTGTGTTTTGAGTTTTGCAAATACAGGCTAAGAATTACAGCATGTCTCTTTTTCAGCAACATGGATATTGCATTCCTGAAGGGATGGGGCTTTTGTTCTGTGATTGATGCTGTTTTGCTCATAATTTTAGTGTGATATGCAGAGCAGGGAGGTGACAATACGTCCCGAGTAAATAACTGTGAAAGTAACACCAACTGAGGTATAAAAGTTGCAGACACTCGCTACACTTCAGTCGAAGCTGAGTAAGTTAATCTCAGTGAGACAGCAGAGGGACCACAAATTTCCTCAGGTCTAAGGAAGAATTTCCCCTCCTCATTATAGAATCACAGAGGACAATTTTAACCTAACTCAGCTGGGAACCCACGGCATCAGGTGGAACACTGATTTTACGCCCTGCCCAATGGGAGCAATTTTAAACTATCCCACCAGTTGCGAAACCAGCAGGTTTGGGTGCAACGTTGGTTTTTATACCCCACCCGATTTTTACTCTACATTGAAGTCGCTGAGTGATGTGCAGGGTAAAATCAACTGTTTCAACTGATCTCGTGAGTTTCCCACCCAACAGGTTTGGTGAAATTTGCCTCCATAGTGTCTTACAGCACAGAGGGTGGCCATTGTGCCTGTGCCCACTCTTGGAAGGAGCTAGCCAATAATTTGCACTGACCCCCACTCTTTCCCCATCACCCTGCAAATATTTCCTTTTCAAATGTTTTTCCAGTTCCCTTTCGAAAGTTACTATTGAATCTACTTCCCTTTCAGTCAGTGCTTTCAAGATCACAACAACTCGCTTTGTAAACTATGGCCCAGTTGGTAGCCCTCTTTCCTTTGAGTTGCAAGGTTCTGAGTTTGAGTCTCACTCAAGGCGGACACTCCAGTGCCATTCTGAGGGAACCACTGCATTGCCAGAGGTGGGGTCTTTCGGATGAGATGTTAAATCAAGGCCCTGCCTACTTGATCGGGTAGATGCAAAAGATCTCATGGCCCTATTTCAAAGAAGAGCAGGGGAGTTATCCCTGGTGTCCTGCCCAATATTTATCCCTCAATCAACATCACAAAAACAGATTATCTGGTCATTATCACATTGCTGTTTGTGAGAGCTTGCTGTGCGCATACTGGCTGCTGCATTTCCTGTAAAGTGCTTTGAAACGTCCAGTGGTCATGAAAGGCACTACAGAAATGCAAGTCTTTTTTTTTAAAAGTTACTCCTTACTTACCCCACCAAAATCTCTCAATTTTGAACACCTCTATCCTTACCCTTCCCTTGTTGGAAAGTGGATGTCAGTTAAGGACAAGAACCGTCTTTGCTCACACCCCATGGTCGAACAAGCTGCTAGCATTCACTATTAGTGTTTCTGCTTGAAGAGCAGTCATTTGGCCAAAGTTTTGGTGGGATGCTGGAGCCTGGGAGGACTGCCGATGCCCTGGAGCTGTACTCCAGCAAGAGTCACACCATCAGAATGGACGGGCAGGGGAACTGGAAGTCAAGAATGCTCCTGCACCCTGTAATACACTGCAGGTCTGAATGTACAGTCCAGTGGTGTTTAGTGAGCTCGCCAATCACTGTTTTATTACTCCAGGGTGACATCGCCTCCTGTGCTGGGACATACCTGTACCTGTGGACAATCAACGGGCAGCCGATAGCAAGCATCAACACATCCTCAGAACTGACAGAGGAGATTCTGTGCTGCTGCTTCACGGAGGTGCACGAATGGGACTCTCGCAATGTTGTCGTGACAGGGTGTGCTGACGGTGTTGTACGAGTAAGTGTCACCAACAGCAGGTAAAGCGCTGGCACCTTTTGGGCTACATTAACCTAGTGTTGCGGGTCAAATAAGCCAGAGTCCTGTGCCCGTAGCTTCCCCCTTTCCTCCTCTCCCACCCTAAAGACATTGACCCATCCTGTTTTATTTTCTGGTGGACCTCTAGTTCCCTGCCCAAGTCACCGTGTGTGAGTGCCGACAGCCAATTCAGTCATGGGAAGCATCACTGACAAGCAAGGACCCTGTCCCCACTTAATGGCCCCACACACTTACACTGCCGCAGGGGGTGCTAGATATGGGTCGGGATTGAGGGCCCTGGCTGATTTTCCCTCCCAGTCCTGCCCACGCCCCAAATGTCCAATTGCTGCCCTTTCACGTATAAGAATTTAGCTGTGCCATAAAATCAAGACGTGGGGGTGAAGAATTTCACAATAAGCACTCCTAGTGTAAGTCTGGAATGTTGAAGTGCAAAATTCCAGCTGGAGGGTCAGGTACAGGTATCTCCATTGCCAATCTTCATCCCTCTCACTCAAAGCTCAGTATCGGGTTAATGCAGCCCTTAGAGTGGTACTGATTCCTACAGACCAGGAAGCTTCTACCTGGTCTGTGCTGAGCCAGAATAGCAGTTGGACAATGGGGCCTGGGCAGGGGGAAGGGGGGAAAATCATTCAGGGTTCCTCAGCACTATGTTACACAGACCATTTGAGGTTGCAAACGTCTGCTCTAATTGTTAACCTTCCTCTAGAGTTTCTATCTTCATTCAGAACACATTCTCCTTTCCTAAAAAAAGGGCAATTTACATTGAACAGACATCCTGCGACCCATACACAGCCCGTAGCTATCTTCCTACTTTGTATTTATCTTCCTCATTTGTAAAATTTAAATGATAAGAACAAAACTTGAAACATGTTATATTGCTATTATGTTTGACAAATAGATAATGGATTTTGTTTCTCATAATCCTTTAATGAACAATATTTGGAATGGTTTTACCTTACCCAGAGAACACAGCACAACCTGAAGCACAGATTTTATTAGACTTCCTTACAATTGCTTTACTCCAATTTAGCACTTTATGTATTTTAAAACGTCCATACATTGAAGAGTTAACTGGCCGACTCGGACAGCTGGCGTGTCTTTGTAGAACTCTTTTTTACTTCTCTGAATCTTCCACTTGAGTTGTGCCCATCTGGAATTTTACTTTAATATGGAGCTCCTTATTGAACAGGTTTAAGATGGCAGGCACATTCCTTCAGCCTTAGATGTTGAAGAGGTGAATGAGAACCATGTGATGCACATTTTTTTCTCTCCTCTCAATCCTCACTGTCTTAAAATGTAGCTCTGATGCTCTGTCCCCTGTCTTTCTGGAGATCTCAAAAACCATGGAACTCCTTACCTCATCAGCCTGTTCTTCTACAATCCTCAGACTTGTAAAACCCAAGAATATGCCGATCACCGCTTTGTGGTTTAGCTTATTCCCCTCTTCTTTTTGACCTTCGTTCGTTCATCGGCCTTATCCCTCCAACTAGTTTTTAAAATTTTTTACATAGAAATTACAGCACAGCAACAGGCCATTCGGCCCAACTGATCTTTGCTGGTACTTATGCTCCACACGAGACTCCTCCCACCCTACTTTATCTAACTCCATCAGGAGATCCTTCTATTCCTTTCTCCCTCATATACTTATCTAGCTTCTGTTATTTGACTCGAGCACTGCATGTGGTAGCAAGTTCCACATTCTCACCACTCTCTGGGTAAAGAAATTTCTCCTGAATTCTTTATAGCAGTTGCTGCATGACAGCATAAAACCAACTGCTGCTTACTTTTGTGCTTATCTGGTGCAGGGTTGTTTGTTTATTTGCAAATCGTGAGAAGGTTGAAAAATTCTGTTTTTTGTCTACTTACAGTTGTGGAAGACAGAGTATAGAAGGGTACAAGTCAGTAAGAACGATGAAGAACAAGCCTCAGAAAAGAATGGTAATGCTTAAATAATATTCGCATCACAGAGGCAGAATGGTTAGAAAGCATCAGAGTAGCTTATCCTTCCGTGCAAGTGCCTCTGGTTAACACCAGAGTGGAGTGCTTGCAGATAAATCAATGGTTTGCATGGTACACTTTCTTGCCACAGACTTCTTCAAGTACTGAGTGTCCTTTGCTGCTCTCTGAATGGAGATTGTGATACCTGCTATGTCGAACAGCTTAACACTGTCTGTGATGCTGGCTCCGTGTCATCAACATAAGCTAAAAGAGGGGAACAATTAATAAGGAACTAAACTACAAGCCAAAAACAAAGGAAAACTGTAAACCTATAATAATATTGTTAGTATCCAGGATACACTGCAGTCCCTGCGGTGCCCACCAGTCACGGAATGCCTCAAGCATACTGCCAAATATCGTGTGCTCCATCTCCAGCGTTTCCAAGTAGTCGGTTTTTTTTGTCGTCCCATTTATATAAAATTTAATGCTGGTGGAAATTTCTTGCCCTGGTATTGTTCCTCTCTCTTTGCCTGCTATGTGCCTAAATCTGATGGACCTGACCATTAGCAAGGCCTGGGTGATCTCTGACACAGATTCTCCTCATGCTTGGCCTTATGCCAGGAGTTTGGGGTGGGACCACGAGCACAGTTGCAGGCCTGGCTGCTGCCCTCAAGGCCTCCTGGCTGCCCCAAAGATCACCTGAGTTCCTGAAAAAGGTTGCCACGGTCTTGCCAAAAGGGTGCTTTGTGCCTTTGTACCACTATTGCCGGCTGTGCCTTCAGCCATCTAGGCCCCAAGCACTGGAATTCTCTCCCTAACCCTCCACCTCCCTCTCCTCCCTTAAGACCTTGATGAAAACATACCTCTTTGGTCAGGTGTTAAGATACCTGTCCTAATGTCTTATTTGGCTCTGTGCCAATTTTTGTTTGATTATACTCCTGTGAAACAACTGGGGATATTTTACTACATTAAAGGAGCTATATAAATACAAGTTACTGTTGTTGGTTCTGCTGAATCCTCCATTCTGAGTGGGATCCTAGCCCAAGCTCCACTGCCAGCTTCCTGGGCTGTGACCGGAAATGGGCACCCAAAGGTGGTAGTGGACAGAGAATGAGGCAGTAGAGCCAAGAACATTGTCTTCAGCCTCACTAACATTCCAGTACTTGGTCTAGACTTCTCACAGGCGCAGGTCCTGCTCTCCCCAGTTAGAGAAGGGCTGAAAAGCCAGGGATAGCAAAATGGCAGAAGAGACTTGGCAAAACAGGACCCTGCCTCATTTCCACATGCTAGTACTTGCAAAATATGTGCAATGCGGAGAAATGTATGTGCCCAATTGCTTAGCTGGCTTGAAGAAGTCTTGGTAATCGTAGCAGTAGATCCAGAAGTATCAGGTTTGGGTCTTGACTGATGTATAGTCCGCTTTTCATTGGGCTGTGAGAAAGAGCAAGAGAAGCTGCACCTCAAAGGGAGCAGTGCGACCTGTCTGGGACCTGTAGTCCTCATTAAAGCAGTCCTCCAGACTAGAACATCCCAGCTTTCCAAATGAACAAGGACATGTAGAGAGATGGGAATCAGGAAAAATCTAAAGACCAATTAAATAAAGCACCCATGAGAATGAATAGAGAGCTTGTCATTTAAATTGTGAATGTCAATTTAGACCATCACTATTCCTGCAGAAACCTCAATCAGCTCCAACTTCCCATCTTGTAATTGGGAACAAAGAATAGAAAAGTTAATTTGTGCTCCCTCACCAAGCTTCCTTCGACAGCAACTTCCAAACCCGTGACCTCTACCACCTGGAAGAACACCACCACCTGCAAGTTCCCCTCCAAGCCACACACACCATCCTGACTTGGAATTGTATCACTGTTCCTTCACTGTCACTGGGTTAAAATCCTGGAACTCCCTTCCTAACAGCACTGTGGGTATATCTACCCCACATGGACTGTAGCAATTCAAGAAGGCGGCTCACCACCACCTTCTCAAGGGCAATTAGGGATGGGTAATAAATGCTGGCCTAGCCAGTGACGTTCGCATCCAATGAAAGAATTTTTTAATAAGTGGCATACTACATCATGTGATGTGGCACATTTGGACCAGAAGATACCAGGTTCAGTCCCTGGTAAATGCTGGTCTCAGTTAGGAACGGCAATGTCTTTAAGTTAAGGAGACCAAAATCAGCCAGTTTCACGTCTGATCACAATTGAGTGTCTCTCCCCACACTAAGCCCCAAATGACCTCCCATTGCCTGGAAAGTATTGGGGTGTGAATGTTGGGTGAAGATTGGATCTGCCTCAGCTGTGATGCACTCTGCAGTAGCATAGCCTGCTGTTATTCACAATCTCGGCTCTCACGCACATGTAATTGAGGCTGGGAGGAATGGTGGCAAAAAGAGACCGATGCTTACTGAAGCCCAAGCCAAACCTCAAGTTACATTTGAGCCTGGAGTTTGGTGCCTTGGAAAATCCCACCAAACAGTCCTGAGGAAGTTAACTGTGTTTCAAAAATAAATAGCAAATTAGAGCATAAAAATCGATGTATACATTTTAGGTTACAACATTAGTTGATCGATTGAAAGAGCACTGTAGGAAAATTCATCAATTATAAACAAGAAGTGACTGAACGGAAGTATGTGCTGAGAAATTGTACAAACAGCACAGAACTTCACTGGCAAAAAGGCTAAAGATATATTGCCTGTCGTCAGATTACCGGGAGCACCATCTGTAAATAGAATGATTCTAAAATCTGCTTCTGATGGAGACACAGCAAGCAGCAATCATATAAGGGAAGATATTGCTCCCAGTGATGGTGGGTCTAGCGAGATAATGCAGAGCAGGACAAACTGCTTCACCTTGGCCAGAGAATCAGAACTAGAGGGCGTGGCCTGCACTTGAAGGCAGTGGGGTAAATCCCAAACTAAACTTTTCAGTGGCTGAGTGGTCAGTCTATGGAATGGGCTCCCTTCGGAAACGGAGAGAGCCAATAATATTGATTCATTCAAATGCAAATTTGACTTTAGACCTGTGGTTCCCAAAGCTCTCCACCACTGGGGTTTCCTCGCATCAAGTCTGGGTCTATTCTAGACTAATTGATCACTATGAATAGTCAACAACTCCATTATCATTGTATCATGCAATTACCAGGATGTAGAAAACAAACAGGATGAACCTTGGTCTTTTATCGTCTAGAAACCTCTATGTTCTCAAAACTGAGCAATTGGCTGAGTATGGCATTAAGGAGCCCTAGCAAAACTGGAGTCAATGGGAATCAGGGGGAAAACGCTCCGCTGGTTAGAGTCATACCTAGCACAAAGGAAGATGGTTGTGGTTGTTGGAGGCCAATCATCTCAGTCGCAGGACATCACTGAAGGAGTTCCGTAGGGTAGTGTCCGAGGCCCAACCATCTTCAGCTGCTTCATCAATGACCTTCCTTCAATCATAAGGTCAGAAGTGGGAATGCTCGCTGATTGCACAGTGTTCAGCACCATTCATGACACCTCAGTTACTGAAGCAGTCCATGTCCATATGCAGCAAAAGCTGGACAACATCCAGTCTTGGGTTGATAAGTGGCAAGTTACATTCGTGCCGCATAAATGTCAGATAATGACCATCTCAAACAAGAGAGAATCTAACCATCCCCCCTGATGTTCAATGGCATTACCATCGCTGAATCCTCCACTATCAACATCCTGGGGGCCACCATTGATCAGAACTATATTGCCGCTCCTTCACTGTCACTGGGTCAAAATCCTGGAACTCCCTTCCTAACAGCACTGTGTGTGTACCTACACCATATGGACTGCAGCGATTCAAGAAGGCAGCTCACCACCATCTTCTCAAAGACAATTAGGGATGGGCAATGAATGCTGGACTGGCCAGTGACACCCACATCCCATGAACGAATTAAGAAAAAACTTAAATGACTCAATATTTCTCTGGCCCCTTTTTAATTGAGGTATTAATCCATTTTATTTTAAATGTGTAATACTTCCATTCAAATAACAGATGAAGGAGTGTGATCTAAATTAATTCTTCTTGTTTACCAATAACCCCCAACAATACTTTCTACTCTTGAGTTTCCTTCCTGAGGAGTAAACCTTGATCACTTCATACATAAGGAGTCATATAGTTATTCTGAACACCCCAGCAGATCTGCATTAAACCTTTAGGAACTGTTTTGGCATTCCTGGGGGGGAGTTTTCCCAGGGCCTTAGAGGCAAGTTTAGAGGCCGGGGGCGGGAAAATTAGAAAAATGCCGTCGGACAGGAATGCCAATGTGTTCCCGTCTGCTTTTCTCGGAGGCAGCTTGTGTGCGCGGCTGGCAACCCACCCCGCTGTGGCGAGCAGTCAATTGAGCTTGTTTGGAAACACTGAGCAGCCATTTTGCCAGGGAAATTGTATTTCACCAGCGGTGCACAAGACCCACGCAGTGTCTGCAGCTCGTCAACTCACAGGGGGGCGCGTGCACAGCGGGAGATCAGAATGGCCTGAAAATAACATATAATGTGGACATCAAAAGTGCAAATCGGCAAGCCTGAAGTCATCCACAGGCAGCAGCTTGCTTTTGCAAGAGTAACTCCTGGAGACTGCTGTCACTGACAGTGCTTGGGGTGCAGAGATGGCTGCTGGCTCCTCAGCCTTCTCTCACTTCCATCTCGTCCCTCCTCCTTTAGTGCCATTCATCTCAGCAGCACTCTCAGTGCAGCCACAGTGAAGGCTGCCAGCCGTCCTTTAGTTCATGTTGTTGATTCACCCTCCTGCCTCCTCAAATTCCATAATTGGATGGCGATCCCGGAAGCGGGTTCTTAATTGGACCTCTGCGGGAAGATTGTACCGGCATTCCCGTTACTGCGGTGATTGGGTCTACAGCCCGAAAGTGGTCCCTTTGACCAGAAAGAAACTAAGGTGGGAAAATTCAGCCCTCCTGTTTCTTCCTGAATGAAATGACATCCATTGAGGAAGTTGGCACAAGCTTTAGAGAGGCTTAGATTTGGCTGGCCAGTTTCTATATGCTGCCCATCACACCTACAGTATCCAGGTACCAATAGCGACTGGCACTCTCAAAGCACCGTATTGAGGAATGTTTGACACACATTCTTCTAAACCTGACCCCCATATTTCAGCGTCTTATCTCCTTTTTGGAAGAAAGCAATATTTGCTCGGGTATCTTTCCACATCTTGCAATAGCCCTCCAGTGCTAGTTCTCCCTGACCATTTTACATGGGTAAGACTAGATAGGGAGTATCAGCAGACTGCCAACTGCAAAGGGCATTGGAATCTAAGCTGACTCTGTTCTCACTTAATGTCGGAACATAAGAAATAGGAGCAGGAGTCGACTATTTGGCCTTTGGCTCCACCATTCCACAAGATCATGGCTGATCTCCCTCAACTCCGACTTCCCACACTTCCCATATCCCTTAGTCCCCTTCGTACCCAAAAACACTCAAGAAACCACTGGGATAATGAGCAGGAGTGGGAACACTGACTCTGATTCATTTTTCCCTTTCCTTAACCCAAGGCACTGAGGCCTGTCGTCTACTGCTGCCCAAACTGAAATCAGCTACATCAATGTCAGTCTGGGAATCAAACTGTGAACCACATGCTTACTATGCCATCAGAAGAGTCTGGTTCCGATTCCCTTAAAATCTGTTATCAACAGACCAGGCCATGGGGCAGTGCACTGTTGCAGATTTCCCAAACTGGACATGCTCTTGGGTATCCTCAGCCAAGGGCACAAAGTGGGGACCAGACACTTCTCTGTAGAGGAGGAGGCAATGCCAGACAGTAAGAGACCTCCCAAGATCCTCTAAAGGAATAGCATTGGCAGAGGCCTGTGAGAGATTGTCCAGCCGTCCTGTTGGCTGGGGAACGGTGCATGTTGGAGAGGAGAGAAGGTGAAAAAATGGGGAAAATTTCTAGAGAAATATGAAATTTAATGTCACAATCCAGGCCTACTGGTTAAAAACAATGACTTTTTGCATGCTGACCATCTCATTGCATCACCATGTCTGCAAACCTTGTTTTTACATTTACAAACAGAAAATAAGTGGTAATTATAGACTTTAAATACCTTATGCAATGGTGTGTGGCTGGGAATTAACTAGTAATTTCCCTATTGTTGTTGGTAATTATGGTTCCAATTTATCATTGCATACCTTCTAGCAGAGTTAAGAGCTCAAAACAGGAAAATAGCTGCTCTGGCTGTTTTGATTTAACTGAATGCTTTTGTTTGCTTAGCTATGGAGATCACTAGCACAGAAATATCGGGCACATTCAACCAAGGATAAGTCACTGCTGACCTAACTGTGCAAGTTAGAAGGCATTTAATAATGCACAAATCTGAATTCCTGATTAGAGCTCAGTTTTGCTGAACATCACAATTAAAATTTAATTAAATTGGGACATCCCCTTACATTACCGGACAGGCAGCGATTAACCCTGGTTGTTTACTGTGAGTGCTACCTGGTTGCCATTAAAAAACATCTACTTGACTGGCATATTTCCCTGAAGTAATGACTGTGGCTTTTAATACTCCTCCACCGCAGGTTACAGATGGGAACGACATCTTGTACTTTGTCAAGAGCTGAGCAGAAACAATGCACTCTCAAGGAAACAGAGCAAGACGAATCCTGCAGTCACAGCACTGGCCATCTCCAGGTAGCATGCTTGTTCTTCTAATGCTCAGAGTGAGCTCGGCAGAGGGCGCACATCCAAGCCATAGATCACAATTATACAGCACCCTCCAGGACTGAGCACAGTTTCTCTCAGTTCTGCATTCTTGGTCCTGTTTACAATGAATGCAAAAGGTTTGAAAGCTGCTTGGAAGAGGAGAACTAGTCTAATTTACTTCCAAGTGAAGCATAACTTTGATTGTTCAGAATTCTCTAATTGGTGTTTATTCAATTGGTTTGCGTAATCAAAGATATTGAAGTCGAGAATTGAACATGCTGCACACCATTTTCTGCAGGGTGTGGTTAATTTCTTTTTAAGTCCCTCCAATTCCCTCCCTTCTTAGAAGCATAGGGTCAAGAGCTGAAGAAGGAAGATACACTGACAGCTTAAAATTAACAGCTTGACAAAGCGGGTGATGAACGGCTGGGAACGTCTGGAGGCAGATGGTGTGGAGAATTTAAAGAGAGAGCTGCACAGATTTTGAAAGAATAGGTGATGGAGAGGTATTTATTTCTGGAGCGATCCACAGGCATAGTAAAGTCTTTGTTGGTCCTGTAGTTTCCAAGGATCTGAAGGCAAGGCCCACATCACAGGATGATTCCACGCGCTGCCTGATCTTCACACCAAATGGCTGTTCTTCAAAAGAGTGTCTAGAGCTGCTTGACTATTGCGGAAGTGGCATCGTCTGATCCTGTCCTCATCCTGCATTCCAGGATGATCAGAAAACAATCAGGAGCAAGGAACCTTAGCTGATTTTTTTCTCTCCTCCTTCCTCCTGGGGTATTTGTAGTGTTGTGTTGCATTCTTAAGTTTTCATTAAATGATAACCGTGGGATTTATATTTGGATTCAACACAAACACTCTTTATTACCTTACTTATCTGCATTGCATGATATCCTCGCTGGTGTGTGTGTCTGTTCTCTGCAAGCTATGTGTTAATTGTGTCTCTCAAAAAGGTGTCTCCTCCTTATACATGTCTGATGATGTCACCAATTGCATCAGTGGCCTGGTCTCTCAAAAGTACGGTTTCTTAAAGCTGAGGTCACCACTACACTACATTATAGTACTGAGGCCAATTGCAGCATCCTTTCCATTGGCCGACCTGAAATCAATTAGCTCAGCGCAGACTAGGATATCACTGGCTCATAGGGCTCAGCACCCACCAAGCAACCACCAGGGGAGACAGAGAGCTTTAGAAGATAATGGTTGGACAGCTGAGTAGGATTTTGCATTAGAAAGACAGTTTTCTGTTTTACACATGGTTCTTGAATTAATGTGCAGTATGATCTTTTCTTCATGGCATCTGTTAAAGGTCACAAGTGATGGATGAGTTCTTCTCATCTCACTACAGTTTCCCAGTGAATGATGCTGTCCTAAATATGCTTCTTATTTTGAAAAGCTCTGCTGTGGAGACAGTATAAAACGGAAGATCTAAATGGAAAGTAGCTGAGATTTAAATATACCGGCAGAATAAAGGATGCTTCCATGGGGATTACTGTTTAGCTAATAAAGTAGATCTCATATCAGTATCTTCCAAATCCTGACCTACATATTGGTGCTTCAAGTGAAAATAAAAGAGATACTTTGTGCTGTACTGCCATCATTCACCTTGATGAGTTCAGAAATTGTGAAAAGTCTCTGGCTTTTTCGTTACAGGAATCATGCTAAACTATTTGTTGGTGATTCATGGGGCAGAGTCTACAGTTGGTCTGTTGAAGGCTAAAATAATAACTGCATGTGGGAGATCGATGATGATGGATTCCATAAAGACTAAACGGCCTCCAGAGAAGAATATATTGCCTGAAGAAGCACCTGCTCAGAGAGTTTCCAACTGTGTGATTGTATTTACATACATTTGGAGTAACATGTGTTCATTTGAATTGGTCCAGATGCAAAGTTTTGGCAATTGTAGAATGGGAAAAATTTGATTGAGATTATAATTTTTAAGTGCATTATGCAATGGAACATTTTACATTTACATTAATTCACAGATATTGGAGCTGGCCATTCTGCAAAATGTACTTTTACAGGATGTAAGGTAGAGAATAGGTGTTGAAAATTTCTGATTTAACTGTGGATTATGTGATGCACCAGCAATGATTCTGCCCAGTGAACAAGCAGTTGGTGATACCTACCCTCAGAATAATACAGCCGAATGGCCTACTCCTGCTCCTAATTCGACGCATGTAAATGGAACTCCTCTGAATGGAAGTACATGCAAAACAATTGGATCTTGAAGCTTAAGAGGAACAAGCTTCATTGAGACTGACATTACCTACTTCAAGAGGCTGATACTTCAGTACTCAATATCATACGTGATAAGTATATGAGGATCAAGGACAAAGGTTTAAAAAAAGTAACAAGTTCTAAAGCAAGCATGTGTTCAGCTTATACAGTCAGCCCTGTTTGAAGTCGCTTGTTCTGATTTA
Organism: Heterodontus francisci; assembly: GCF_036365525.1. Classification (NCBI taxonomy): domain Eukaryota; kingdom Metazoa; phylum Chordata; class Chondrichthyes; order Heterodontiformes; family Heterodontidae; genus Heterodontus; species Heterodontus francisci. Next base: position 18,043,971 of record NC_090412.1, on the reverse strand, counting down.
AGCTTCACACTCAGTTGAGTTGTCGATTTGATGCAGCTACAGGGAAGGGCTTCTAATCTGAGTATTTTTGGAAAGGGAGAAAATCCTTCTCAGTCTTTAGGACAGTGAAGTCCCTGGTACACGAGATGCCAGAACTAATTCTAATTTTCCTTTGAGCTGTTTTGGAATGTGTCCTGCAGCAACCTTAAGTTCACATCCCAGCAGCCTATCGGGATCTGAAAATCAGCAGGGTTGGTTGTGTCCTTCAGGCATTCATTCCAAAAGGCACTTAGCCAAAGTTTTGGCCTCAAATTACATAATAAATTTCCTGCTTCACAACAGCAACAGATGTTCATATATCGGATGTGGAGGCATGAAGGACAATTATTTGGAGTAAAGTTTTTTTTCTGATCCTTAGGAAATAGCAATATATTTGAAAGTAGAATTGCAACTTGACAAAAATCCTCATTGGGTAAATTGTCAGATTTGCATTTTTTTGCCACTCCAATTAGCAAAATGGGACAGTGAGAATTTGGGACTAATGAATGTATCATCACATTGTCACCACAGATTTAACCGATCCTTCCTACACATTATACATGGATAGAAAGGAGCTCATTCAGCTGATGTTTGCTTCTAGGCCGTTATGGACATCTTTTATTTTCACAGGAAGATCACATTCAGTGTTTGTACCTCAAAAGAATTTTGTTTTCTGTAATCATGTAAATACAGATGATCAAATAAAGTTTGGATAAACAGGAAGAGAGAATGCAGACACAAATTAACTTTGTTCTTTTTGAAGATGTTGGTTTGTGGTTTCAGATCGTATAGCGTTACTCTGATGTGTTTTCAATTAAGGTTGTACATTAACCCGTAACACTCACTGATTTGCTTTGTTTTATAAGGGGTCTGCCCAACTCTCATTCTGCTCTTTCTGATTCAGTTTGTGTAACAAAGGGTTTAACTTTAGCTGGTTCACGTTGCTTTATAATGGGCCTGTCCAACTCTCACTGATTTTTAATGGGTGTGTCTAATTCTCATTCCGTTTTGTAAATAACCTATCAAATGTTTCCTCCGTTTAATGGCGAGCCTGTCCAACTCTCATTGTATGAAACCCTCACTCTATTTTTATAAAGAATTTGTCCTACTCTCACTATGTTTTATTAAGGATCTGTTCTACTCTCATTTTATTTTATACTGGACTTATTATATTTCTACTCTGTTTTATAAAGGATCTGTCGTACTCTCACCCTGTGTTAGAAAGAGTATATTCAATTCTATTTTTATTCCCATAAGTGGTCTCTGCACCGTATGTTCAGGAGCGTGCCTGTACCGTCCAATGTCAATTATATGGTAGCATAACCCAAGACTAAGCATAACAATAGCACCCTTTTGAGGATCTGAACTGACTGTTATGACATGCGATATCTTTAGTGAAACAGGAACAGAACATTAAGCTGCAGTATTCTGTGGACAGAAAACATGCACACGGAGGGCAGGATTTTTGTGCCCTGCCAAGCTCTGGAGCAGAGGTGGGCAGGGCCCGAAAATGCCAGCCCGGCTGTCGTGCCAGTTTCCTGACACCGTTCTTGGCACAGGCCATTTTGGTGGAGGATGGTTTGGGACCCAGCAAGGTTGTCCACCCCAAGAGGCCAGTTAGGCTCATTAGACCTTTGTTAGCAATAAAGGAGGCCAATTGGGATTTTACCAACGCAGCGGTGGGGGGGCAGACACCCAGTGCTAAGCCCAGGGTGCTAGCATTCCAGCCAGGCCTACAGGCCCTCACTGCCTGCCTCGGTGTGGGTGCAGTCTAAAGCCTCCCTGTAGAAGGATTCCCAACCATCCCCCTCCACCACACAGTTATGGCCTGGCTGCTTTTCCTATTTTGCTTTCAAATTTTTAAAAAAGTTGGTGAGAGGGCACATTCATGTTGAAGCACCCTCTCAGTTACTTACCCTTTACTGCAGCCAGCTGCTCCACTCAGCTGGAAGGCCTCTGATTGACCCTCCAGCTTCGAGAATCCACCCACTTACTCTTAATTGGACAGGGAACCTGTTTCCATGCCAATTAAGGGCGGGGGGGGGGGGGGCGTGGGGGCACCCCGGTCAAAATCCCAACAATTTACTGTTACCCCTGGGGATGGATTCAGGACTTTGAAATAGTCCTGGCTTCTGCCCAGACTAACAGTTATACTTGAAACTCACTTCAAACCCATCCTTATGTATGAGAGAAAAATATAATAAACAACACCATACAATCCCATTTTGGTGCTAAATTAACTCACCACCTTCAGCCTTCTGGTCTAACTGAGCTTAAGCTCAGACAGTTTTCCCTCGCTAGGGTGGGCTGCCTTATTGGACTGTCTGACCTTCCTGTCTGTCTTTGTTATCTTTTTTTGTTACTTCTGCCCACATGAAGTTGCAGGGCTTTCCCTCTCGTTTCTTTAAGTGATTCACCAGTACATCTGTCCAAAAAACTGGTTACTGCCTCTCCCTTTGGGTCTGTAAACCATTTCCTGCTTTTGTCAAACTGAATGGACCCATCGAGACATAACAGCCTGAGTTTTCCTGAACCCACCATGAAAGCGTTGGAAGGGAACATTCCATCTGCTGCCTGGGTTGGGAATCGTCATCTGTCAATAGCAGCCTTCCAGCGTTATTCAAACCAGCAGCCAAGTGCCTACCAGTGGTCCTCAGGAAAATACAGGTGTTGCCCTAGTGTGACTGTGCCAGGAGTGTCCCAAAGACGAGTTAAAGGGGCCACAGAGCATCAAAGGATGAATCAACCACTGAACTAAAGGCCTTAGCTTGGAGGGTCAGATCACCTTCACTCGCCCCTCTTTCTACATTTGGGACCATACCACTACCTCAGGCCTATTGATCTGGTGGTCCTGGTGACGGACAGGAACGGGGACATGTGGGAAGAAGATGAGGCAAAACCCCCTCCCCACCCCCAGCAGCGTTTCTGGCATTTTAGGCAGGTGTGAGGGGAGGGAAATTCAGGTCTGGGTACTGAGGCAGCAGTAGGCCTCACCATTCTCTTTTTTTTTTATTGTGTGTGGCGCTATTCTGCCTCATTTGGGGGCGGGTAGTGGAAGTAAATGCACCCTTGATCAGTTTGAACTGGCATGTGAACAGAAACATTCCACAAGCTGTAACGTCTGAGTTTAATACAAATCTAACCCCCTTCCTCACCCGCCCTGGCTCCTGTACATAAATCCTTCTGGACATCGTTATAACCTGAAAGCTTAAGCTTTTTGTGCAAGATCCTACCTATGGGAAAAAGGTAAAAAATCCCAAATTGTGACTGTGTGTCATAGGACAGCTTATAATAGCATATCTTGTGTGAACGAAGTGACAATCTTTCAATCTTGTGAAGCAGAAAATCAAGGTATTTCTCCTCTCCTGTAACACATTTTTTCTTTTATTTCATGTTTTGTTAAAGGTTTGCTGCTACAGCTAACTAACTGTGCAGGGGCCAGAGCATTAACCGTGTAAAAGGAACTGTGACTTCTATTTTTAAAAAAGCTCTCAAACCTGGATCTATCTGTAGCACCCCTCTTCAACCTGGTGTGATGCTGAGAGAGGAGCCCAGAACAGAATTCCATTAATACTAATTTAGGTTGTCCCCAATGGTCTAAAATCATGAGGGTTTAGATAGAGTAAAGAGAAGTTGTTTCCAATGGTTGAAAAGTCAATAAGAGGATGCAGATTTTAAGGCAGTTGGCAAAAGAAGTAGAGACAACATGAGGAAAAGTTTGTTTACGCAAAGAGTGGTTAGGATTTGGAATGAACTGCCTGGTAGGAAATTGGATAATTACTTGGAGCAGAAACAATAGGGATGTGGGGAAAGTGCAGAGAAGGGGACTAACTGGATAGCTCTTTGAAAGAGCTAGGGCAGACTCGACGAGCCGAATGGCCTCTTTCTGTGCATTACAATTCTGTGATAATGGATGGTGATCATGCGGTTGCCGCCTCCTTCTGAATTATGTTTCACAGTTGTCAAGTAACAAGACATGCCAACACTATTGTAGCATGTTAAAGAACTCTGATTGTGGAGGGACGAGCACAAAGGAATCTTTGATACAGCATTAGTGTTCTTTTCATATTGCATTACTAAAATGCAGTGTTATTTAGGTTAACACAACAATGCTGAAAATAGCTCTGGCAGCACAACTCACACAAGTTATACTGTTATGTATGAAATCAGGAAGCACTTTCATCACATGGAGGATGATGTGAATCTGTAACTCTCTCACCCCCAAAAGGCTATGGATGCCAGATCAATTTGATCAATGTTAATAGATGTTATTGAGCAAAGGCAGGTAAATGGAGTTGAGGTAAGGTCAGCCGTGATCTAATTGAATGGTTAAGAAAGCTCTAGAGGCTGAATGGCTTCCTCCTCTTCCTGCAATACATTCACTGCACCAGCAGTTTAGTGGGTAAATGCATCATGTAGTATTAACTGAACCACATAGAGCAGAACAAGCCAGGTTTCATTCCTGGTCTGTGCTGAGTTAACCCATCTCAGCCTGGGTACAGAGAGGGTAGTACACAGAGGCTGAGCAAGGGATAAACGTGGCTCACATAGAGGGATGGATTTTATTCTTAGCCCGACGTCGGGTGTCGTGTTGGAGGAGGGGGCCGGAGAATTGGAGCGGCAGCGGCCATCACAGAACCCGACGCTGGGATTGCCGGGAACTTCCTGGTGGCGGGGAAGTTCCATGGCGGCCCCTCCGGCGCTCTACAACGGGACTCTGGTTAGAATATTTAAAATACCTCTCTGCATAGATTACCATGTCATCCGCCGCGATCTTCCCATCTGTTCCCGATCTTCAGAACAACGTGTGGCATGCATGTGCCTTTGCTTTCCCGTCCAGGAGAAGCTGGCGCCACGGAGGGGGGAAGGGGTCACCACTGCATTCTGAGTATAGATGGGGGGGGGGCGGTTGCAGGGGGGGTGGGGGGAAGGGGTCAACTCTGTGTTCAGTGTAAATGTGGGGAGCGGGGACAACTCTGCATTTTGTTTGCAGGCCTGGCAGCCTTTTAAAAATGGCAGCAGCACCTGCTCACGAATCAGGTGACACCGGTCATGGCATTGTCGCCAAGGGGATGGGATTGGGATTTCTGCCAAAATAGTGGTGAATTTAATGGTACCCACCATTATTAATGTGTAAATTATCCAGCAACAAGTAGCGAGGACGTGGTACCCTGTGATATGCGAATCGCCACAAGTTGCTGGACAACTTGCATCATTCCACCATTAGCCTTGCAAAAAACAGCAACTCGCCCTCGAGTATCACTTACCCACCCCCACCCCCCACTCCGGGGGTTTCATGAAATTGCTGCATATGCACATTAATTGTCAATTAAATTCACCATAGAAAGTTAGGCCTGGTACCCTTTAAATGAGCAGTTATATGTGCCTGCAATACGACACAACCTCTCCAACCCGGAAAGGGAACAATTTCAACTGTGAAGTCTCATTCCTACAGGTAGTAAATTGTTGTTAGAGATCTTTAAAATTTAAAACTGTTTATTTTTTTCTCACTTTTCTCACTCTCTCTATTAATTCACTCTTTGTTTCCCTCTATTTCTCCTTCTTTGACTAATTCACCCTTCTACTCCATCATCCCTTGGTTTCTTTCTCAATCCTTAAATCTCATTGACTAAAGAGAGAGACTGATGGTTCTGTCTTTCATAAAAGGTCCCAGATGCCCTGTTGCCCTCTCCAAGTCATTATCACACTATCGCACTTCCAGCAACTTAAAGAGCAAAATTTGATCGAGCTGAAGGGTTAGGGAGACGTCGAATTAAGGGCACACAATGCGAGAATTTCAGCCGTTAAGCAAAATTATACAAGAATGTTAACAGAACATCCTACAAGGGGAATCGCTGTCTTTGAGAGAGCAAGAAAAATGTCCAACTATGCTTGCAGGTCCTGGTATGGGTGAGAATTACTTTAGAAAGTTCTGACACTGAAAGATTTTTTTTGCTGGCAAAGGTGAGCAAACTTGGGAGCTTTTATCTGAAACAAGACATATGCAGATACTGCAGAGGCACTAAAGGGAAGAACATGAGATACTGGAAAAAATAATACCAGCGAGTGGGGAAAAATATTTTCCTGCTAATTCTGTGCAGACATCATAAAACATCGAACAAGTGCCAAGTGTATGAATGCAAGCCACTAGGGTGCAGCACTTTTACTTTTTAGGTCATTGGATGAATATAAAAAGGCTGAAAATGATGAATCTCATTGTATTTACAGCCACGGAAGGAAACTTGGTGACATCAGAAGAACAAAAAGGCATGTCGGACCTCTGCTTTATGTATGCTAATAATTATTAGGAAAAAATGATCTAAGCTCTGTTTTTAAAGCAGTGTCTGTGTAGATTCCACTGTCACATTCTTGTATTGCTGTCTCTTTCAAGGCCCTGTGATTGTAAGTGAGAATGCTCATCATTGTAACAGTTTATGCTCATATGTGATATAAAAACCAGGGCTCCCCGAAATTCTGCGGTGGTGTAATTTGCTTGTTGATGGTCTTTTCCAGGGTGGTAATTCCAAGCAGAACCAAATTGTGCCATGCTATGTCACGTAAGAGTTCAGTTGGAAGAAGTTATGAGGTATAATGTTGGAGTTTCCTATCAGCTCAGATTTTGCTTGTCTGGTTTGTGGTGTAATTTAAACTCCATTTGGTATCAATCTTTTATAACACATGTCTACTGTAATCAAATTGCATAGAAGTTACAGCACAGAGACAGGCCACTCGGCCCAACTGGTCTATGCTGGTGTTTATGCTGCACATGAACCTCTTCCCACCCATCTTTATCTAATGCAATCAGACTATCTTTCTATTCCTTTCATGTATTTATCTAGCTTCCCCTTAAATGCATCTAGGAGTGGAATTGAATTTTTTATTAAAATGTAAAATAAAAAAGTATTTTGCCAGGAAAAAACACACGTTCTAATTTCCAGTAAAACCCAGTTTTAGCATCATGAACTAATATCGTTGTGGTGCAGACCCACATGGTAAGACTTGGCAAGATTAGTGGTAATGATGCACTGTTAATAACAAGGGATTTACAGCGGCAATGAACATGCATGACAGGCTTTAAAATCCGAGGTAAGGTTGCAAAGATGGTCTGGGCCAATGCAGTTACATTGACTGGGTTTGTAGGATGGTTTCAGATCTTCAGATACTTGGGTTTGTCTCAAACTCTTCATTTATTCCAATCAAAACAAATTAAACCAGCAAACTAAGTAATGAGATCAATCTACGTGAATTAAAAAAAGAACCTGTATATATATATATATATATATATATATATATATATATAACTCCCTGCATGACTTCAAGACATCCTTTTGAAGTGTACTCACCGCTGTAAGGTAGGAAACGCAGCAGCCAACTTGTGAACAGCAAGCTCCCACAAAGAGCAACGTGATACTGACCAGATAATCGGTTTCACTGATGTTGGTTGAGGGATAAATATTGACCAGAACACGAGGCATAACTACCCTGTTCTTCTTCAAATAGAGCTGTGGGATCTTTTACATCCACGTGAGAGGACAGACAAGGTCTCACTTTAATGTCTTATCCTAAATACTATGCAACACTCCTTCAGTACTGCACTGGAGTGTGACTTCAGATTATATGCTGCTGCTTGCCCAGAAATGAGGGGGTCTCTATAGTGAGCGCTGGACCAGTTTCTAGCTGTGGCAGAGATAATCATTTACAAAAGGTAGGTACTGCATGGCATTATCAAGACCAGAGTGATCACCTGGGCTCATTTTGATAGCCTGGGGCGGGGATTAGTGTGGAATTTATCAGTTTTTCACTCCCCCTGCCCCCAACCCAAAATTCGCCTGGGTTTTAATCTGTTCCTTCGCCTCCCCCAGGAGATCACATTGTTTTGGGAGGGGTAGGGGTATCATTGTGTTGGATAGACTGGATTGGCTAGTGAGTCTTCCTGTCTGTCATTGCTTGTATGCTCGAGATGAGGGTGAGTTGGTGCGGCTGTAAAATTCTGATGGTGAGCTCCAGAATTGGGAAAAAAGTGCAAAGTCTGCATATTGTTAAAAACAGAAAATGATTGGGACTATGTCGGCTGTAACACAATGCTTGTGTGTGAACATGCAGCATCACTTAACGCAGCCCTGCGTGTCAGAGAGCAGGAACTCACTCCCAGCTAATCTGTTTTTCTTTGCATTAACATACCCCAGTCCAATCATTAGTCTACTGAATTCACACTTTCCAATTAAACAGACCGTGGATTTAAAAATGCATCAGTGTTGTAAAAATCATGTACCAATGAAACATGCCCATTAATGCTTGCAATAAGCAAACAAGGTTCTGCCAAAGTGGGACCACTAAATCCTTCAGCTTAACAGTGAACTCAAAAACTTGGCTGCAGTTCGATGAGGTTCCATGAACCCATTGAAAAGAAAAGCTCCACCAGCTTGCAGGATCTGAGCCTGAATGGACCTTGTTTCTATCAAACTGCTTTGATTGTATCCAATTCGAGATTTAATCAGTACCTGTTTCTCTTCACCTTTATTTTTAGGAAAAGTTTGCGGGAAATTGCTGTTCGTAAGAAGAATTTCTCCGGAGGCTCCAAAAACTGCAAGGTTTCAAAGGCTGTAAGTCATAATTAATAACATATGCTAACGCAAATCATTTCGACTTCTTTGAAGTTTATGAGAAAGCTGGGTTTCATTTTTTGCAGGCTATGTTGACAAACTACAAAGTTTGCAGTTTCTTTTTGCATGTTATTCCATCGAAAAGGAATTTTAAAATGAGAGACAACCGTGATCAACAATCTTCAACAAAATCTGCTACAGTATTATTACAAACCGTGGCGCGACCCAAAAGCTAGAAGCGAAAATGGGCCCAATCAAGGAGGCTTTTTAATCTTTAACATGACCTATAGACTGATGCCGTGAAAATCTATTCAAAGCAGAAAATACTGAACAGGTCTCAGTGAGAATAATTTTTTGTTAAAAATGCTCAAAAGAAATTGCAATCAAACACCAGAAAAACAATTTTGTTTCCTGAGGTGTCTGAAAATCTGGTTGTAATTTGGAGAGACCCTCGAAGCAAGCACAACTACAGAAACTTATGTATGAGGCTATGTAACTTGGAGCCTTGACCATATTTATGGGGGAGAGATCGATAGATAATTGTGAGAAACCAAGATATTTGTAGGTGTTGTACCTATACATGTAAATCACATCCAAAATTCCACGTTCTGATAGGCTTTTCACCTCAATGGTGTGTGTCTCCAGGTGCAAATATAAGGAAATTCCAGGCCCAGATCTATACAATGAATTTAACATAGGCCAGTGTCCATAAAAACTTGTAGAACATTGGAATTATTTTGGATATCATTTCAATATTGATATGAGGACGGAATCTGGAACACACTGCCTGAAGGGGTGGTAGAGGCTGGAACCCTCAACATTTAAGAAGTATTTAGATGAGCACTTGAAATGCCATAGCATACAAGGCTACGGGCCAAGTGCTGGAAAATGGGATTAGAATAGATAGGTGCATGATGACTGGCACAGACACGATGGGCCGAAGGGCCTGTTTCTGTGCTGTATAACTCTATGACTCAGCTCATTCCAGGAGGCCATCAGGGTCACCCGTAAAAGGCCCTGACTAATTTATCAGTGACTGAAATGCTTGCGCAGATTTCCCTTCTACCTTGCTAAATTGCTTATCATTGAGCCTGCTTTGCACCCATAAATGGGCACAGGGATACTGTCTCTGGGCCTCATTTTATTTTCCCCTAAATTCAATTTTTGGCAAATATTATGCTTTCTGCGGTGGTGGATAGTGCAGCAATTGGTGGTTTCATTTATTTATAGTGGGTCATTTAGCTGCGTTAATTGTCATCATTGTTCTTTTAATGTAAAAGGTCTGGTTTGTTCCTAGAACTTAGTTCTTTACTTGATCAACACAGACATGTGACGTGGTCATGTCTTCTGAGTCAGGCACTGTTCTACTGTGATATTTGTTGTTCTGTTGTATGTATAGCTGCATGAAGTATTTCTGAGGTTATCAAGGCACCGAGGATCATAGGTGTCAGCCATAGATCAGGCTAGCAGAGGGTTCAGTGGCTACTCCTGCCACCTGATGCAGTCGAAACTGGGTCCGTGACATCTTTGGAAGGGTAAGAGGGTTGGGCCTAACTTGAATTCAATCAGTAAGCTTCTGGCACTAACCGGGCTCCCGATAGTTAACTCATTGATTGAGAGGATGGGGGATTGAGGAATGAAAGTAGTCAACAACTCGAAAGCTGCCTGCAGTCCCTTAGAGCAGAAGGGTACTTTTTAATGGTGGCTAGTGGAAAATAATTTTTTGGAGTAGCGGGCAGCATTACTTTACCCAGAGCCTCATTGAATTGAACAGCTGAGCAACAGGAAGGAGGTCCTTTACCCCTCTGATGGGTGACAGATGCCCAGAGGAATTGCTTAGCTGCAATGGGGAGAGATGGCAGAGCTAGTCAACACCACCAGCATTGTTAGGACCTGGCTGCAATGCAGGACAATAATGTCTGATCTTCACTAGGATTGCTATGGTAAGACTCCAATTCACATTTTCCTTACTCTCTGCACAACTATGTACATGCAGCTTTAGCCCCAGGACTATCAATCTTTCGCTCCCCAGCTTCCCACTGCCTCTCCTCCAAGCACAATAGAAGAGAGGGTGCCACCAATGGAAGAGGCCACTGTCAGCATTATTGGCCGAGAGAGGACATGCAGCATTGGAGTCAGTGAGACTGCAGGCTGCACCCTGCTCCCACAGTACAACACTGCCCCCTGACTATCAAGATCCATGGTGAACCACCAGACGACATGCACCTTGGGAGCCTCCACTCAGCAAGAACAGACATCGACAATGAAACTCAGCATCGCCTCCACTGTGCCAGCTCAGCCTTTGGTCGTCTGAGGAAAAAAGTGTTCGACGACATAGACCTCAAACCTGGCACCAAGCTCATGGTTGACAAGGCCACAGTGTTACCTGCCCTCCAGTATGAGCCGGAAACATGGACACTGTACAGCAGACATCTCAAAGCCCAGGAGAGATATCACCAGTGGTGCCTCCGCAAGATCCTCCTAAGATCCTCCTTCAGTGGCAGGACAGGCGCTCCAGTATCAGTGTCCTCTCTCAGGCCAACATCCCCAGTATTGAGACACTGGTCATGGCTAGTCAGTTACGTTGCGTGGGCCACATGGTCTGCATGCCTGACACAAGACTCCCATAACAAGCTTTCTACTCCGCTGCGTCACGGCAAGAGGCTACCAGGAGGGCAGTTGAAACGTTACAAGGATGTCCTCAAAGCCTCCCTAAAAAAATGCGACATCTCCACTGATTCATGGGAATCTCTTACCCAAGACCACCCAAAATGGAGAAGAAGCAACCATGAAGGTACCAGCCAGTTCAAACAACATCAACATGCCCAGGCAGCAACCAAGCAAAAACAGCAGAAGGAGCGTTTGGAATTTCAAGCATCCCATTCACTCGCCTCACCAAACACCACCTGCCCCACCTGCGGCAGAGTGTGTAGATCCAGAATTGGACTATTCGGTCACCGAAGGACCCACAACCCTGGAGTGGAAGAAAGTCATCCTTGTTCCGGAGGGACTCCCTAAGAAGAAGAAGAGGCCACACGTGGAAGGGAGTAAGTACAGGTGGAAAGGATGGCTCAGAAAATAGCTCACCCGGAGGGCAATCTGATATCCTAGTTTTGCTGAAGAGGACAATAATGTCGACCTCAATGGCCCAACCTTGAAAAGAAAATGCTTTCTGTGCACCAACGATTGCTCAATGCACTGGACTGTCTGCTAGGGAGATTCGCAACATGTTCAAGAGTGTAGAGGAGCACACTGACAACTCATGTGGGGTTCTGGGGCTTCTGGTGCATGTTACAGTCAACCATGGAACCTGTATACACCTCAATGGATGCTGCAGTTGGGCCTGCCTTGCAGGGGTCCATGGCATCAGTAATGGCACCTTCCAGGGATGTCCATATTTGTGCCAAGCAAGATCTGGGCTCAACCATCTCTTCTAACTTGGCAGTTTGGAGGATTGAATAATACATAATCTCCTAAAGTGCTCCCTCCTGCAGATCAATGGCAGTGCTCAGCTGTAGCCCAATAGCAGGGGTAGTTGTGTAATCGCAAAGGACACGTTTCAATTTCTCGGCATGGCACCATCTCTAGATCTTTGTAATTCCCTCGACCAATGCCCGCCCTGGTTCTAGCTGGGCCAGAGTGACCCTGGCAGATGTTGAGTTGCTGCACCCAAGGTCTCTCATGCCCAAGCTCCTGGAGATAGCCAACCACCTCCTCTGCTGCAACTGCTGGAGGAGTACCTCATAGAAGCACTCGAGTAGGTAAGAGATAAATTAAGTCAGGTACTAAGGAGTCACACCTTTTAGGCATTTATGGTTGTAAAATTAGAATCCTTTTTGAAATATCTGTTGACAGAGAATGACCCTTCAACAGGTAACATGTACATCCATGTTGGCCTTTGGGTGGAAGCTAGTTTTTAGGGGGCGGAATTACTGGCTGAGATGTTTAATGTAACTGGTGGTGTATAGAAGCAGGGAATTGTTCAGCTGAAGTTCTCTTCAATGAGCTGCTGTTGAACAGCACTGACTGCATGCAAGAGTCAGCACCCACCCACTTCCTCAACCTCACCTGCACCATCAGTGGCCTCTCCCTTGTCAAGCTGAAGAGCCTCTGCCAATAGGGGCAGTGTCAAGTTATGCAGCTGCGTTATATTTACTAGTGCCACTGTGCGGCACAGTGGCGCAGTGGTTAGCACCGCAGCCTCACAGCTCCAGCGACCAGGGTTCAATTCTGGGTACTGCCTGTGTGGAGTTTGCAAGTTCTCCCTGTGTCTGCGTGGGTTTCCTCCGGGTGCTCCGGTTTCCTCCCACATGCCAAAGACTTGCAGGTTGATAGGTAAATTGGCCATTATAAATTGTCCCTAGTATAGGTAGGTGGTAGGGAAATATAGGGACAGATGGGGATGTGGTAGGAATATGGAATTAGTGTAGGATTAGTATAAATGGGTGGTTGATGGTCGGCACAGACTCGGTGGGCCGAAGGGCCTGTTTCAGTGTTGCATCTCTAAATAAATAAAAAGTAATATCTTTCTAAGGCCTAAAAGCCTTTTTTTGTTTAAATTTGATCTACAGTTTTCTACCGTTTGGATGATCAGCCATGATCATATTGAATGGCGGAGCAGGCTCGAAGGGCCAAATGGCCTACTCCTGCTCCTATTTTTCTACGTTTTCTATGTTTCTAATCGTCCATATAACTATAACCTTCCATCTATATTTTTCATTACTGAAATATGTATAACTTGCATCCCTTCCATATTTCACATATTTCTCATTACTAATCTAAGTTTTTCTTTGCCAGTTTTTCTTCCATTTGATCTCAGAAAGGTCCCTTTTCTCCCACCACAGCTTATATCTTTCCAGTCAAGTACCCTTGTCCTCAACTTGCCATTCTCTTTTCCATACTTCCATTGAATCTAATTACACTATACTCACTGTTTCCAAAATGTTCCCCTATTTTAGCTGTCCTGCTTACTTGCTTCATTTGATCGCCCAAAACCATACCAAATAGCGCTTGCTTTCTTGTTGAAATAGAAACACACTGATATTGAGAAAATAGTCTTGAATACACTGCAAAAAAACCTCCCTTCTTTAACCACAAACATCCTCTCTATCCAAGTCTATTTTTGGATGATTACAATCTCCCACAGTTATAACTCTATGTTAATTCATGCCCCTCTAATCTGTCCACAAATTTCATTCCTCCTTTTCAACGGTTACTCAACATTATCCAATACGTTGCAGAAGTATTTGTCCCGACATTTGAGTAATGAAAACAGGAGTTTGAAACATGCCAGAAGTTCTTATAAATCTGGCCTTTGGTTGATCAAAACATAAGATTTAGTTTCACTCCCATCCCAGGGACACAATGAGTTCATGCGAAAGATCTCTCAGCACACAGAGCTGACATTTACCAGAGATCCTTACACTGCAAGTGAAGGAGTCCTTGCATAGGCTTATTGACCAGTTAAAGACTTTCTCATTGTATATGCGTTTATACGTACTGTATTTTCAGGAGGTGACAATACTCATTATTAATAAATAAAGGTATTAATTGCTTTAGTCTGGGTCTGCCAGGCCTGTATGACATTTCAAAGACAGTTTGCTAGTCCAGCATAAGATTACAATAAAGCCAGTAAATAAATTCATGCAATTGGGGCACTTGTAACTCACTCCGTTATAGGGTTACCAACTCTGGTTGGATGTAATGAGAGAGGAATAATTAACAGTCTAGTTGTGTGAGGCACCTTGGGGATGAGCGACCATAATATGATAGAATTCTTCATCAAGATGGAGAGTGACGTCGTTGATTTTGAGACTAGAGTCCTGAATCTTAATAAAGGAAACTACGAAGGTATGAGGCGCGAGTTAGCTATGATGGATTGGGAAATGTTACTTAAAGGGATGACGGTGGACAGACAATGACAAACATTCAAAGAGCACAATGATGAATTGCAACAATTGTTTATTCCTGTCTGGCACAATAGTAAAATGGGAAAGGTAGCCAAACCATGGCTTACAAGGAAAATTAGAGATAGCATTAGATCCAAGGAAGAGGCATACAAATTTGCCAGAAAAAACAACAGACCTGAGGATTGGGAGCAGTTTAGAATTCAGCAAAGGAGGACCAAGGGATTAATGAAGAAGGGGAAAATAGAGTACGAGAGGAAGCTGGCGGGGAACATAAAAACTGAGTGTAAAATTTTCTATAGGTATGTGAAGAAAAAAGATTGGTGAAGACAAATGTAGGTCCCTTACAGTCAGAAACAGGGGAATTTATTATGAGGAATAAAGAAATGGCTGACCAACTAAATGCATACTTTGGTTCTATCTTCACAAAGGAGGACACAAATATCATACCAGAAATGTTGGGAACACAGGGTTTAGTGAGAGGGAGGAACTGAAGGAAATCAGTATTAGAGAGAAATGGTGTTGGAGTAATTGATGGGATTGAAGGCCGATAAATCCCCAGGGCCCGATGATCTACATCCCAGAGTACTTAAGGAAGTGGCCCTAGAAATAGTAGATGCATTGGTGGTCATCTTCCAAGATTCTATAGACTCTGGAACAGTTCCTACAGATTGGAGGGTAGCTAATGTAACCCCACTATTTAAAAAGGGAGGTAGAGAGAAAACAGGGAATTATAGACCAGTCAGCCTGATGTCGGTAGTGGGGAAAATTCTAGAGTTCATTATAAAAGATTTTATAGCAGAACACTTGGAGAATAGTGGTAGAATCAAATAGAGTCAGTATGGATTTATGAAAGGGAAATCATGCTTGACAGATCTACTAGAATTCTTTGAGAATGTAACTAGTAGAGCTGATGACAGGGGAGCCAGTGGATGTGGTTTATTTGGACTTTCAGAAGGCTTTTGACAAAGTCCCACATAAGAGATTAGCATGTAAAATTAAAGCACATGGGATTGGGGGTAGTGTATTGCGATGGATAGAAAATTGGTTGGCAGACAGGAAACAAAGAGTAGGAATAAATGGGTCTTTTTCCGAATGGCAGGCAGTGACTAATGGGGTACCGCAGGGATTGGTGCTAGGACCCCAGCTATTCACAATATATATTAATGATTTAGATGAGGGAACTAAATGTAGTATCTCCAAATTTGCAGATGACACAAAACTGGGTGGGAGGGTGAGTTGTGAGGAGGATGCAGAGAGGCTTCAGGGTGATTTGGACAAGTTGAGTGAGTGGGCAAATGCATGGCAGATGCAGTATAATGTGGATAAATGTAAGGAAGGCAGATAATTATTGGAACGCTATAAACTGAGAGAGGGGAATATGCAATGAGACCTAGCTGTTCTCGTACACCAGTCGATGAAGGTAAGCATGCAGGTGCAACAGGCGGTAAAAAAGGCAAATGGTATATTGGCCTTCATAGCGAGAGGATTTGAGTACAGAAGCAGGGATGTCTTGCTGCAATTATACAGGGCCTTAGTGAGGCCACACCTGAAATATTGTGTGCTGTTTTGGTCTCCTTATCTGAGGAAGGATGTTCTTGCTATCGAGGGAGTGCAGCGAAGGTTTACCAGACTGATTCCTGGGATGGCAGGACTGACGTATGAGGAGAGATTGAGTCAGTTAGGATTATATTCACTGGAATTCAGAAGAGTGAGGGGGGATCTCATAGAAACCTATAAAATTCTAACAGGACTTGACAGATGCAGGTAGGATGTTCCTGATGGTGGGGGACTCCAGAACCAGGGGTCATAGTCCAAGGATACGGGGTTTCTTCACCCAGAGAGTGGTGAGCCTGTGGAATTCGCTACCACAGAAAGCAGTTGAGGCCAAAACTTTGTACGTTTTCAAGAAGGAATTAGATATAGCTGTTGGGGCAAAAGGGATCAAAGGATATGGGGAGAAAGCAGGAACAGGTTACTGAGTTGGATGATCAGCCATGATCATAATGAATGGCGGAGCAGGCTCGAAGGGCCAAATGGCCTACTCCTGCTCCTATTTTATATGTTTCTATGTATTCCTGGAGGTTTCATCATGTGGCCTCCCACATTTAACTGCCCCACCGAGCCAAACAACCTATTATCCCCTCTCTAATATAGGTAAAACTAACTAATAAGCAAAAATGTTCAAAGAAAATGAAAATAAGACATTTTATTAATGACCCTATAATTTTATTTCCTGGGTTCCACACGACAGTGTCCTTGCCAATTATAACATTAATTCCTGGAGACTCCAGGGCAATCCTGGAGAATTAGCAACCATGCATGTCTCAAGGACAGATTCCATTATGGGTACAGCTGCTGATTTACATGGCACAGGGTTCATTACAGGAACAGGTGGTAGACAACCAAAAGTGAAGACAATCCTAAAAAAACAAATCACAACATTGCAGCACTCAGCTTCAAGTTCCCAGGTATAGCACAGTTAGATGCAGAACAAAACTCCTTCACTGCATCAGGACCAGTTGAAGAAGATTCTGGGAGAGGAAGTGCTTCCAAAATCCAAAGGCCAGCCAGCACGTGAAGACAAGAATGTGCAATAGTAATAAAAGAAGGTGGAAAAAAAGAAAAGTAAGAGAAAGAGAAAGTCCAAGACAGCTGCAAATTCTGGAAATATTTTTTAAAAAGTCAAAAAATGCTGGAAACACTTAGGAGGTCAGTCGGCATCTGTGAGAAGAACAGATTAGTTAACATTTCCCTTTTTGGATCCCTCTTGAGAACTATAGAATGTTTGAGTCTGAATGGTATAGAGAATTATACAGCACAAGAGGAGACCATTCAGCCCATCGTGCCTGTGCTGGTTCTTTGAAAGAGCTATCCAATTGGTCTCCCTAACCTGCTCTTCCCCCATAGCCCTGCAATTTTTACCCTGCAGGTTTTTATCCAATTCCGTCGTCAAAGTTAATGTGAAATCTGCTTCCACCATCCTTTCAGGCAATGCATTCAAGATCACATCAACCCCACTGTGTACAGTCTCAGTTTTGTTTCTGTAAAGCCATCTTCTTTATCAATCCTTCTTGAAAGTGGAACTTGATGCCCAAGATCCAAAAGTTGTACCTATTCTGTAATCACCTGTGGCTGCCCTCAGTGTCACTCTGCAGTTGCCCAGCAGAAGGTCTGCTATATAGGAACATCATAAGAGGTGTAGGCCATTCAGCCCTCGAGCCTGTTTCACTATTCAATTCGATCATGGCTGATCTGTATCTTAACTCCAGTTACCCACCTTGATTTTGTGACCCTTAACATGCTTGCCTAACAAAAATCTATCAATCTGCGTTTTTAAAATTCTCAATTGGCCCCCAGCCTCAACAGAACTTTGGAGGAGAAAGTGTAGGTATCCACTACCCTTCGTGTGAAGAAGTGCTTCCTGACATTACCCCTGTACATCCTCGATCTAATTTTAAGATTAAGACCTCTTCTTTTGGGCTCTCGCTGGAGGAAATAATTTCTCTCTATTTCCCTGATCAACTCCTTTAATCATCTTAAACAGTTTATATTGGAATGGGCCATCCAACTCCCACCTACTCCACAGGGATACTCGGGGTGACTTTGATTCAACCTGTGCTACCAGCAGGAATCCTGGTTAAAGGGAGCATAGGTCAGAGAGCCACAATAACTGGCCTCTCCCCACTATCTGGGCCACAACACACTGGCGCTAATTCTGCAAACACACAATCCCTTCGGAACGCAGCTCCAATCTGGCAGTGTTAGGATCAGTAGGTTTGCCCTCTCGTGTGCCAACATCATGAGACAGGGCACTGAGACTTGCTCCTTGCGTTAGTTAATGTGTTCATGCTGCAGGCCACCCTGAGACTTGCACCCACAAGCAACTGATTACTTATCTAAGTGCTTGCTTTAGTACCAGTTGTTTTTCAATGTTTTATGATCACTTCTTAATCCATCTACTAGTGTTACATAAAATATGTGGGCACATAAGGGTAGAATTTGCCCGGGGCTTCTCTCAATCATCCAGTATGAAGTTGACAGAACCACTTCGACTGCAGCTATCTACTCTCTAGTGCCAGTTTTTTTCTCTTTCAAGCGTACCTCATGAGCAAGGTCGCAGAAAGCAAAATAAGATGCCACAAATACAGACTCCACCGTCTGCAGCGAGCACGTTGACATCAACGTGATTCGCCCACATGGACCAGTGGGCATTTAGCCAAGGCATTTAGAAATCCCTGTGCCACCTGCAACTTCTCATCCGCAAGGGCGAGGAGCTCGACAAGCTGCTGGAAGTTGGGGGGGGCGCGGGGTTTATTTACGCCATTGCCCAGTGGGTGCTCTGCTCAGCATTCAGGCCGTGCTCCTGCCCAAGAAATCCATTGCTCTAACCCCGGCTAGCAGTGGGGGTATGTCAGCTGGCAAGACAGGCTCGCAGCAATGGCAGGAGGCCCCGTAGGAGGGGTTGGAGGAGGCAGGACTCCCTGATCCGGATGCAGAAACCATGAAAAGGACTTAATGCCAGACACATCACTTAAGCACGCGCGCTTTAACAGCTGCTCGAAGCAGAGTGAAATAGTCAGAGCAATTAATACGTTTTAATGGTGTCTTTGTTACTGATGACTCTGGTGATGGCGAATGGTCAGCAGTGGATATAGGCAGTTGCCCAGGATAACAGCAGATTGTTTAGTGCAAACTGTACTGTTTACTTTAACCAGTTCAGCAGGCCCTTTTTAGTTTATGCACATTATGCCATTGCTGACTAAATCTACTGCCCGCATTGCTATATTTACGGGCTGGTTTTATGAATGTGTGATTCTAGAGCAGAGACTTCCTTTCTGTTAAGTGCCTATCAGGAGAGCATGGGGTGGCTCCCACGACTTTGAGATGCAGAATTGTGAGGATGCACTCCCTGACAGACACAGATACTGATGAAGTCAGACCTATGTTTCAGCTCATTTTTAAAGTGCCCGCCTTGACTCAGTTGGCTGCTGTCTCACTCTGAGTCAGCGGGTTGTGGATTCAAGTCATATTCCAGAACCTGAGTGCAGTGCTGGAGGAAGGTGTGATCTTTTGGATGAGGCATTTAACGGAGGCACCATCTGCCCTCTCAAATGGGCATCTAAGATTCCATGGCACTATTTGAAGAAGAGCAGGAGGATTTCTCCCAACAACCTGGTCACAATTATCCCACACCACTAAAATAGATGATCTGGTCATTTATCTTAAGGCTGTTTGGGAGTGACCTTCTTTTGTGCAAAATGGCTGCCATGTTTGCCCGCATTCCAATGGTGACTACACTTCAAAAGTACCTCATTGGCTGTGAAGTGCTGCAGCACCTCCTGAGGTGGTGAAAGGTGCTACATAAATGCAATTTGAGTAAATTGGTCCTGTACTCTCTGGAGTTTAGAAGAATGAGAGGTGACCTCATTGATCCATACAAGATTCTGAAAGGGCTTGACAGGGTGGACACTGAGAGGTTGCTTCCCCTGGCTGGGGAAACTAGAGTACAGGGTTACAGTGTCAGAATAAAGGGTTGATTAGTTAGGACTGAGATGAGGAGAAATTTCTTCATTCAGATGGTTGTGAATCTTTGGAATTCTCTACCCCAGAGGGTCGTGGATGCTCCATCATTGAGTATATTCAGGGCTGAAATAGATAAATTTTGATCTGTCAGGAAATCAAGGGATATGGGGAGCAGGCGGGAAAGTGAAGTTGAGGCAGACGATCAGCCATGATCATATTGAATGGCGGAGCAGGCTCGAGGGGCCGAATGGTCCACTCCTGCTTTTATTCCTTATGTTCTTAATGTTGTATATATGGTTAATTTAACTAGAAGAGATTACTGAGTCTTCAGTGATTTTAACATTAACTCATTTAATACATTTGAACTATATACAGCTTTACATGCGTCTATGTGACTCCTCTGAAGCCATGCTGCTTCTCCCTCCAGTCTCTCTCACATGTGATCTCTTACATCACCATGGTGGGAGGTATTGCTCACACTGTCTCAAACATTAACCCTTTCGAACCTTTATACTACACTTAAGTTCTTTCCTTCTTAGATTAACATCGTCAAAACTGGGATCTGGAACCTATGTGGCAGCACATGTTCACTTTTCTTTGTGACTTTAAAACCAGCAGTTTGGACCAGACAAAAAAGGGTTCCATCTCTTTAAAAAATTAGGGGCTGCCAGCAGTTAGCCTTAAATGTGCCCATCCTGACAGTTTAATTACTTTCACACGGACAAGATGGACACACAGGGTATACTAATCTACTTATTTGTAGTTGTCGCCAAGATGATTTATAAAAACTGTAGCAGGGGTGAAGCAAATTTTTTTTGTTACCTCCACTTCTCTTAATATAGGAAGTTAAATAACATTTAGCAGTTTCTCTGTCTCCGTGCCTGCTGGGTGCACTTCGACTCTTTGTTGGAGGTTTTTTTCTCCAGTTGCCATGGCACCAATTTCCCCTGTAGGGAATGGACTTTCCTTCGCCAGATGTTTCTTCAGAGGTGCTGAATTTTTAATACTATTTGCTGCCATCTGACTTCTGTTAAAACTGCTGTGGTCCCAAAGACGAGAGGCAGAAATTTGCTTTTAAAATTGACTCCCCTGTTCTAGGGTTTCTTCTATTGACTTGAATAAATTGAAAGTTGTTACTAGTAACTGGGTGTCAGAAGTGTCAGGGAAAATCTACTTGATTTCTATGCAACTGAAGCAATGTTAGCCATAGATAGACATCTGGGAACATTAAAGGTTGTTACCAGCAAGATAAAAGCAAACCATATCAAAAATGCTGGGATTGCCTTCCTTGTACAATAAATACTTATGCAATCATGTTTTTGTTACACATGGGAGCTTTTTCTGCTGTCCACAGTGACTCAGTTGGTAGCACTCCTCCCTGAGTTAAAATCCTACTCCAGAGTATTTTTTTATTTATTTATTTATTTTATTTAGAGATACAGCACTGAAACAGGCCCTTCGGCCCACCGAGTCTGTGCCGACCAACAACCACCCATTTATACTAACCCTACAGTAATCCCATATTCCCTATCACCTACCTACACAAGGGGCAATTTACAATGGCCAATTTACCAATCACCTATTCAGCACATAATATAGGTTGACACTTCAGTGCAGCACTGAGGGAGTGCTGCACCGTCTGAGGTGCTGTATTTTGTGCACATAAAAGATTCCGTGGCACAACCTTGAAGAAGGCCAGAAGAGTTCTCCATGACATGCTGGCCAATATTTAACTCTCAACCGCTATCTCTGAAAAAATAACAGATTATCGGGTTATTAGCTCATTGCTGTGTGGGATCTTGCTGTGTGCAAATTGGCTGCTGTGCCTCCTATGTTACAACAGTGACTAAAGTGTTTCATTGGTTTTAACGTACTGTGGGACATCTTGAGGCTGTGGAAGGCGAGATATATAAGTGCAAGTTTTTTTTCTTTGCATGGAGTGGTTATGCAAATAAAAAGACGATTTCAATACTGTGAATGGTGCTGAAAATTCGTCACATTTGTGCTTTTAGATTGAGGACTTTTAACGGCAAATAAGATTTGTTTTTATATTTAATACATTTTCTTAGAAGCCTTCTACCTGATGTATGTGACAGTGTACAGATAATATCACTACAGACCAATATTTACCAGGATCTACCAGAATGGTACAAGGGATGAGACACTTCAGTTATGTGGCGAGACTGGAGCAGCTGGGGTTCTGCTTAGAACAGAGAAGGTTAAGGGACGATTTGACAGAAGTGTTCAAAATCGCGAAGGATTTTGATCGTGTCATTAAGGAGAAACTGTTTCCAGGGACAGAGGAGTCAATAAACAGAGGACACAGATTGGCAAAAGAACCACGACATGAGGATTTTTTTTCTCTGCGACAAGTAGTTGTGATCTGGAATGCGCTGCCTGAAAGGGTGGTAGAAAAAAATTCAATAGTAACTTTCCAAAGGGAATTGGATAAATGCTTAAAGTAGTAGAATAAATTGCAGGGCTATGGGGAAAGAGAGCAGGAGTGGAACTGATTGGATAACACTTTCAAAGAGCCAACACAGGTTCAATGGGCCTTTTGATCGCCTTCTATGCTGTGTCATTCTATGATTCTAAAATTCTAAATAGCCAAGCACTTTCCCCAATCCCAGTTTTCTCCCTCTTTCTGAATTCACCAACACTTGCTAGGGTGCAGTTCCACAGGTGCTGGGCTGTCTCTGGCAATTCGGTCCTATCTGTGTTTATAGCTCTGAATGACTATTTTAGCTGTCCTGGTGGTTTAGACAGGACTACTGAAAATATCGTTGCCTTATTGTTGGATAAATTCTATACAGGACACCAAGATCTCTTACTATGGCTAAATGAGTGAGAGAACAGGATTTAAACTCTTTTGGGCTGTTTTTGCAATTGAGTAGTCCCAGCATGGAGCAGCTCACAGGGAGTATAGTGCATGGAACTGCATGACTCCAGTTTCTGATCGCTCACCCAGTGCTCTCCTGCAAGCGATGTTCCACACCATGCCCAATTGTAGTATCAACAATGAAAAAGCAAGACTTGCATTTATATAGCGCCTTTCTCGACCTCAGGCCATCCCAAAGCATTCTACAGCCAATTAAGTACTTCTGAAATGTAGTCACCTGTTAAAGCGGCAGCAAGTTTGCACACAGCAAGATCCCACAAGCAACAATGTGATGAAGACCCCATAATCTGTTTTAGTGATGTTGGTTGGTGGTTAGGTTGGGCAGGGCACCACGGGGAACTTGCCTGTTCTTTTTCGCAACGTGCCATGGGCTCTGTTACATCCACTTGAGAGCAGACTGGGCCTTCATTTAACAGCTCGTTTGAAAGATGGCACCTCAAGAGTGAAGCCCTCCCTCCGTAGCATCAGCCTGAATTTTATGTTTAGGTCTCTAGGGTAGGGTTTGAGCCCACAATCTCCTGACTCAACAGTGACAGTTCTATTTACCGAGCCACAGCTGACACTCTATTATGAAAAAAGGAGAAAAGCAAAACTTGCATTTATATGGTGCCTTTCACAACCACAGGACATCCCAAAGAACTTTACAACAAATGAAGTGTAGTCACCGTTGTAATGTAAGAAATTATCCCCGATAAATGGCCCCGAAACTCCACAGGAAACACTTATGTGGCCCAAGAAGGCAAAAGACTCAAATACTTCTGATGTGTAGCATCACAGACAACATATGTAAGTCACATTCATCTGGGATATTCGGTAAATCAAAGCTCTGTAAAGACAGTAATTATTTTAATTAATTTTTAAGTGCTATGCAGTTAAATGTTTAATCAAGGACTTAACTTGTTGCAAGCTCTCATAGGCATTGACACATAATACAGGCTGCTGACCAGTATTACTATGACATGATCCTCAATTGGTAGTTCAATGATCATGTGGGAGAAGGCCCTGCAATTTTTCTAATGGTGCCACGTGGCCTTAGAAGCTGTTTTTAAATGACAATCCAGGCCTTGGAGGAGATAACTCTGTCAGTGTGCAGCCACTCTCACTAAGAATCAGCTGCACTATGGTGGCCTGCCTTTCTGGGCTTCCTCTGGCCAACTGTGACATGTTGGTCAATGCACTGCTGATATTTAGTCATGACAGCAGCATGTAGAGTCATAGAGTCGTACAGCACAGAAACAGGCCCTTCGGCCCATCGTGTCCGTGCTGGCCATACAGCACCCAACTATTCTAATCCCATATTCCTGCACTTGATGATCTCACCCTCAAAACTGCAGCGACACATCCGAGGAAGCAATCTGCTTGCTTTTGGTTGACGCACTTGCAGCGTGAGATTTGTGCTGCAGGAGATGGTGGCTGGAGACCAACGTAAAACAAAGAGAGAGCAAACTTGTATTAGCATAAGAAACAGGAGTAGGCCATTCGGCCCCTCGAGCCTGCTCTGCCATTCAATAAGATCGTGGCAGATCTGATCATGGCCTCAACTCTTTTCTGCCTGCCCTCCATAACCCTTAACATCCTTGTAGATTAAAAATCTGTCTAACTCAGCCTTGAATATATTTAATGACCCCGCCTCCACTGCTCCCTGGGGAAGAGAATTCCAAAGATTAACGAGCCTCTGAGAGAAGAAATTCCTCCTTATTTCTGTCTTAAAAAGGAGACTCTTTTTTTAAACTGTGCCCCCTAGTTCTAGATTCTTCCACGAGGGGAAACATCCTCTCAGCATCTATCCTGTCAAACCCCCTCAGAATCATATATGTTTCACTAACATCGCCTCTCATTCTTCTGCTCAATATTTCCTCATAAGACAACCCCTTCATCCCAGAATCAGTCTAGTGAACCTTCTCTGAACTGCTTCCAATGCAAATATATTCCTCCTTAAGTAAGGAGACCAAACCTGTATGCAGTACTCTAGGCAGTCTCACCAGTGCCCTGTACAGTTCTGGATAGACTTCCCGACTTTTATACTGCATCCCCCTTGCAATAAATGCCAACATTCCATTTGCCTTCCTAATTACTTGCTGTACCTGCGTGCTAACTTTTTGTGTTTCATGTACAAGGACACACAGATCCCTGTGTACCGCAGCATTCTGCAGTCGCTCTCCATGCAAATAATATTCTGCTTTTCTATTCTTCCTGCCAAAGTGAACAACCTCACATTTTCCCACATTATACTCCATCTGCCTAATTTTTTCCACTCACTTAGCCTACCTATATCACTTTACAGACACTTTGTGTCCTTCTCTCAACTTGCTTTCCTACCTATCTTTGTATCATCTGCAAATTTGGTTACACTACACTCGTTCCCTTCATTCAAGCCATTAATATAGATTGTAAATAGTTGAGGCCCCAGCACTGATCCCTGTGGCACTCCACTAGTTACAGTTTGCCAACCTGAAAATAGCCCATTTATCTGACTTTCTGTTTCCTGGTAGTTAGCTAATTATCTATCCATGCTAATATATCACCCCCAACACCATGAACTCTTATCTTGTGTAGTAACCTTTTATGTGGCACCTTCTTGAATGCCTTTAGGAAATCCAAATACACTACATCTACTGTTCTCCTTTATCCACCTTGCCTTATACATCCTCAAAGAACTCTAATAAATTTGTCAAACACAATTGCCCTTTCATAAATCCATGTTGACTCTGCCTGATTGCATTATGATTTTCCAAATGTCCTGCTACTACTTTCTTAATAATGGATTCCATCATTTTCCCAATGACAGATGTTAGGCTAACTGGGCTATCGTTCCCTGGTTTCTGTCACCCTCTCCCCTCCCTTTCTTGAATAGAGGTGTTATTACATTTGTGGTTTTCCAATCTGCTGGGACCTTCCCAGAATCTAGGGAATTTTGGAGGATTATAACCAATGCATCCACTTTCTCTGCAGGCACTTAAGACCCCCAGGATGCAGGCCATCAGGTCCAGGGGACTTGTCAGCTTTTAGTCCCATTAGTTTTCCTAGTACTTTCTCTCTAGTGATAGTGATTGTTTTAAGTTCCTCCCTCCATTTTGCCTGTTGATTTTCTACTATTCTTGGGATGCTTTTTGTATCTTCTACAGTGAAGATAGATAAAAGATACTTGTTCAAAATCTCTGCCATTTCTTTGTGTCCCATTATTAATTCCCCAGTCTCATCCTCTAAAGGACCAACACATAGAACCATAGGAAAGTTATGGCACAGAAAGAGGCCATTCAACCCATCGTGTCTGTTGAAAGAACTAGCCACCCAAAAAAACTAACCACCCATTCTAATCCCACCTTCCAGCACCTGGTCTGTAGCCTTGTAGCTTACAGCACTTCAGGTGCAGGTCCAGTACCTTTTAAATGAGTTGAGGGTTTCTACCTCCACCACTGTTCCTTACACTTACTTAAGATTTAGATTTTTTTTAGATTTAGATTTAGAGATACAGCACTGAAACAGGCCCTTCGGCCCACCGAGTCTGTGCCGACCATTAACCACCCATTTATACTAATCTTACACTAATCCCATATTCCTACCACATCCTCACCTGTCCCTATATTCCCCTACCACCTACCTATACTAGGGGCAATTTATAATGGCCAATTTACCTATCAACCTGCAAGTCTTTTGGCTGTGGGAGGAAACCAGAGCACCCGGAGGAAACCCACGCAGACACAGGGAGAACTTGCAAACTCCACACAGGCAGTACCCAGAATTGAACCCGGGTCGCTGGAGCTGTGAGGCTGCGGTGCTAACCACTGCGCCACTGTGCCGCCCTCTCTTCCTTTTTATATATTGTAGAAGCTTTTACTGTCAGGTTTCATATATCTTGCTAGTCTACTCTCATACTCTAATTTCACCCTCTTTATTATTTTTGTAGTCATCCTTTGCTGATTTCTAAAATTTTCCAAATCTTCTGTCCTATCACTAATGTTTGCAGCATCGAACACCTTTTCTTTCACTTTGATACCATCCTGAACTTCCTTAGTGAGCCTTGGATGGTTTCCCCTTCACATAGAGTCACTCTTTCTTCATGGAATGTATCTCTGTTGAGAGTTATGGAATATCTCCTTAAATGTTTGCTACTGCTTCTCTTACCTTTTAACTTATTTTCCCAGTCCACTTTAGCCAACTCTGTCTTCATATCCTCATAATTGCCTTCATTTAAGTTTAAGACACTGGTTTCAAACCCAAGCTTCTTGCCCTCAAACTGAATGTAAAATGCTATCATGTTATGATCACTCTTGCTTAGAGGATCCTTTACTATGAGGTCATTTATTAAAACTGTCTTATGACACATTACCAAGTCGAAAATAGCCTGCTCCCGGGTTGGTTCCAGAAAGTATTGTTCTAAGAAACTGTCCCTGATGCACTCTATGAATTCGTCCTCCAGGTTACCTTTACCAATTTGCTTAGTCCAATCTATATGAAGATTAAAATCACCCACAGTTATTGCAGTACCTTTCCTAAAAGCCCCCATTATTTCTTAATTTATATTCTGTCCTACAGTGTAGCTACTGTTAGGGAGCCTGTAAACTACTCCCACCAGTGACTTTTTTCCTTTGCTATTTCTTATCTCCACCCAAATTGATTCTACATGTTGGTCTTCCAAGCCAAGATCATTTCTCACTACTGTACTGATCTCATCCTTTATTAACAGAGACACCCCACCTCCTTTTCCTTTCTTCCTATCCTACCAAAATGTCAAATGCCCTTAAATATTTTGTCTCCAGCCTTGGTCACCTTGCAACCATGTCTCTGTAATGGCTATCCTATCATACCCATTTAATTCTATTTGTGCTATAATTCATTCATCTTGTTATGAATGTCCATTCAGATATAGAGCTTTTAATTCTATCCTCCACTATTGCCTTGTCCTTTCTCATTAACTTTCTAAACTTCCCTCACCTGAACCCTCCCTCTCCCCCACTATTTAGTTATTTAGTTTAAAGCCCTCTCTACAGCTCTAGTTAAGGGATTCACTAGAACACTGGTCCCTGTGCTGTTCAGGTGAAGGCCGTCCCAATGGTACAACTCCCTCTTTCCCCAGTACTGGTGTCAGTGCCCCAATGCACCAATCTGAGCCATGCATTCAACTCTCTGATCTTATTTACCCTATGCCAATTTGCTCGTGGCTCAGGTCGTAATCCAGAGATTATTACCTTTGTGGTTCTGCTTTTTAATTTAGCCCCTAGTTTCTCATACTCGCTCAGCAGAACCTCTTTCTCAGTCCTACCTATCTCATTGGTACCCACATGGACCATGACAACTGGATCCTTCCCCTCCCACTCCAAGTTCCTCTCCAGCCCCAAGGAGATGTCTTTAACCCCAGCACTGGGCAGGTAACACAGCCTTCAGGACTCATGCTCTTGGCTCCAGAGAACAGTATTTATCCCCCTAACTGTACTGTCCCCTACTCCTAGGACATTCCTTTTTACTCCCCCCACTGAAAGGCCCCCTGCACCTCAGTGCTCTGGTCAGTTTGCTCATCCTCATCTGGAGTCCCTGCTCTTGTCCACACAAGCTGCAAGACCCTCAAACCTATTGGACAAGTGCAAGGGCTAAGGCTCCTCCATTGCTACCTTCTGGATCCCCATACCTGCCTCACTCATAGTTACACCTTCCTGTCCCTGAGAATGGGCTAAATCTAAATTACCTAATCTAAGAGGTAGGACTGCCTCCTGGAACAAAGTGTCCAGGTAACTTTCCCCCTCCCTGATGCATCGCAGTGTCCGAATCTCATACCCCAGCTCATTAACTCTGAACCAAAGTTCCTTCAGCTGCAGACATTTACTACAGCTGTGGTTGCGATGGATCACATTGGTGTCCACCAGCTCCCACATACTACAGCTGCAACGCATCACCGGCCCTGTCATCTCTATGGTTTTTTATTTAACTAATTAGGTTTAAAGTTGAGAAATATCACTGATAATTTGCAGTTATATTAATAGTTTAACTAGTTAAGCTATCAATTCAATACAATACTTATATCTCCCCATTACCAGTTTAAACTGCTGCCCAGCTTAGAAAGGGAAAAAAAGCCTTCAAACTCACCAACCAATCACCTACCTGGAATGCCTCTGTGCTTCAGCTCTCAGGTCTTACTGTCTCCGGCTCCTTCTCTCAGATCATTGCTTATTCTGTAAAAGACCAGAACAGCACCTCCTCCCTCACTGCACCAAATTCCCACACTTACCAAATTCCCAAGTTAAGCACTGTGCCTCACAGGGCTCTTTCGAGTAGAACTTTGTGCCACTTACTTGTGCCTTTCACTTCCACGCATGTCCTAAAGTGCTTCACAGCTCATGAAGTGTTTTTACACAGGCAAATGCAGCCACCAATCAACCCACAGTGAGGTTCCATAAACAGCGATGAGATAAACGACCAGTTAATCTATTTTGGATAATGAACCAGCAGATGGGACCTCAATTTCAGATCATGGTATTACTTTGTATTTAAAGAACAGAAACAGACCATTCGGTCTAACAGATGCATGTCAGTGTTTATGCTCCACATAAGCCTCTTCCCACCCTTCTTCATCTAACCCCATCAACATATCCTTCTATTCCTTTCTCCCTCATGTGTTTCCCTAGCTTCCCCTTAAATACATCTGTGCTAGACACCTCAACTATTCCTTCTGGTAGCGACTTTCATATTCTAACCACTGTCTAGGTAAAGACGTTTCTCCTGAATTCCCTATTGGATTTATTTGTGACTATCTTATATTCATGGCCCTGAGTTCTGGACTCCCCCATAAGTGGAGACTTGTGGAGACTCTATGTTTAGCCTATCAAAACCCTTCATAATCTTAAAGACCTCTATCAGGTCACCCTTCAGTTTTCTCGCCAAAAGAACCCCAACCTGTTAATTCTTTTCCCCTGATGGATGGAACCTCTCAGTTCTGGTACCATCCTAGTGATCATTTTATACCTTCTTCAGTGCCTCGCTATCCTTTTACTAATGTGGAGACCAGAACAGTTCACGGTACTCCAAGTGTGGTTTAACCAAGGGTCTATAAAAGTTTCACATAACTTCTCTCCTTTCCCTAAATCCCTCTAGAAATGAACCCCAGCACTTTGTTTGATTTTATTTAATGGCCTGAATAACTTGTGTTGCTACTTTTGGTGATTTGTGTAATCGTACATCCAGATCCCTTTGCTCGTCTACCCCATTTAGATATTTACCTTCCACATAGGTCTTTGGGTGGCACAATGGCACAGTGGTTAGCACTGCAGCCTCACAGCTCCAGGGACCCGGGTTTGATTCTGGGTACTGCCTGTGTGGAGTTTGCAAGTTCTCCCTGTGACCGCATGGGTTTTCACCGGGTGCTCCGGTTTCCTCCCACAGCCAAAGACTTGCAGGTTGATAGGTAAATTGGCCAGTGTAAATTGCCCCTAGTATAGGTAGGTGGTAAGGAATATGGGATTACTGTAGGGTTAGTATAAATGGGTGGTTGTTGGTTGGCACAGACTCGGTGGGCCGAAGGGCCTGTTTCAGTGCTGTATCTCTAAATAAAATAAGATAAATAAACAGTATGTGTCCTCCTTATTCTTCCTACCAAAATGTACCACCTCACTTGTCTATATTGAAGTTCATTTCCCAATTACATGTCCAGTCTGCAAGTTTACTAATATTTTCTTGTATTTTATCACAGACCTCCCCTGTATTAGCTACCCTGTCCCCCATTATACTTTTAATTTCCGAGTCCAAATCGTTTATGCAAATAGTGAACAACAGTAGTCCCAGCACTGAACTTTGTGGAAAACTACTTCCCACTTTTTCCCAATATGAGTAACTACCTTTAAATCCTACACTTTATTTTCTGTTTTGTAGCCAGCTTTCTATGCGCCCTGCTACTTGTCCCCTGACTCGACGTTTTCTGACCTTAGTCATGAGTCTACTTTGGAGCTCCTTATCAAGACAGCACTCCCGATAAACCAGTTTAACATCCACCTGAAGAAACAGACAAGATCTTAATACAGTTTCCCATCGGATGAATGGCACCGCCAGTAATACAACACTCCCCTTGAGTGCTGGCCTAGATTTGAGGTAAAACCTTCTGTTGGGCTCAAACACTCATGCTTTTTACCCAAAGGCAAGATTACTATCAGCTGAACCAAGCTCATAGCACTAGGGAGTAAAATGTTTTATGAAGAATTATTGCCTTGTTATGTATTTTTTGCATATCGTTGCCACATCTTCACCTGAAATGTACTGCAAAATAGCAGATGTGCTCCCCCACTGCCTCAATGAGCTTATTCAGAGAATAACTGAGACGTGCAGACCAGCATGGTCTTAGGTTCAGCCCCAGGTATATTCTGAGTTATTCCCTTGTCGCTTCAATATCCTTGGATAAGGGAGGGAAGACATTCCTGCTCCTGATTGCTTTCCAGCAACCACTTCTGGAAGTGTGTGCAATTGGATGATGAGTGATTGCCAGGTTTGGACTGGGCTGTGATACTTTCCACCACCAAATAACATTCATACTTAAATAATGGGCAATTTGAGTGAATAGACTGGAGGCAGACTCGCCTCAGAAAGGAGTTAGTGTCTTCAAGAGGTGAAGGTCATAGAGGAATCTTTTTTTAAATGACAGTGGCCAGGTTTTGTAAACTTTAAAAAGGTTAGTGTTAATGACTGTGAATTAGACAGATATCCAAGAAGATCTGAATTTGGAGTGTTTGGCTGCTAAATGTTTGAATTAACATGGTTTTTAACTGAGAATTTGGAAGTTGCTTTTCACTACAATCTTGGATTTTGAAGGAAAGTATTATTTTGGTGATTTTAATCAGGCTGCAAGTATGATCTACCAAATTTGATGAATCATAGAGTATGTCAAAACTGGTCTGCATTTTAACCACAAGTGTGTGAATTACTGAAGGTTTCAGCTGTGGAAAATTCATTCTTTGGAGGCTTGCTTTGTCAGTTATTTACTGTACCACTCTTTTGACAGGATCCTGTTAAAGATGTCTCTCACACAGTTAAACTGAGATTACACAAATAAAGTTTCTGGGAGGTTGAATTCAGTAGTCACTGTGTGATGAGTTGGAAAAGTCTGATGGATTTGGCGCAAGTAAAGACTGCCAAATTTACACAGAAAGAAGGATTGTGTTTCCCTGGGTGTTTAGAGATGAGTGGTGAAATCAGAAGAGCTTTGAATGACAATGAAATCTGAAGTTGTTAAGTTTGGAACAGGAGTCTGAGGCTTGATTTGTATGGGTGAGTTTTGTTGGCTGAAGTTTTCATTTAGTGAGGCACAAATGAAGCTGGAAAACTGTGGCACTATTTTAAACGGAGCTTAAGATTTCACTCAAATAGCTTTGAGTGCAGCACAGAACCATTCTACGAGTCCCTCTGCAGATGATTAATTCATGACATTAGTAAACTGACACATGAGAAATATTCATGAGATCTGAGATACATGCATAGGCACACACACATGCTCACACACAATCAGGGTCAATTAAACACAGCTCGGAAGGAATCATCACACGTCGAATGTGCAAATCATTTCCTCATAGACGATCACTTGTGTTTCATTGTGTTGAATGCACAGTCAGTTTGGGCACACATGGGAACCACTGCAATGATACTGCCTCCATTGTCTGTATCCACAGCACATTTTGTTAAGCTCGGAAGAGTGGGTAATTTGCTGGACTCTGGGACAGGAATTCTCATTAAATTGCTTGGCTGGTAACAGAGGTGACTGCCTGACATGAAGAACAGAAGAATGACAATTGTTGTCATTGGCATAGCTGGAAGATATCGAAAATCTGCAAAAGGTACATTTAAACTGAAGGCATATTACTTTCCCATAAACAATTTTCTCACGCTGGCAAGTACTGGTTGAGGTTAGAACAAAAGCCATTTTGTAATTCCTTATAAAATATATCTATTACCCTAACGAAAACATCAAAATGACAAAGTGAAGGCATTTTTTATGAAACTGAAGGGAATATGACAAACGAGCTGGATAAATTAGTGATTGGAATGGAGTTAGTAATTATAGGGTTTGGCAAAGTCTGAAGTGATCAGATATTCCATGGGACTCAATGATCCCTGAGCTAAGACTGCACTGGGAACATGGTTGTGTTACCTGCAACAAGGCAGGCCAAGGGGAGACGTGAGGACAAATGAATGTTGCAAACGTCTGCTTGATTTGCCTTTGGGAATCAGTAAGTCTTTGTGCAGAACTTCCCCTCGAGAGGTTAATTGAGTCGAGATAGTGACATAGTCTGTTGTACATGGTCTGTGAAAGGACTGGGCTTGATGGACTAAATAGCTTTTCCTCAGTCCCTGCTTTTTTATCTTCTCAAGTAATGAAGAATGTGGATGATGCAGGGTGGCTAACAAGCCTCACTCTTGTGTTGCGACTATTACCTGTAATTATTAAGGGTTTTTTTCCACAATCATTCTTCATTCAATGGGAGTGCAGATCGGAAAATCAGGCATGGAGGTCAAGCCACTTGAATCATAACACTCCCTAGTTTCTGTTAGTAAAAGCAAAATAACTTGTCCTCGCAGCAGTGAGTCTGATATCAGCTTTGGTTCAGTGGGTGGCACTCTCACCTCTCCAACAGATGGTCATGGGTTCAAGTCCCAGGCCAAAGCCCAAAGCTAGGCTGCTACTGCAGTGCAGTACTGATCAAGTGCTGCACTGTCAGAGGTGCCACCTTTCAGATGAGACATCAAATTAAGGCCTCATCTAACATGTCCCTAGCCAAGCTGTTCCAGTGCGGCTATAATACTGGCATCTACCTGGTAATGTGGAAAATTGCCCAGGTATGCTCTGTCCATAAAAAGCAGGACAAATCCAATCCAGCCATTTACCACCCCATCAGTCTACTCTCCATCATCAGCATAGTGATGGAAGGTGTCGTCGACAGTGCTATCAATTGCCACCTAAGCAGCAATAACCTGCTTACTGATGCTCAGTTTGGGTTTCGTCAGGGCCACTTGGCTCCTGACCTCATTACAGCCTTGGTCCAATCAAGAGGTGAGGTGAGAGTGATTCCCCTTGATATCGAGGCAGCATTTGACTGAGTATGGCATCAAGGAGCCCTAGCAAAATTGAAGTCAACAGGAATCAGGGAAAACACTCTACTGGTTGGAGTCATGCCCAGCACAAAGGAAGATGGTTGTGGTTGTTGGAGGCCAATAATCTCAGCCCCAGGACATCACTGCAGGAGTTCCTCAGGGTAGTGTCCTAAGCCCAACCATCTCCAGCTGCTTCATCCAAGACCTTCCCTCCATCATAAGGTCAGAAGTGGGGATGTTCACTGATGATTGTACGATCTTCAGTACCATTCACAACTCCTCAGATACTAGTTCAGTCTATGTTCATATGCAACAAGACCTGGACAACATTCAGGCTTGGGCTGATAAGTGGCAAATAACATTCATGCCACACAAGTGCCAGGCAACAACCATCTCCAACAGGAAAGAATCTAACCATAATAAAAACTGAAAGTGCTGGAAATACAGAGCAGGCCTGGAAGCAACTGTGGAGAGAGAAACAGAGTTAACATTTCGGGTATGTGGCCTTTCATCAGAATCTAACCATCTCCCCTCGACATTCAACGGCATTACCATCGCTGAATCCCCCACTATCAACATCCTGGGGTTGCCATTGACCAGAAACTGAACTGGAACAGCCGTATAAATACTGTGGCTACAAGAGCAGGTCAGAGGCTAGGAATTCTGTGGCAAGTAACCCATTTCATCACTCGCCAAAGCCTGTCCACCATCTATAAGGAGTATGACGGGGGATATTCATCACTTGCCTGGATGGGTGCAGCTCCAACAACATTCAGGAAGCTCGACACCATCCAGGACAAAGCATCCCGATTGATCGACACCCCATTCACCACCTTCAACATTCACTCCCTCCACCACCGCGCACAGTGGCAGCAGTGTGTACCATCTACAAGATGCATTGCAGCAATGCACCAAGACTCCTTAGACAGCACCTTCCAAATCTGCGATCTCTTCCACCTGGGAAGATAAGGGCAGTAGTTGCATGGGAACACCACCACCTGTAAGTTCCCCTCCAAGCTACACACCAGCCTGACAAGGAACTACATCGTCATTCCTTCACTGTCACTGGATCAAAATCCTGGAAATCCATCCCGAACAGCACTGTTGATGTACCTACATCAGATGGACTGCAATGGTTCAAGAAGGCAACTCACCACTAACTCCTCAAGGGCAATTAGGGATGGGCAACAAGGGCTGGCCTAAACAGTGATGCTCACATCCTATGAAATGAAAAACAAAAAATCTCAGGTGGGTGTAAAAGGTCCTATCACATTATTCAAAGAAGAGCAGTTGAGGAGTCCTGGCCAATATTTTTTACTCAACCAGCATCACTAAAACGGGTGATCTGGTCATTTATCTCATTGCTGTTTGTGGGAGCTTGCTGTGCACAAATAGGCTGCCACATTTCCTACATTACAACAGTGCTAATACTTCAAAAAAAAGTAATGATTGTAAAGCACTTTGGGCCATCCTGTGACCATGACAAGGTCCTATATAAATGTTTCTTTCCCTCATAAACAGAGATAAAAATCAAAGTAAGGGAATTCTAGAATAAATACGGCAGTCCCATGGTCCCAGCAGGGACTTAATTCAATAGGAACACAGCTGAAGACAGGGCTACAGCCCTGGTTTTCTAACCCATACTCTCATCAAGTCAGCCTCTCCTGTGCTGGGAGCTCTTGAATTCACGCTCCTATGTAATTTCAAATGCATAGTGACACCAGTCCAGTAGGAAAAATTATTTTAATTTTCCACGGCATCTTTCCATGCAACTGAGATGAAACTGAATTGTGTAACACTTGAACCAAACGGAGCCCACTTCATATATGTGATGTAGCGTAAACGTATTTATTCCAGGATATGACTGACACTCGCTGGTGAAACATCACGTTTCAATTGTCTTCCAAAACCTTGAGCTAAACACATAAAAATAAACACACACAATTCAGCCTCTCCTCACTTTAGTTTCATCGTGAACCAGTTTGTATAGACACTGTTGTGTTGGATAAACAATTAGGGGTGTAAGCTTAAAATTGCAAAGCTTTTTTTTTCTCGGAATAAACCAGATGAGCGGTGACAAATGTGCAATATTAAATCAAGTCCCTGTGGTGGGCCAGACAATTGCAGGATAAATACAAGGCTCCAATAGTTGCACACGCACAGCTCTTCCCTGTGCCACACTCTGGAGTGGAGATTTTAAAGGAGCATTTATCAGGATTAGGAGTAGTTACAGAGAGATGCATCTCCTGTCATTTCATGCTTTGAGCAATGCCTAGACTTTCTACTGTTAGAGGTGCATATTATAATAGTAAAGACTATTTTGGGTCTTGTGAGGATTCTGATAATGGGGCTCAGTAATGTACCACGCACCAATATTCTTCTCATATTAGAAAACACTAAATTGACTGGCAAGTAACACAGTTCATTGGACTGGAAAATAATCACCATATATCTAAATGAGGAAGTAAATGACCTTCAGAATGACAGTGGTACTTGTCCTAATTCAATAAGTCTATGACTCTGGAATCGCAAATGTCAGATTGACAGGAACTCTGAAAATAATTTAATGGAGAAATTTATAGCATCTCGGCAGCGCCATTTACTGAACTAACCTAATTATCATCTGCTGTAAAACTAATTACAAAGCAATCTTACCTTTTAAAAAACCGTCTTGCAATTTTTTATAAAGATACATTGTAGTGGCCTTTAGCCAGTATGGTGAACTGTGTCTGTGAATTTATACTAAGGCATTAATTAGCATTGGTGTGACTGAGTGTGTTTACTGTTCTTTGTGCCTCAGGTTTTAGCATTTTGTCAGTAGTATTACTAAGTAAAATAAATCCCAGCATCGCTTGTTATTCTGTGGGTTTTCAGATTTAAGTAGTAGTATAAAAGCAGAAAAAGCAGAAGCAAAGATAGCATTGCGGAAAAAATACTTAATCTAATAAATCTTTATTTGAAGACACATAGATGGAGTTGGGTCACACTTAAATATATTTCTCATCCTTTTTCTTCCCTCTCCTGCTCTTCTGGCCCGAAGATTGTGGTGTGCGGTTCCATAGTTCCTGTTGCTCTCCAATACCCACCCGAATAGCTAGGATTTATATTGGAAGCTTTCCCATTAGTGTGGGCTGGCTGTTTGACTGCGGGGGGCATCACAGTGGAGTCCTTGCTCAATGGCCCCATCTACATGGGCGTCCAGCAGCAACAGTTGGACGATGGTTGGGAGCAGGAAACCTGATTGGTTTTTCCGTTTCCTATTCTGGGGCACTGAGGCTAATTCTAGTGCCCTTGCTGCCAGACTATTTGAGCTCAGTCACTCAGCATAGCCTGTTGGGAATCTGTGACCTTCCCCGAACTGTATGGCTCATCTTCTCTCTCTTAAAATTGCTGAACAATTGCAGAAACTCTAATCACTCCTTTCAGTTATCTGGCACCACAATGAACATAAGAAACTTCCTTCCATTTCCCTGTGCCCCAAAGCAGAACATTAGTTCTGGGTGGCACAGTGGCGCAGTGGTTAGCACTGCAGCCTCACAGCTCCAGCGACCCGGGTTCAGTTCTGGGTACTGCCTGTGCGGAGTTTGCAAGTTCTCCCTGTGACCGCGTGGGTTTCCGCCGGGTGCTCCGGTTTCCTCCCACAGCCAAAGACTTGCAGGTTGATAGGTAAATTGGCCATTTTAAATTGCCCCTGGTATAGGTAGGGGAATTGAGGGAAGGTGGGGATGTGGTAGGAATATGGGATTAATGTCGGATTAGTATAAATGGATGGTTGATGGTCGGCACAGACTCGGTGGGCCGAAGGGCCTGTTTCAGTGCTGTATCTCTAAATAAATAAAAAAAATAAATAGTTGGAAATGTAATAGGAATTCCTACAATACTTATGGAGCCGATTATGTGATCAATTAAAATGCATTGTACTAATTGGGTCCTATATATGAGCTTGGGTGTTCTATAGTGTAAGTAGTGATTTGAAGTCAATACTTGCTAAGGGTGATACAGAATTGGCAGATCTGAATTTACCACCAGATGTGCACTGGTTTCCAGTCAAGGAAAGGGGAGTGCTCTACTCACATGCCTGAAAGTACAGAGAAAGTTAGCTTTCTCCTTACATTAAAAGGATTCAGAATGGCATTGAATGGGGCTGAAATTGGTCTTGAAGTCAATGAA
The DNA here is from genome assembly GCF_036365525.1 of Heterodontus francisci. Lineage (NCBI taxonomy): Eukaryota > Metazoa > Chordata > Chondrichthyes > Heterodontiformes > Heterodontidae > Heterodontus > Heterodontus francisci. Next base: position 18,005,785 of record NC_090412.1, on the reverse strand, counting down.
AAAGGAACTTGGACGGATGTAAAACCGGGTGCCCATTTGCTGTAACAAAAACAGAAAATGCTGGAAATATTCTGACGGCATCTGTGGAGAGAGAAACCAAGTTCACGTTTGAGGTCTGTGACCTTTCATCAGAACAGATGCTCATTCACTGTGGTCTGTTTTGCGCCTCTGCCTGAGGTTAATTTCACCACCAAAAAGATTCCAATGGGCTGCGTGATCTTTTCCCCCCAATCTTTGCTCTCCTTTGAGTTACAGGGATACTGCAGCGGGTGTGAAGCTTAATATATTGGACCTATCATCTCTCATCTTTTCTCTGAGTGTTAAGTGCCTTCACACCTGAGTTAAGCACCCCTTAGACATTGTACAGAGCCCAAAAAGCACCTTGCACCAGTTCAAGCTGTGTCGTAAAACTGGCCTATTTTGAAGTAATCATTCCCTGCAAAGTCTAGTGAAGATCTGATTTTATAATTGACAGAAGATACTGAAGTTTTGCTATACAGAAATCCTGTGCGCAAGCCATATAGCATTACGTCTTCACATTTTTGTAACTAAATCATGTTCACTGCTAAATCTGTTCTTCCACCTTTTGCTGGTGGTAAACTGAATTGAAATGTTTAACCAATCAACAGTTTCCGTCATACAAGTGTTATTGGAATTATTGAGTGCTGACATGTTTCACAAGGAAGGAAAATGTAAGAAGCCACAGGGTCTGACAAAGTCTTTGTTGTAAATAGTGGAGCCATGTGTGTGGTGAAAGGATGCTTATCAGAACCAGGTCTATCATGTAGAATGTGCAAGAACCCATTGACTGCAACAGGTACATAGTAACCAGCCTGACATTGTGACAGCTTTACCCTAGCCTGGATCACTCAAAATAATTGATCCCACATAGCACATGCATATTAGACAATAAGTGCTAATGCTCACTTTCATAATATTGACAGATGCTACAGCCAAGGATAAAGAATTGTAGAATATTACGACACAGAAGAGGCATCAAGTCTGCGTCGGTTTTCAAAGAGCAATCCAGGCAGTTCCATTCCCCTACTCTTTCCCCATATCCCTGCAAATTTTTCTCCTTCGGGTATTTATCCAATTTCCTTTTGAAGGTTACTGTTGAATCTATATCCACCGCCCTATCAGACAATGCATTCCAAATCCTAACCATTGGTTGTGTAAAAATGTTTTTGCTTATGTCACCTCTGCTTCTTTTACCAACCACCTCAAATCCATGGGCTCTGGTTCAGCCGTTGGAAACAGTTTCTCTAAGCCCTTCACAAGTTAAACACCTCTATGAAATTTCTTCTTCGCCTACTTTGCTCTAAGGAACCATCACAGTCAATCCAATGCATGATATAAGTAACCAATTTACAATGGAATCATCCCAGGACTGAATTAGTTACTGAAATGTTTCAATGTTGCATTTAACCGTCCCTTGCCACATGTGCTTTGTATGTTTAACTGCAAAGTTCTCATTTATTATTTTTCTTTTGCTTGTTCCATTTAACATTTCTTGACTAGGAGTGCACACAGCTGCTTACCATCTGCCCTAAGCCACTTTGAAGTGGTTTGCCATCACTGTAGGAAAGCACCATTTGACATTCCTTCCTTAGACTGTGTAGAAGCAACCTTATTATGAACGTTAACCCATTCATTAACTTTCTGAGAGAAAGTTTTGTGCAGTGAGTCCCAAAGGTAATCGAGCAAATCTCCAGAATGTTCGTCCATTTTCACATCGCTACCATTTAATTCTGGGAGGCACTCTTTCACAACTGACCATCCCTTTACCAGCCCCAGACCAGACAGCACAGGAGCCATTGTGTGAACATCAAAGATGCATTCTGTAAGCCCAATCTAACACATGAACTCCTTTTACCAGCCTTGTAGATTTCTTGCTCCTTTATACGTTTTTGGATATAGAACAAAGGACTTCAGACTTGGCTTTTTAAACTTCTCAGGCCCAGAGGATTGGAAAAGGCTGCTGTTCAATTAGTGGACTTGGACTAATAAGCCAGGTTGCCTTTTTACACCAATCAGCTGACAGCCTTCTTCAGTCCTCCAGGTCATAGAGAGATACAGCACTGAAACAGGCCCTTCGGCCCACCGAGTCTGTGCCGACCAACAACCACCCATTTATACTAATCCTACATTAATCCCATATTCCCTACCACATCCCCACCATTCTCCTCCCCACTTACCTACACTACGGGCAATTTACAATGGCCAATTTGCCTATCAACCTGCAAGTCTTTGGCTGTGGGAGGAAACGGGAGCACCCGGCGGAAACCCACGCAGTCACAGGGAGAACTTGCAAACTCCGCACAGGCAGTACCCAGAATTGAACCCGGGTCGCTGGAGCTGTGAGGCTGCGGTCCTAACCACTGTGCCACCCATTTTTAACCACATCCCGCCCTGACCCCCTGGGAATTCTGGGAAGTTTAAAGAGCTGAGCCAGTTTTTTGCCCATCCCCCTAATTGCCCTTGAGCATGTAGTGGTGAGCTGCCTAATTGAATACACCTGAATGGCCTGCTAGGTTATGTCAGAGGACAGTTATGAGTCAGCCATATTACTGTGGATCTGGAGTCACATTTAGGCCAGACTGGGTAAGTCTGGCAGATTTCCTTCTCTGAAGGGCATTTGTGAACCAGATGGGTCGGTCTAGTAGTTAGATGATGCAACTTGATTGTTAATTCCAGATTTTATTTAATTGAATTTGAATTTAAATTCCCTCACTGCTATGGTAGGATTTGAGCTTGTGTCTCCAGATTATTAGTCCAGGCCTTTGGATTACTAGTCCATTAACATAACCACTCTGTTACTGCAGAGTGACACAGAAGTAGTAAGGTATATGGAGTTAATAAGGGATACTGAGGAGGTGAGAGACATGGAGATAGTGAGGGGGACAGGGGTAATTTAAAAAAAAAGTTTATTCTTTGACGGAATGTGAGCGTCACTGTCTAGGCCAGCATTTGTTGCCCATCCCTAATTTGCCCTTGAATTGAGTGACTTGCTCGGCCATTTCAGAGGGCATTTTAAGAATCAACCACATTGCTGTGGGTCAGGAGTCACATGTAGGCCAGACCAGGCGAGGACAGCAGATTTCCTTCCCTAAAGGACATTCGTAAACCAGATGGGTTTTTACAACAACTGACAATGGTTTTGTGGTCATCATTAGACTAGCTTTTTAATTCCAGATGTATTAATTGAATTCAAAATTCACCATCTGCCGTGGTGGGATTTGAACCCATGGATCACTGGTGCAGTGACATTACCACTATGCCACTGCCTCCTCCCTAATGAGTTACATCATGGTACTGAGGTACATGGAGTTGAAGATGGAGGTGGTGATGTACACTGGTGGATACTGAGGAGGTCTATGCAGCAATATATATGAATGTTTCAGTGGAAATGGAGTCCGTGATAAACGGGAAGGCAGCTGCAGTGGCAACGAAAGAGATAGTGGAGATGAAGTGAGCAGCTAAGATCGTGAGGAGTGAGCAATGGTGGACAGCAGCAGATAGCGATGGAACAAATCAGACAAGGTTGGGAAGAGAAGAGCGTAACGATAAGTGAAGTACAGGCAGCCAGGGAAGGTTTTTTGTGTCGGGAGAGACTTGAATTTCCATGTGTGTTGCAGGGGCAGTGGGGATTCAATGTTTGGAATATGGGGGGCTTGAACCTTTGTGTAAATGGGCTTACATTTCAATGCGATTGTATGCAAACTGCTCACTGCAGCTTTTAGATCTGGCCACCTACTTCATAAAGTTGGGCACTGACTTGCTCTTTACTTAACTCTACATCTTCAATTCCATTCCCAGACAGATATTTTAAGCTCTTTACTTTTGAAAGAATAGTTGAGAGCTTATGTTGAGAATTGGTTCTACAAAGCCATTTCTCTGGAAGGGAAAAACTAATTATTTTCTTCTCCCATTTCACTTGAGGCTTGTTTATTTTCAGCCTGCTTCTTTCATTTCCACATTGTCAGTTAACGCCTACACTGCCCACAGTGAGGTAATTTTCTAAGGCAGACTGATGTCAGTAGGTATGTTAAAGTTTAAGGGTGGAATTTCCTTCCATTTATTGTCAATGGGGGAATATACCACCCAACAGATTAAATGGACATAAAATGGCAGGAACTCGAATTCCTGTGGTTACCACATGATTTAGGGTCCACCTCTGTGTGCTGGCAAACTTATGAAGGGATGCTCTCTCCACTGAATGCTCTTTATTTCTAGCTAAGGAATGCCTCATGCTAGGCAAGAGGGAGCTTCTGCACATTATTTATTTTCATAAAAACAGACACAAATATTTTACTATTTAATTAAACACAGTTATCAGGGTAAAATACTGAGGGCAGACCCATTCCATGTATAGTGGTAAGGGAATCTTGTAACATTAATCAGGGCTGGGGTGATCTCCTGGATCAATTTCCATCGCCTAAGAGGGTCGGAAAGGAATTCTCGAGTTTTTTTTCCCTCCCAGATTTTCCTGATTTTAATATGGTTTTCCACTTCCCTCAGGAGATCATGGTAGCAGAGCATTTTATAGCAGAGCACTTGGAGAGCAGTGGTAGAATCGGACAGAGTCAGAATGGATTTACGAAAGGGAAATCGTGCTTTACAAATCTCCCGGAATTCTTCGAGGATGTAACTAGTAGAGTTGATGAGGGGGAGCCAGTGGATGTGGTTTATTTGGACTTTCAGAAGGCTTTTGACAAAGTCCCACATAAGAGATTAGCATGTAAAATTAAAGCGCATGGGATTGGGGGTAGTGTATTGCGATGGATAGAAAATTGGTTGGCGGATAGGAAACAAAGAGTAGGGATAAATGGGTCTTTTTCCGAATGGCAGGCAGTGACTAATGGGGTACCGCAGGGATCGGTGCTAGGACCCCAGCTATTCACAATATACATTAGTGATTTAGATGAGGGAACTAAATGTAATATCTCCAAATTTGCAGATGACAAAAAACTGGGTGGGAGGGTGAGTTGTGAGGAGGATGCAGAGAGGCTTCAGGGTGATTTGGACAAGTTGAGTGAGTGGGCAAATGCATGGCAGATGCAGTATAATGTGGATAAATGTGAGGTTATCCACTTTGGTAGCAAAAACAGGAAGGCAGATTATTATCTGAATGGCTATAAACTGAGAGAGGGGAATCTGCAGCGAGACCTGGGTGTTCTCGTACACCTGTCGCTGAAGATAAACATGCAGGTTCAACAAGCGGTAAAAAGGGCAAATGGTGTGTTGGCCTTCATATAGTGAGAGGATTCAAGTACAGAAGCAGGGATGTCTTGCTGCAATTATACAGGGCCTTGGTGAGGCCACACCTGGAATATTGTGTGCAGTTTTGGTCTCCTTATCTGAGGAAGGATGTTCTTGCTATCGAGGGTGTGCAGCGAAGGTTTACCAGACTGATTCCTGGGATGGCGGGACTGACATATGAGGAGAGATTGAGTTGGTTAGGATTATATTTGCTGGAGTTCAGAAGAGTGAGGGGGGATCTCATAGAAACCTATAAAATTCTAACAGGACTTGACAGGGTAGATGCAGGAAGGATGTTCCCAATGGTGGGGAGGGTCCAGAACCAGGGGTCATAGTCTAAGGATATGGGGTAAACCTTTCAGGACTGAGATGAGGAGAAATTTCTTCACCCAGAGAGTGGTGAGCCTGTGGAATTCGCTACCACAGAAAGCAGTTGAGGCCAAAACATTGAATGTTTTCAAGAAGGAGTTAGATACAGCTCTTGGGTCTAATGGGATCAAAGGGTATGGGGCGACAGCAGGAACAGGTTACTGAGTTGGATGATCAGCCATGATCATAATGAATGGCGGAGCAGTCTCAAAGGGCCGAATGGCCTACTCCTGCTCCTATTTTCTATGTTTCTATGGGCTGGATTTTATAATCTCGCCATGGGCCACCAGTCATCGAGCCGCCACAATCTTCCGTGCAGCGGATCATTTGCATCCTTGGGGTGGGCTGCCCCCCGATCACGTAGAGGGGGTGGGCTGTCCGTCGCTGGCAATGGCGTCAGCTGCCTGTGCACAGACACTGATGCCATTTTTAAAGGATTGTCAGCCGACCGGCTAATTTAAATATTTAAAGGTATATTGAATTAAAATTAAAATACATTTTTCCCCTCTCCCAACACCCCCAATAACAAATTAATTACTTGCCCACCCCCCACCCCAAAACACTTACCTTTACCATCTGACCTTCCGCTGCTCCCCCCTCCCCAAACTGCACAAACTTTCAACAACAATCCTTCCCTCCATTCCCTACACCCATGATGTTTGACCCCGTACTCTTCTCCCCGCCCCTCCCACACTGTTAACCTTACCTCCTTCCCACCTTCCCCCCTGCCCTCCCACCAGTGTTGCACCTCGTTTCCCCGGATGGGCATCCAAAGGCGTGGGCGTGCCAGCCGCTGGGCCAATGAGTGCAGCGTGACATCAGGTGGCGACGTGAGCTTAATTAATCAAATCATTTTAATTTATTTAAATATTCAAATTGGGGTCCCATCACCGAGCGGTGCGGGGGGTGGGGGGGGGGGAGGCGGTGGGGGTTGGTGGTGGTGCTGCCACCTGACGTCCCCACCGCTGTTAATTTTGGCCCAGGTCCTGCCAGCGTCGGGCAGCGTGGCAGCTCTCTCCTGGAGGCATTCTCTGCACTCCCCTCCCGCCACTAAACCCAATTTCAGGGAGTCGGTAAAATCCAGCCCCACATGCCTCAGGGTGGGGTGAGGAATTGTATGCAATGGGCTGAATGGACCAGTAGGACTTTTCCTGTCCAATTTTTATTGCATGTTGTAAAATAACTGCATTCTCAGAGTAAATTTTTATTCGCTCTCTCATTCCACATTTAAAAAGCAATATTTTTGGCAACAGGGAGCCATTGGTCCACATAGCCACATCTTCAAATCACCCATCAAGTTCCTTACTATGACTCTAATAGCCCTGTATCTCATTTCCTATCAGTAATTCATCCAGTCCTTTCCGAAAAGACCTGTCATAATTTACCATTCAATTATTCCATTTATACCAGGTTGCAGAGGTTTGAATTCTTAAAAATACACTTTAAATGTCTGAATGAACATTAATAGAACAAGCTTTCTCAGAAGACTGCCATTTGTCTCATTCAAGATCTATTACTTGCCTTGGTTGCCTTCTCACTTGTTTAAATTTTTTTACATGTTTTCTCTCTGAAAAGGAGAATAATACATTATTTCTCACAAAAGCATTGGCAAGATTGAGGGGAGATGTTGCATTTGGCTTCACCACAATAGCTCCAGGTTTTCAAACAGACTAGAGATCAAATTAGCTGAATGCTCAAGTCTGGTTTAATACAGATGTTACGAAAGAAACTGGGTAAAGCAGTATATCAGAATTTGACTTTGATCTCTAGGACCTGGGTTCAAATCTATTTGAGCCTGATCAGGTGAAAGTCTGCTCTCACTGAAGGCTGTGAAGGTGTTAAGTGAAATGAGTTTGAACAGTCTCAACCCAATAGCTTTGGCACAAATGAGTAGTGTGAAAACATCCAAAGCTTGACGCTAATTGCCAGTGTTAGTCAGAAAGGCCATAAAGATAGTCAGTATGTGGGAGAAGATATACTGTGGAGCCAGATTACAGGAAACCTCACCCTGCATTCACCTGACCTTAGAGTGCTTGAGGCCAACAATGAGTGGGAAAAGTGGGGAAGAAGCAATTCCATTACAAAGCACTGACATGCCTCAGTTATTAAAAGAAAAATTGAATACCTAAGTGCAGTGATCAGGCAGTATTCTTATGATCGACTTTGACTGATTATGAGAGCAAAGCCTGGCAGTTTATTATCAAAAGAACTCCCCCCAAAAAACGTATGGTAGTCCCTTATGTGACAATTAATGTTAAAGTATTGTTACAACCAGGTGAGAAAAGTGTCTAGGGGTCCCTCTCAGCCTTCACCTGGTCTTACCATAACAGGGTTTAATTTTAAATACACCGTGTTTTTAGCTGCCCCTTGGTGAATTCTTATTCACTGCTTTCCAATTATAAGGCAAAGAAACCAGCACAAACAGGTTTTCTTAGGTTTAAAGAAGAAAAGTTAAATTTCTTAAACTGCAACTCTAATTCGGTTAATGCCTCCAGATACACGCCGCACCCACACTAGCATGTGTACACGATCTTCTTCTTCTTTGGGCCTCCTTATCTCGAGAGACAATGGATACGCGCCTGGAGGTGGTCAGTGGTTTGACACGATACGCATATGCAAATAGAGACAGAAAAGAGCAGAAGAAAAATAAAGTGGAAAAGTTTGAGGCAATATCTGAAAAGTTTCTGGTACAGTTCTTCAAGCTCACTGTGGAGTCCTTGATTGTAGGTAGATCTTGCTTTTCGTTGGGGCCCAGTATTCTTCTTAAACCTTGTTCACTGTCGGAGACTTTTTTCTCTTGGGGTTCTTCAGTGGATTCAGAGGCTTGTGAGAAAAAGATGGGAGCGGACAGGAGAGATCATCTCAATCCAGGAGCAAACTGACACTTTCAGTTCAAACTGTTTATACAGTTCAGAAAAACCCAGGTTGCCAAGCAGGTTAGTCATGTGACTAACTGGTCTGACCATGTCTTAGATTGTATCACCTTAGCAGTCTCTGGAATGCTCCTCTTACACACAATACCTGGTGATCAAGGTCCATTGTGGGTTAAATGTGTCAGGGAATGGTCCTTTATCCTTCCAGTAACCGTCTGTTAATATGCAAATATCTTTTCCAGCACAGTTGATCTGTTTAACGAGTCCTTTCTTCACTCCAGTAACAGTTTAAAATCAATGTTCATGATAAAATTAATGTCCCTCATTCTTGGCAGGTGGGGGCCTAGCATGATAGTATACTGAAGTTACCACCTACACATCTGTTTTTAATTTACATGGATAGGTTTGTGGAGCAACAAAGAAATCCCTTTCATGTCCCCTATCTGGTTACATTTTAATATTAGGAAACAGGGAATGTGCCCTCTCATAATGTTGCCAGATAAGGTTCAACTGTTTCCAGATTGCTTGCATAGGAAGGGCTGTAAATCAGGATATTATTTAATGATTGTGAATTCTTTTTTGCGATACCATAGAGTGTTGGTCTGGCTTCAATGAAGCCACACCCAGCTGACACGTGTACCCAATGAGGAGAGACAGAGAGATGTTCTGGTGAGTAAAAGAAGGGTTTAAGACAACTGCAGAAACACAATGCAAAGATACATTTGGAAATCTCAGGTTTCGTGGTGGAAAATAGAAATGTTTTCTCCCTCTGCAATTGTCCCTCCCATAATAATACAGCTGATGGTAAATTGAACTATAATGATAAGGGTTTGTTTTAGTGGCAATTATAAGTTTATTCTGTGTAATATACATAATAGCATTACCAGTAACCTTTGTAGAGACATCAAGATTGGTAATAGCCTAAGTATTTCCCGATTGCAGCTTATAAATAAATATTGCATTCCAAAAAGTGACCACAGCAATGATCTCAGGAAAAAAACAGCAGAACTAAACAACCAACAATGGAAACATAGGATATGTGACAGGGCAGTTTGGCTGCAAAAGATATTTGGGTGGCCAGACCACATATCCCACAAGTAGCAAAGTCACAAGTCGGGCCAGCGTGGCAATTTAAAGCAAAATACTGCAGATACTGGAAACCTGAAATAAAAACAAAAAATGCTGGAAATACTCAGCAGGTCTTTCAGCATCTGTGGAGAGAGAAGCAGAGTTAATGTTTCAGGTCAGTGACCCTTCATCAGATGAAAGTGGCCCCACCATTTAAAAATATTTCACATTTCTATAGGGAACCCCTTTCCGTATCCCGAGGTGTTATATTTGCCATGTTAAAAGGGAAGGAGTAATCTCCTGAAATGGTATATAATTGCTACGAAGTGGAGGCAGCTTTACATTTTATGGTATCTCTCAATCTTTCCCCCCCTCCCGTGATCTATTTTGTTTTCAAACTTGGGGTCAACCATCTTCAAATATACCTCCCTCCTCCTCCTCCATTGTTTTGAAAAACTTCTTTCCAATGAGATTATGAAGCTTCTCTTCAGGGTCAGTAGGCTCGGGCTATTAATTCGTGCTGTGTGTGCGTGTAAATCCGGCAGGCAGGAGGAGAAGCAGAGTGAGGGAAAAGAGATGAGACACAAAGTGAAGAACATCAAACAAGGATGGAGAATGTGAAAGTCAAAGTGACAGAGGAAACTGTTTGGATCCTTACAAGCAGATATATAAACAGATAAGAGACCTCACAGAAAGAAAATAGGTACTGTACATATTTTATAACTCTGTGCAACAGGCAAGGGATCAAAACTAAAACTTCTTGTATACTTTAAAAAGGAGATTAAAAATGAGTCCTGTAAGGTGAAGTATATTTCACTTAATATAACCAAAGACAATAGTTTGAGATAGATCATCTTCTCTCCAGAGGCCCATCATTTGGTGAGCAAAATTTGTCCTCCCAAATTATAGTGATAAAGCCATTTTCAGACGAGACAGATCTGTTTTGTACTTATCTTTTTCAACAGTCTCCCTCCAAACTTTACCATTCTTAAACTCTACTAGAGTCTCCAAATGGCTAATGTGTCCAAATTACTGAACAAATTAAAGATAGTTTCATTATTTTGCTAATTATATTGCCATTTATTCAGTATGATGATAGGGGTAACATAAAAAATTAAGGGTGCTATATGGCCTAACTGACCTATGAAAAAATACATTATGTTGTTTTAATTTCAACATTTATTTCCCCTGTGCATTTTATTTAAATATTATTTAAGTTACATTTAATTAGGCTACCTTTATAAATCAGCTGCAGATACCCAGAGACTGGACTGTCTGTATCTGAATTCATTAAACTGATGTATAGCTCGGTTTGAAGAATGATACTGGCTTTTTAAAACGAATCAAAATTTATTATAACTAGATTGCTGGAACTCTCTAATTTGATTTGTTGTTTTAGAAGTTGAAAGGAATACTGATAGTGCTGGTTAACCATAATCCCCTATTACTGCTAGTTAATGAGGAGTTTATGCTATTGTTAGTTAACCTTTAAGCTTGCAGTAGCTTAGAACAGATGGATTAAAATCAGTTTGCCTGTCACCACTTTGATACTACAGATTATCTTCTGACAATCTGCCGCCATAAGGCTGGTAAAGAGAAAAAAAGACTTGTGTTACAAAGTGTTAGAAATGGTCTCGCTCGTCTAACCAAGTCTGAATACCACAGAATTATAGAGGGACACTTATTACCTTTGGCCTGTCCTGAGATGGTATCTCAGCAACAAATTGCCATTATAGAACCGTAGAAAATCTGTGGCACAGAAGGAGGCCATTCAGCCCGTCATGTTCGTGGCGGCCGAAAAAACTAGCGGCCCAATCTAATCCCACCTTCCAGCACCTGGTCCATAGCCTTGCAGGTTCCAGCATTTCAGATACTTGTCCAGGTACCTTTTAAAAGAATTGAGAGTTTCTGCCTCACCACCAATTCTGGCAGCGAATTCCAGACACCCACCACACTCTGGGTGAAAAAGGTTTTTCCTCATGTCCCCTCTAATCCTTCTAACAAATCACCTTAAATCTGTGCCCCCTGGTAATTGACCTCTCCGCCAGGGGAAACAGGTCCTTCCTGTCTACTCTATCTAGGCCTCTCATGATTTTGTACACCTCTATTAAGTCACCCCTCAGCCTCCTCTGTTCTAAGGAAAACAACCCTAGCCTATCCAATCTTTCCTCATAGCTGCAACTTTCGAGCCCTGGCAACATTCTTGTAAATCTCCTCTGTACTCTCTCCTGAGCAATTATGTCCTTTCTGTAATGTGGTGACCAGAACTGTATGCAATACTCCAACTATGGCCTAACCAACGTTTTATACAGTTCCAGTATTACATCCCTGCTTTTGAATTCTATACCTCGGCCAATAAAGGAAAGCATTCCATATGTCTTCTTCACCACTCTATCTACCTGTCCTGCCACCTTCAGAGACCTGTGAACATGCACTCCAAGGTCTCTCACTTATTCTACCCCTCTCAATATCCTCCAGTTTATTGTGTATTCCCTCACTTTATTTGCCCTTCCCAAATGCATTATCTCACACTTATCTGGATTGAATTCCAATTGCCACTTTTCTGCCCACTCAACCAAAGCATTGATATCTTTCTGGAGTCTACAGCTATCCTCTTCATTATCAACTACACGGCCAATTTTTCTGTCCTCAGCAAATTTCCCAATCATGCCTCCCACATTTAAGTCCAAATCATTAACACATACCACAAAACAACAAGGGACCCAACACAGACCTGTGGAATGCCATGGAAACAGCTTTCTTTTCACAAAAACTTCCGTCGACTACGACCCTTCGTTTCCTGTCCCTGAGCCATTCTGGTTCCAATCTGCTACATTTCCCTGTATCCCATGGGCTTTCATTTTACTGACCAGTCTGCCATGCAGGACCTTGTCAAATGCCTTACTAAAACCCACATAGAGAACATCCACTGCATTACCCTGATCAATCAAGTTAGTAAGACATGACCTTACCTTAACAAATCCATGCTGACGATCCCTGATTAATCCATGCCTTTCTAAGTGGCTGTTTATCCTGTCCCTCAATAGATTCTAACAATTTACCTACCACCAAGGTCAGACTGATTGGCCTATAATTATTTGGCCTATCCCTCGCACCCTTTTAAAACAATGGTACAATGTTTGCAGACCTCCAATTGTCTGGTACCTCACCTGTATCTGGTGAATATTTGAAGATCCTCAGCGCATCTGCTATTTCCTCCCTGGCTTCCTTTAACAACCTGGGATGCAATCCATTTGGCCCTGGCGATTTATCCACTTTCAAGGATGTGAGACTCTCTAATACTTCCTCTCTCTTTATACTTATCATATCTAATATTTCACACTCCTCTTTAACTACAATGTCTACAATCATCCCTCTTCTTTGTGAAGATAGAGACAAAAAACTCATTAAGATCTGCCCACATCTGCATCCACACATAAGTTCCCTTGTACATCTCTGATAGGCCATACCCTTTCCTTAGTTATCCTCTTGCTCTTAATGTATTGATAAAACATCTTTGGGTTTTCCTTGATTTTACCTACCAATAATTTTTCATGTCCTCTTTTGCTTTTCTAATTTCCTTTTTTACTTCACCCCTGCACTTGGTATACTCCCCTAGGCTTTCTAAAGTATTAAGATTTTTGTGATCGTCATAAACTTTCTTTTTCTGCTTTAACTTACCCTGTAAGCTTCTAGATAACCAAAGAGCTCTAGATTTGGCAGTACCACCCTTTATCTTTGTGGGGACATGCCTACACTGTATAGAGCCTTTAACATAGTAAAACATCCCAAGGCTCTTCAACTATTATTAGAAGAGGTGACCAAAGTGGTCAAAGGGGTAAGTTTTAAGGAGCATCTTAAAGGAGGAGAGAGAGATGGAGAGGTTTAGGGAGTGAATTCCAGAGCTTTGGGCACAGACAACTGATGGCACAACCGCCAATACTGGAGTGATCAAAATGCTGGTGTGTACAAATTACCAGAACTGGAGGACCTCAGAGATCTTAGACGGTTGTAGGGCTGGAGGCAATTACAGAGATAAGGTGGGGAGAATCATGGAGGGATTTGAAAGCAAGGATGACGATTTTAAAATTGAGACATTGCCAGACCGTGTGTCCGCATAGGTCAGCAAGCACAAGGGTGATGTGTGAATGGGACTTGGTGCAAATTAAGATACAGATGCTTTGAATGCGCACAGATGTATGTAGAGTGAAAGATTGGAGGCCGGCCAGCAGAGCATTAGAATAATCAAGTCCAGAGGTCACAAAGATATGGATGAGGGTTCAGCAGCAGATGAGCTGAGGCAGAGTCAGAATCAGGTAATGTTAGGAGGTGGAAATAAGCAGTCTTGGTGATGGAGCGGATTTGTGATGGGAAATTAATCTTGGGATCAAACACAATACAATCACATCAACTCTCATCTGATGGAATTCTAATCAACTCATTGCACCAGAGAAAGGTATTGCTATTCACCATAATGGTAAATATTATTGAGTTTTTAGATCATAATTTCAGGCAAGGGTTAGTTCCTGTTCCCTCAACATTCTAGTTCTACAATGTTTGATGTCTCTTAGTGACTGAAGGTAAGGTTTATGGAGCACTAATATTTACCACTAGGTGTCCCTAATATGCATTATAAACACATGTGTATGTGCTGTAGAAATCTGAACCTTTCTTTCCCCAAAAGAGGCTGGGCAATTGAAACTTTCAAGGTTGAGAATGATAGATTTTTGTCAGGTAAAGGTATCAAGGGATATGCAACTAAGGCAGGTAAATCAAGTTGAGGTACCGATCAGCCACAGTCTAATTGAATGGCGGGGAAGACTTGAGCTGCCAAAGGGTGGTGTCTTTAATGCTAGAGGAGATTTTCTTGCTTCAGTGCTCCCAGTACCTCTGTTACCTCCATAGTATAATTATTGACAATAGAATTTCCAGATACGAGCTCTTAGCGTGTGCAGGAAGTGCTGATGCGGAAAACCTCTCTTCATTGGTCCTGCCTCTTTCTATGTCCAGGCACTTTCTCTATTCCAAAGGTTGCTGAGCAGTTCACTTCATGAATGCTATGGCTGACAGAGCAAAAACCTATGTTCCCTTAAAATCTTTCTTCGGTGACTGATTCCCCAAAATTTGTACTTCTGGCATTCTCCGCACTTTACTGTTGCATGTTCGCTGCTAGACAAGTTTCTCTATGTTAAGTCTGAATTCACTGAGGTAGCATTTTCTATTCAACAGCTCCTGGATCCTCACCTGGTTTAACTCACCTGTCCAATTGGTTTCCAGAGTGTGGCCATTTTGGCACGCTGACAATTCCAATGAAACACTTGTAACTCAAACACAGAACTGTCCCTTTTTTTATTTTATTACTTAATGTCAATTTTCCTCTGCACTTTAATTAAGATCTACAGTTACTATTTCAACAGAACAGCGTCACCTTGTGAAATGATCTAGATCTAAGAACAGCCAGTTAACAAGTGTGAAAATTGATGATCAAGAATTCGACCAGTTAGGTATCATCCTTGATTTAGCAGTAGCATATAATCTGGACTATCACATCAATGTAGTACTGAGGGGGTGCTACACAGTCCGAGGTCCTGCATTTGGATGTTGAACAGAGATCCCATCTGCCCTCTCAGTGAAAGACCAATGGCACTATTTGAAGAAGAGCAATGAAGTTCTCCCAGTGTCCTAGTAAACATTTATCCCTCAACCAGCATAACTGAAATGGATGATCTGGTCATTTACCTCATTGCTGTTTGCAGAACCTTGAGAAATTTGGGTGCTACATTTCTCTCCATCACAACAGTGACTACACTTAATTGACTGTGGAGTGCTGTGCAATGTGAAAAGTGATATATAAATTGAAGTTCTTTCTTGAACATGTTGTGTATCTCCCCATGGGATTTACAATAACACTCTCGCTTCCAAAAGGAAGTCAGCAAGTTCAGTTGTATATGAGTGATACAAGCATCTATTCTTCAAGATATGTATATTCGAATAACAAGTGCTCTGCCCTGCAGCTAATGATCGGCAAAGATTTAGAAATGCTCTGTTATTATTTGTCCTGGGTACCAAATGAATTAAAGTGCCTCAATTATACTACAGCACACAGCAGAATAGAATATTATTACTGAAGAAAGCCGATATTCAGATACCTGAGACACTCTGCATTTATTTGATATCTAGCCTTCCCTATGAAGGTGTCCAGTGGGGTAAGTATTACCTTGATTTAACAGACTGTAGCTTAGTCCTATGGGCTTGCATTGGAATAAGTATGTGTTTAATCACACACATTTCCCAGGCTGGCTACTTTTATACTGTCATAATTTATTTGAGAACACTTAAGACTTTAAAAAAAATCCCACTTTCATTCCAGTATAAATCCTCACGTGTCAGTGGGATTCTAGAAGTCAAGTAGCGCAATGCACAAATAGTATAATTAATTAGCGAGCAGACTAATTGTTATACTCCTAAGCCTCAGCCTTGGAAAATTGGCCATGTGGTTGATCATGAAGAAGAAAGCTGTTGACTGTAGGAAGAGATCAAGGACTAGTCAAGTGGGCAGAACAGGGGTAAATGGAGTTCAATCCGGAGAAATGTGAGGTAATGCATTTAGGGAAGGCTAACAAGGCAAGGGAATACTCACTAAATGGTAGGATACAGAGAGGTGTAGAGGAACAGAGGGACCTTGGAGTGCTTGTCCACAGATCCCTGAAGGTGGCTGGACAGGTAGACAAGGTGGTCAAGAAGGCATATGGGATACTTTGCCTTTATTAGCCAAAGCACATAATATAAGAGCTGGGAGGATATGCTCAAACTGTACAAAACAATAGTTACTCCATAGCTGGAGTACTGCGTGCAGTTCTAGTCACCGCACTATAGGAAAGATGTGATTGCATTAGAGAGGGTACAGAGGAGATTGACAAAGATATTGCCTGGATTGGAAAATTACAGTTATGAGGAAAGATGGGATAGGCTAGAGTTATTTTCTTTGGAACAGAGGAGGCTGAGGGGAAACCTAACTGAAGTGTATAAAATTATGAGGGGTCTTGATAGAGTGGCTAGGAAGGCCATATTCTCCTTGGTTGAGGGGCCCATAACCAGGGGGCATAGAATTAGGATAAAAGGAGGGCTGCATTTTAAGACTCCGCTGCTGAAATAGGCGGCTTGTGTATAAAAAAAAAAATGCAGCCCGCAAGCACGGGGCCCACGTCACGGAGCGGCCGCAATTCCAAGCGTGGCGGCTCATTACCATGTCCGGGGCAGCTGCCCCCCACTCCAATCACTTGGAGGGGGCAGGCGAGCCATTGCCGACAACGGCGTCCGGCGCCAATGCGCTGGTGCTGGTGCCTTTTCTAAAGGGCTTACAGCCCTCGATGAGCATTTGAAATTTAAAGAGCCAGTTACTGTAACGTTTTGTAAAAATTAATAAAATAACCTTTCCACTCTCCACCCCTGCCCCCCCGCTCCAATGACATATCACAACATTCCTGCCCTTTTCCCTCCCGGAATACCGACCTTGACAATTTTGACCTTTCTCCAGCCCCCTCCCCAACCACAACCTTTTGTCCTTTACCCCTTCTCATCACTACCTCCCCCCCTGCCGACCAATCCACAGCATTGTAAACCCCACTCTCCCCCTCCCGCACAGAGAAAATCACCTCCTCCCCCCTCCCCACAGGTGTCACACCTCGTTTCCCCGAACGGAGAAGGCGTGACATTGCTGACCGCAGTATAAAGATTGCAAAGTGGTGGCTGAATCATTGCAGCCTGCATATTAAGTAGGCATTAGCATATTTTAATGCGGGTCCCGTCGCTGAGTGGTGGGGCAGCTGCCACAACACCTTGCCACCGAGATCGGTATGGGGCCTGTCGGGGTTGGTGGCGGACCTCGTCCATTGCAATCTTCAATGCCCACCACCACCACCAATCGCGGTGGCAGAGATGCTTTAAAATCATCCCACTATATAAATACAAGTTGTTGATGCAATTGGAAAGAAAAGACTTGACTTTATATATATATATAGCTCCTTCCATGATCTCAGGACATTCCATTCCCGTAGCACTTTACAACCAATGAATTATGTTTGAAGTGTAACCACTGTCGTAATGTGGCCGAGGCAACGTTGTTCCTTTTTGCATTGGTTTTATGACCTTCTACTGCCCCGGGCTCCTGATGTGTGGATCTCACAGCCAGTACCGACCTCAAAGTAAATCGACTAAATTCAACCGGCAGGGAAAACATGTCTTTCACTGTCTCTTCCTGGGTTGGGAGTGACCTTAGTGAATCTGGCAAGTTTACACGGAAACATGAGGCCCATGAGTTGTGAGCCAGAAGTATTGGCACGGCACAAAGCCGTTTAAAGTTTAAAAAAAGGTTACTGCTTAGGTAGAGGAAGCTTTGCTATGCATCTGGCTGTAGTCTCCCTGTCCTGGGAGTATTTATGATGCCAACACCAAAGCATTTCCCAAACTTGTTCTTCCCTGTGAAAAGCACAACATTCGTGGTAAAATACTGGGTTTAAACGCAGGTGAAAGAAAGGAGCTAGTATCACAAGGGATTATCTACCGTCTCTGACTATCGCCAGCCGCAGCATTTTGTTTGGTCGATCGGTGGTTCAACTTGGTCTAAAATGCTGGATGGAAAATCGGAAGCCGGTGATCCCACAGGTCTGTAAGGTATTTGGATCCGATCTTTCCTGAGTCAGACACATCTTGAGAATTTTGCACTTCTTCCTCTGTTGACTTAGAGTCATTTATGGTATAGAAGGAGGCTATTCAGCCCATCAGGTCCATGCTGGCTCTCCCACGTCAGTCTCACTCCCCCGCTCGATCCCCATAGCCCTGCAAGTTTATTTCCTTGAAGTACCCATCCAATTTCCTTTTGAAATTATCAATAGTCTCTGCTTCCACCACCCAAGTGGGCAGTGAGTTCCACGTCATTATTACTCGTGTCTTTGAAAACAAAAAGCTCTTCCTCATATTCCCCCTGCATCTCTTGCCCAAAATGTTTAATCTGTGTCCCCTAGTCCTTTATACCATTAGTTAATGGGAACAGCTGTTCTTTGTCTAACTTATCTAAGCTTGTCATCATCTTGTATACTTCTATCAAATCTCCTCTCAATCTCCTTTGCTCCAGGGAGAACAACCCCAGCTTCTCCAATCTAACCTTGTAGCTAAAATCCTCCATCCCTGGAACCATTCTGGTAAATCTCCTCTGCACCCTGTCACGGACCCTCACATCCTTAGAAACAAATCAATTCTCTCGCTACATAGACAGGTAAAACCATTCCCTTCAGCAAGACTGCTGCCTCCCTCCGGGGAGTGACTTATTGGGGGGAATTTTAACCTACCCCCACCACCACCACCACCATATTGGGAGATTGAGTGGATCGTGTGCAAAGACAATTTTACATCCCGCTCGATTTGTACTCACTATTGAAATCGATATTTGTCAAGGTGTAAAACTGACATTCCACCTGCTCCAATGGGTTTCCCACTGACAAGTTAGGTTAAAATTACACCCTCGTGGGAGAGGGACCCCTCAGAAATGTGTCAGTGCTTGCACAGCATATCCTGCTCAGAAGAGTTTGGGAACTACTTTGTTGTACATGTACTCAGCAAAAGAAATAGGACCAGGAGTAGGCTATTCGGCCCCTTCAGCCTGCTCTGTCATTCAATACAATCATGACTTATCTTCCATCTTCCCTCACTATCAGCATATCCCTTGATTCTCTTCATACCCAAAAATCTATCGACCTCTGTTTGGAATATACTCGAGGACTGAGCATCCACAGCCTTCTGGGGTAGAGAATTCCAAAGATTCACTACCCTCTGAGTGAAGAAATTTCTTCTCATCTCAAGCCTAAATGGCCGACTACTTACCCTGAGTTTATGACTTCTAGTTTAAGATTCTTCAGCCAAGGGAAAGAATGCCTCAGCATCTAAGCTGTCAAGCCCTCTAAGAATTTTATACATCTCAGTGAGATTAACGCTCATTCTCCTTAACTCCAAGGAATATAAGCCCACGCGACTCGATCTCTCCACATGGGATGAGAGGGCTATCCTATCACTTTGGTTAATCTGCTCACACAGCAAGATGAGGGCAGACGAGACATGATCCCAGGTGTCCACTGGTGCTTGTACGCCGAAGAACGTGAGCCCAATTTGATGACCCCTCCTGAATGGGCACGTGGAAACCCACCAGCCTGACCTTTTCAACCCAGGGAGTGGGGGAGGGGGTGATGCCGGGGTGCTTGTGTGCCAGTTTTATGGACAGGGGTTGCTTCAGGCAAACTGTCTTTTGAACCAGCGTTAAAGATTACAGAAATTCGAGTGCAACTGGTTATGGGCATTTCTGCTATTTCAGCCGACTTCACCCAGATTGTGTTTGATACCTGAGCAGAAGCCAAGCAGGAAATTCCTGGCCTGCATTTGGAAGCAAGATTACAGGCACTGCTTTTGCAGCTAATTTTTCTACACAATGTTTTGTGCTCTCTCTCTGTCTTAAACATATATATTAACGATTGTTCTCAAATTCTGCAGGCTGTGTATAATTGTAAAAGCACAAAGTCGTCTGTTTATTACCCAGCATTATTGCGTATCCTGCCGTTATATTGAAAATCCACTTCTAATTTTATTTTCCATAAACAAACTCATAGCTGGCATATTATGAAACTTTGCACAGGTTCATCTTGCATGCACACAATTCAAGTAATTCGCTAAGTATTTAAATCCTTTATACTAAAGATAAATCTGCCTATATTATTAGACGAGTAGAGTCTGAGTTGGAACATGAGCAATTTCAGAGCTTGCACTGGGAGCTTCTCTGTTAAGTGACTTTATTGAAAATGTTACTTTTTATGGGATACTTTAATCAATTTGACATATGTATTTCCTTTGTCTGCCCAGGCTGATTCCTGCAGCCAAGAGGGCAGGCACTATGGCCACTAAGAGGCGCCAAAGACTGCCCACAATTCACTCCATCCTGTGGGTTTCTCAGCTGAGATCCACTTGATACAACTGAGGCAGGGAGCAGGTGGGCCTCGAACCAGTGTCAGCCCCTGCATGGTTGTATTGGTTGTAAGCACTACACACTTACACGCATACAGGGCCCCTATACAGTGTGGATTGTGGTCCCAGGTTAGACTGATAACAATGGTTCTCACACTCACATTTAGTTGCTCAACTTGCCTCCAGACACACATACAGCAACAGCAACTTGCATGTATATAGTGTGTCTAACATAGCAAAAAGTCACAGAAGTGTTATCTTCAGAAAAGGGAAATCTGACGTCCTTACCTGGTCTGGTCTACATGTGACTCCAGACCCACAGTAATGTGGTTGACTCTTAAATGCCCTCCGAAATGGCCTAGCAAGCCACTCAGTTCAAGGGCAATTAGGGAGATGGGTAACAAATGCTGGCCTAGCCAGTGACGCCCACATCCCACAAACGAATAAAATAAAACAAAATTCAACAAATATATCTTTATATACACGCACATTCACACTTATTCATGCATTCACATTCACTCACTCCTTCACCCGCTCGCAATCACACTTGTTCACACACATAGACATGCTCACTTCTGCCAATAATCATTTTTCCTAACAAAAGACCATTAATTCAAACCTTATTGTAAGTATCCACCCATTAAATTATTTTACAGTCTCTCTTACAAATGCATACTTATTTGTCTCTCTTAGGGCTTTTAAGTGACCCAGGACAATGAGGTGTCCTAGGCTCCAGGCTTCTTGCCCCATATCGATCTTAGTGCAGCTAAACAATAGAAGATGCAATTCGCTGGAGTAGGCCCAAAAGCAGGGTTTTCCTCACCTACTCTGGACTGAGAAAATGGCCCAATGTGGACAAGGTGAGTCTCACTGTTTGTGTAGTATGGGGTTTGAACTGATGTTGTTTGACAGTCTGGATAAGGTAGTCCAACCCACTTTACAACCACAGTCTCAGGCTGCCTGTGCCATACAGTTTCCATTTGGTGCACAAATGTTTCAGCAGGCCTGGAGAAAAGCGTAACAAGGCCTCAGTCTCGCTGAAGTCACACAAATATGCAGACTACATCATATGCTTTATTGTTCTGTCAGTGTTAAATGTGCATTTCCTGAAGCTCTTCCAGCTGCAGCTCATTAACCTTGGTTTTCAGAGAAAAGGATTTTGGCATAGACCGTGTTGGGACACTGGGAGCTCTGAGTGGTTGGGTTGCTCGGCCCATTCGGCTGTGTTGGCACCAGTTCCAGCTCTGCGTACGTCAGACTGTCTTCTACAATTCGAGGCTGAGGGGAAGAGAGAAACAACATCATGAAATCCGAAAGCAAAACTTCAAAAAAAAAACAAAAGCACGGATTTAAGATAATTGATTAAAGAACTAGGGCAGAGATGGGAACTTTCCAGTGAGTTATGATGATCTGGAATGCAATGCCTGAAAGAGTAGTCGAAGCAAATTCGGTAGTAACTTTCAAAAGAGAATTGCCTACATACTTTGAAGGAGGCAAAACAAGTTGATAAGCTGTGAATAAAACATAAAGGATCCTTGGGTTTATTAGCAGAGGCACAGAATATTAAAGTAAGGAAGTTATGCTAAACATTTATGAGTCCATAGTTAGGCCTCAGCTGGAGTTTCTTTTGTTTCTTTCTTTTGGGCCTCCTTATCTCGAGAGACAATGGATACGCGCCTGGAGGTGGTCAGTGGTTTGTGAAGCAGCGCCTGGAGTGGCTATAAAGGCCAATTCTGGAGTAACAGGCTCTTCCACAGGTGCTGCAGAGAAATTTGTTTGTTGGGGCTGTTGCACAGTTGGCTCTCCCCTTGCGCCTCTGTCTTTTTTCCTGCCAACTACTAAGTCTCTTCGACTCGCCACAATTTAGCCCTGTCTTTATGGCTGCCCGCCAGCTCTGGCGAATGCTGGCAACTGACTCCCACGACTTGTGATCAATGTCACACGATTTCATGTCGCGTTTGCAGACGTCTTTATAACGGAGACATGGACGGCCGGTGGGTCTGATACCAGTGGCGAGCTCGCTGTACAATGTGTCTTTGGGGATCCTGCCATCTTCCATGCGGCTCACATGGCCAAGCCATCTCAAGCGCCGCTGACTCAGTAGTGTGTATAAGCTGGGGATGTTGGCCGCTTCAAGGACTTCTGTGTTGGAGATATAGTCCTGCCACCTGATGCCAAGTATTCTCCGAAGGCAGCGAAGATGGAATGAATTGAGACGTCGCTCTTGGCTGGCATACGTTGTCCAGGCCTCGCTGCCGTAGAGCAAGGTACTGAGGACACAGGCCTGATACACTCGGACTTTTGTGTTCCGTGTCAGTGCGCCATTTTCCCACACTCTCTTGGCCAGTCTGAACATAGCAGTGGAAGCCTTACCCATGCGCTTGTTGATTTCTGCATCTAGAGACAGGTTACTGGTGATAGTTGAGCCTAGGTAGGTGAACTCTTGAACCACTTCCAGAGCGTGGTCGCCAATATTGATGGATGGAGCATTTCTGACATCCTGCCCCATGATGTTCGTTTTCTTGAGGCTGATGGTTAGGCCAAATTCATTGCAGGCAGACGCAAACCTGTCGAGTACTGTGTTCAATTCTGAGTACCACACTTTAGGAAGGATGTTAAGGCCTTGGAGAGGGTGCAGAGGAGATTAACCAGAATGGCATAGGGAGGAGGAACTTCAGTTTTTTGGACATAATATGGAAGCTGGGGTTGTTCTCCTCAGAGCAGGAAAGGTTAAAGGGAGATTTAATGAAGTGTTCAAAATCATGAAGAATTTTAATAGGGAAAAAAACGTTTCTACTGGCAGGAGGGTCAGTAACCAGAGGACACTGATTTAAGGTCATTGGCTAAAGAACCAGAAGATGATGAGAGTTTTTTAAAAAAATGTAGTGAGTGGTTACGATCTGGAACACACTGCCTGAAAGGATGGTGGAAGCAGATTCAACAGCAAGTTCCAAAGGGGAATTGGATAAATATTTGAAAGGGGAAACGTTGCAGGGCTATGGGGAAAAGAGCAGGGGAGTGGGGTTAGTTGGATAGCTCCTTCAGAGGCAACACAGGCATGATGGGCTGAATGGACTCTTTCTGTGCTGTAAGATTCGATGCTTGTAGCGATTGCAGCATATTAGTATTAATGAAAAATCAGCACTCTTATGGTCCAGTGTTTTGAAGTGGATTTCCTATTGGTTAGCCAGGGAATGCTCCAGATTCGCAGACAACTGAAATATGCCAAGTGCCCCTTTTTCAATGGTACAGCATGATTTTAGCTCAGTGACTGAGCTAAAAAACACACATCTCTCTCTCAGCCATACGCACCAGGAAGCTCCTGGCTTTGACCTCTGGCCTGAGCTGAGTTTGTTAATCTCAGCCAGAGCTCTGGTCGAGGCACCACAATTTGGCTTCAGTACTCCTGGGATACAGAAGGGAATTATCAGCCAGGGTTCCTACTCTCTGTCTCTACCCAATGATTCTTTCCTGAAGTGCACAGGCTAGATTTTGACTTGAAGCTAATGGACATAAAATTCGGGCTGTTGATTCATTAGTGTCTGTTTAATTCTTTTGCACAAACTAAAAATCTGTCCTTATGTGTGGACATCAGGCGAGGTTGTGATGCCCCCATAGTCAAATAGCCCACAGGCACTAATTGTCAAGGTGCCCACTCTC
This sequence comes from Heterodontus francisci, assembly GCF_036365525.1. NCBI lineage: Eukaryota > Metazoa > Chordata > Chondrichthyes > Heterodontiformes > Heterodontidae > Heterodontus > Heterodontus francisci. The sequence continues at coordinate 17,981,546 of NC_090412.1, read as the reverse complement.
ATAGAACTATAAAGGAGTCAATGCCTACAGAAGAAGGGGAGAATAGTGCAGTCAAAGCAAAACTAAAAATTAAAATGAAACCTTCAATCTGTGCACTCGATTACGAGACACAAGGAAAACACTGACGGTTCTTAGTGCCCTCGTTAAAATGATGCGCCCTGGCTAACGTGGAATTGAATCATACTAAAAACAGGAAGACCTGTGTGAGATAGGAGATCTGAGGCGGGGCAGCAGGAAGGGCAGTATTGTTAGTCTTGGTGTCTCTGGGCAAGTGAGGGGAGAATTTGCCACTGCTGACAACCAGTGATGTCTGTGTGTGGAGAAGGGAAGAAAGTGAAAGGAGACCCTCCCCTCCCCCCCACCGATAAGGAGGAGCACGTGGCTGAACCTGAACATGTTAATAGTGAAGTAGAGATGACAGTTGTTTTCCAGGCCCATGCTGCCAGTGGCCATATAAGGAGAAGGGACGTGATGTCCATTGTTAGTGGGGGTTCTTTCTCTTAAGGAATAGTTCCATTGGCATACAGGAAATCAAAAGAATATCATAAATGTGCTTGGCTAAACACACAAAATGGGGGAGCCTGAACCACTCCTATCCAGGCTAGTGGAGTGTCTAGAAACCTGACACCTGTCTCTAGCCAAAGCTCTTTTAATGATCAACCCTAAACATTACATAGTACTAGAGTATTTACAACACAGAAACAGACCATTCAGCCCAACAGGTCTATGCTGGTGTCTATGCTTCACACAAGCCTTCTCCAATCTTACATCATCTAACAGTACCAACATATCCTTCTATTCCTTTCTCCCTCATCTACCCATCTAGCTTCCCCTTAAATGCAACTGTTATTCACCATAAGTACTCCATGTGGCAGCAGGTTCTACATTCTCACCACGCTCTGAGTAAAGATGTTTCTCCTGAATTCCTTATTGGATTTATTAGTGACTATCTTATATTTATAGCTGCTAGTTTTGGACTCCCCCCACATCTACTCTATTGAATCCCCTCATAATTGTAAAGATCTCTATCAAGTCACCTCTCAGCCTGCTCAGTCTTTCCTGATAGATGTGCCGTCTCAAGTATCACCCCCTGTATAAGTGGGGTTATAGTAGGCCAATTTAGAGAGCTGAGGTGAGCTATCAAAACAAGCTGCTTTCCCTCGAACAGACTAAATTACCACAAGGCTTCAAATGGTCCAGTATGATGCCCACCAACGATTTGAAAAGGAGTCACTTCAATAATCTCTCCGAGCTGCTGGGGGCTGCTGAGGCTTTTAAGATGCAGTTTTTTTTTTCCACTCACTTTTCTCACCACAACAGTAATGTCTTTAGCTCAGCTCAGACAATCCTAATAACATGTTGCAAAGACCCAGAGGTGATTACAGTCATTACAATATATAGGATCTATCAGGCTTGCTTCTTGGAATACTGACATGCTTTGTTAGCAGCTCCACCCCATTGCAGAGCTAGCAGTTCAAAAGACAAGATTGTGACATCACTGAGCAGCAAATGGCTGAAGATTCCAGTTCATTACAACAGAGAAGGCTTATCTAATTCTGATGCGGCCATTTGTCTATGGCTTTCTGCATAGCGGCAAAGCATCTCCTTGAAGGAGGAGATAGTTTGGGTACAGGCTAAACACATTCCTATGAGGAGGAAAGGAAGACGGAAAGCTAGAGCTCCCTGGATGATTAAAGAAACTGAGACTAAAATAAAACCAACAAAGAAGGTTTATGATAAATGCCAGTTTCATAATACAATAGAGGGTCTAGCAGAATGCAGAAGGTGTACAGAACTGAAAAAGTAAATAAGAGAGGCTAAGAACATGTATGAGAAAAGAGAAATGGGTAAAATAGAAGGATGCATTAAAGTTTTTTTTCTAAACGTATAAAGAGTAAAACAGTAATCAAAGGAAGAGTGGGACTGTTTGGAGACCAAAAGATCATTTTGAGTGAGACGGCATGGCTGAGGTACTAAATGAATACTTTGCGTCTGTCCTCACAAAAGAAGATGCTGAAAATCTGGCCACAACCTTCCAGTCCTCCTTTGATATGGAAATGGTGTCAGAGGACCAGACGGTTGTAAATGTTACACCTTTACTGAAAAATAAATGCGGGAGGGAGGGAGGTGAGCCCTATGTTGGTAGTGGGGAAAATGCTTGAGACTATAATGCAGGACAAAATTAATGGTCACTTGGCAGTACATGGGTTTATAAATGACAGCCAACACAGATTTGTTAAAGGCAAGTTGTGTCTGATAGCCTTGATTGAGTTCTCTGATGAAAGAATAGAGGGTTGAATAAGATAATCCAGTTGTTGTGTATGCGGACTTCAGAAGGCTTTTGATAATGTGACAAATAGGCAGTGCAGCTGGGAGGTGAAAATCTCTCCAGTAATGTGAACTTGGTAAATTGTTGGTTTAATGCACCTGAACTAACTTCTGTTCTGCTATTTTAACACACGCATTAGCCCATTGACTTTAAGCAGGTTAGTAACCTATATTATAATAACAGAGAGAAATTTGGTAGGAGTTAAGAGTTCATAGAATAATTTCAACTTGAGTTGTGTTCTGCTCTTCAACATACTGAGATTCTTGACTTTGTAATAACTTTTTTTTTACAAGTTGGGGTTTGTGTTTCATGTTAGTGACGGGAATGGTCAAATTCACCAGTCGAGATCAGCCTTCAGGCTTGAGCTTACAGTTTGACTCAGAGAATGAAAACAAAATTGAACTGAAAGTTGATCATCTCCCTTTTGTACCCTTGGCCATCTGATGAACTTTATCATAAAGGAATCATACCAACGACTGAACTGCTCAGTTTTCCTAGTTGCGCTTATTTAGCAGATGCTGCCTCAGGTGGCTGATGGATGGATGATGAGGAGAGGAATTACAACAGGTTCGGACTTTGCATTTTAAGTGGATCTGAGCTGCTTCACGAAACATTTTGTTGCTCAAAATGTCATTTGTTACAAATACTTTGCAGTTTAGTCATATTTATGAAAATGAGGTTCTACAAAAGTGTTGAAGATTATAAATCATAGCATTACTATTAAAGTGGCATGATATAGGAATCCTGATGAATACTAGGAGCCTGTGTTCCTCAGTGGTCATACATTACCAGTATCTATCTACTGAAAGAATCCAATAGGTGTCACAACCAGGTGAGAAAGGAGTCTAGGGGTCCCTCTCAGCCTTTTCCTGGTTTGGCCGTAACAGGGTTTAATTTTTAAAACACTGTGTTTTTAGCTTCCCCTCAGTGCATCCTTGTTCACTGCTCTCCAATTACAATGGCAAAGAAATCAACCAGACAGGTTTTCTTGAACTTGCACCTTTCTTGTTTAAATCTATTAATCTTAAAACTCTAATTCAGTTAAAACTACTAAAAATATGCAACCCAACCACACTGGCATGCATACGCAGTAAACACACATGCAGATAGAGACAGAAAAAGCAGAAAGAATCAAGCCGAAAAGTTTGAAGCAATAGCTGGATTTCATTTACTGTCTTTTGAGTTTGATATAAAGTCTTGGATTGCAGTTCAATCTTGTCCTCTCTTTGGGGCCCAGTACACTCTTTCAAACTTGTTTCGATGGTTTTCTGTCTTCTTGAAATCCAGTTGCAGTTTCCTCCTTTTGTGAGAGTGAGTGAGCAAGACAGGGAGATGCTGTCTTCCTTCAAGTTCAGTTGCAGTCTGATCACAACCTGTTCTGTGAAAACAATTGAAACCAAACTTGGGCCAGCGGGCCAGTCATGTGACTAGCTATTTTTGAGACAACCTGCCCGGCAAGATTTTGTGGATTCTTTCAATCTTAGTAGACACCTTCAGTAGGGGGCTGGAATGCTGATTTCCGCACAATGTCTGGTGATCAAAATCCATTTGGGTTAATTGAATCAGGGAGCAGTTCCATTGTCTTCCCCAGGCAACTGTCACTTAGAATGCAAATGTTTCCAGGCACTGTCCTGTAAGAATGCAGGTGCAGCCATGTTTTCAGTCCAGTAAGAGTTTAAAATTAATATCCCTCATTCTTGGCAGGTGCAGTTTTCAACACATAGGTCTTAGTAAATGTTTGAGAATATTACATTGTTGTGCAACACAATCAGCTCCCATGTTGAAATCAAGACTCTCATCATCTACAATTCCAACCTATTCCTTTTCAGAACTTCAAAATCATGGGCCTTCCGGCCTCTCTGCATTCCCTTTTCTCCCCCCCTACAACCTACTGGCTTTTTAAAAACTCAAGCTTGGAACCACTTAACCGTCTTAGCATCTATGTTCTTATTTTCAACTTTGGTGGTGTTTGGCAACACTCAGTTTTAAAATTCTCATTCTTGTTTCCAAATCCCTCCATGGTTTCACCCCTCCCTACCTCTGTAACCTCTTCCAGCTCTACAACTCTCCGAGACCTCTGCACTCCTCCAATTCGGGCCTCTAGCGCATTTGAGCATCTGTCCTAATATCTCCTTTTGCGGCTGGATGTCAAATTTTGTTTGATAACCATCCTGTGAAGTGCCTTGGGATGTTTTACTGCCTTAAAAAGTTGTATATAAATGTACATCGTTGTTGTTGATGTTCTGATCCTTGACCCTGTATTTAAATTGCTAAAAGAAAAGAGTGGCTATTTGATTTAACCATCTCAACATTCTATAGCAGGACAATCTCAACAGCACATCAGAACAGAAGGGAAAAGGAACTTCAGAAATGATTTGGGTAAAGCTGCATGTTTTGGTGAGTAGGACTCTACATTGAAGTATTTAACTGATTTTTAAAAAATAATAAATTCCATCTATGTTTTGTAAGTTAACGACAGTAATTGAAAAGCTGTGCTAGGAAAATATGATCTGGTTGCTTTTCATTCCTTTCCTACTTAAAGTGACTGAAAACGATATCAGACAATTCCTTGATTGGCCACAAACTCTCTCTGGCAGTCTGACTGATTTTTAATTTTAGAAATTTAATTTTACATCATTGTAAAATGTGTTTGTATTTTTTAAATTAAACACTCTTTTACTTGATTGTACCAGGCCATGACTCTCACTCCATTCCTACTAAAGGTTTGGTTATAGAGACCTAGCATAAACCTAAGAAAATACAAACTAAATCCAGCTGTTTCAGTAAGTTATATGCGGAACCACTCTCTGCTCGGTGCCCTTGAGATTTATCTGTTCTTCCATCTTTTATTTTCGGCATTTGTTGCCCATCTCTAGATTCCCTGAGGGCAGTAAACACAACATGTAGGGGCAGTAGACTCCCTCCCCTGAAGGCCATTTGAGTAGTGGTTCTCAAACTTTTTTGGTTGAAGGACCCTTTTTCTAATGGAATAGTAATCACACCTAAATTATACAAATACTCGTAGTGTGTAAGTGCTGCATGTAAAGACAGTTTTAATATTGCTTTCAAGAAAACAGGTATTTACCTACAGATTTCAGTGAGATGGGTCGGCATGTTTCTCACTGCAGTATCTGTCTATCCTTGGCAGGAGCAGAGAGAGAGCAGGAACCCGGAGAGAGCAGACCCGGAGAAAGAATCTGGGAGGAGTTGGAAAGCAGGAGTACTGAGGGAGCATAGCATGGAGAAAGCAGGAGCCCAAAGAGAGCACAAGGGGGAGCAGAGTGAGAGCAGGCACATTGTGAGTGCAGAGCATGGGAGAGCAGAGTATGGAGAAAGCAGGAGCCAAAGAGAGCACAAGGGGGAGCAGAGCATGGGAGAGCAGAGTATGGAGAAAGCAGGAACATAGAGAGAGCAGTAGACTATAGGTGCAGGGAGGGAGCAGGAGAATGGGTGCAGTAGAGCACTGCTCAGGCGACCACTCACTCTTGACCACGTGCCCTGGGCAGTCACCAATATTGCCCACCTGTAAGGCCAGCCCTGTGTAGTGGACACCCTAGAAGGTCTCTGCAGACCTCCAGGGGTCTGTGGAGTCCAGTTTGAAAACCATTGCATTTGCGAACCAGTTGGGTTTTTATGACAATCTAGCAGATTCCATGGTTATTTTCTGATGCCAGGCCACATAGTACCTGATAGGTCAAATTCAATTTTTCAACTTGTCATGATAAGAACATAGGAACAGGAGGTGTCTATTCAGTTCTTCGAGCCATTCAATGAATTCATGTCTGATCTGTAATCTAACTCCATATACCTGCCTTTGCCCCATATTCCTTAATGCCTTTGGTTAATAAAAATCTATCAATCTCAGATTCAAAATTAATAGTTGATCTAGCATCAATTCCTGTTTGCAGAATAGGATAAGATTTAACTCATGACCTCTCGATTGCTGGTGCAGTACCATAACTGCTAACACAAAAAACACAGGTACAATGGGCTAACAATCCTAGGTAAATCCCATAATGGCCATGTTCGAAAAGTTAGCAAGCAGGTACAGCAAGTAATTAGGAAGGCAAATGGAATGTTGGCATTTATTGCAAGGGGGATGGAGTATAAAAATAGGGAAGTCTAGCCACAACTGTACATGACATTGGTGAGACCACACCTAGAGTACTGTGTATAATCTTTGCCTCCTTAAAGAGGGATATACTTGCATTGGAAGCAGTTCAGAGAAGGTTCACTAGGCTGATTCCTGGGATAAAGGGGTTGTCTTACGAGGAAAGGTTGAGCAGGTTGGGCCTATACTCATTGGAATTTAGAAGAATGAGAGGTGATCTTAATGGAATATATAAGATCATGAGGGGGCTTGACCAGGTAGATGCTGAGAGGATGCTTCCCTCTTGTGGGAATCTCAAACTAGGCGGCACAGTTTCAAAATAAGAGGTCTCCCATTTAAGACTGAGATGAGGAGGAATTTCTTCTCTCAAAGGGTCGTTAATCTTTGGAATTCTCTTCCCCAGGAGCAGTGGAGGCGGGGTCATTAAATATATTCAAGGCTGAGTTAGACAGATTTTTGATCTACAAGGGATATGGGGGGCGGGGGGGGGGCGGGGGGGGGAGACAGGCAGGAAAGTGGAATTAAGACCACAATCAGATCAGCCATGATCTTGTTGAAAGGTACAGCAGGTTTGAGGGGCCACATGGCCTACTCCAGCTCCTATTTCCTGTGTTCTTAATATTTTGATTGGAATCTGATTCCCCTTTACTATATCGGAATACTGTGGAAGGATCAGCTTTCCAATGGCTTGCATTCTATACACATATTTACAACAGTCAGCACAGATACAGTGCAAAATCTCAAGCTTGTTGGTGTAGGGTTAATTATAACTACAATATCTATATTTGAGGGGGAAAGCAATGTTGTGCCAGCAAACTACTAGGTAGGAATCATTTAAATAGCAAATGAATCTGTGACTCCTTACTTAGTAGAAACCCTTATGGGCCAAAGCCAGCAGTTGCCAAGTGCTACGTGTCTGTGCATTCTTGGGACTGCATTGCTACCATCATTTTCAGAATAAATCGCGCCCTTTCACAATCTGCAGAAACAATTATGCATCAAGCAGACACGACTCAACAAATACTTTGAAACATTTGGGGGGGGGGGGGGAGTGGGGGGAGGAAATAAATCGATTTACAAACCCAAGTTAATTTAAAAAGAACCTTCACAGAACTTAAGAGACGCAATAAAAGATTTTCATTAAACACAATAGGCCAATAAGTGGATGAAGATAATAACGCAATATCACTGAAGCAGCAATTGTAATACTTCAGCCCTTTTGTGTTGGTGATGTGATCAGGGTTAAAATATTCTTTTGTTGCTAGCCACCCTGAATGTATGAGTTAAATCCTGCACTCTCATTTAATTACCGTTTTGTTTTATTCTGATTCCACCACACTAGCTTTTTTATGGGCATTTACTGCCTCTCTTAAAATAGTCTCAGTAAACCCAACTCATGCAAATTTTAGCACATCAAGTTATGAAATCACATTCTCTTGGTGTTTTATTGAATTATCATAAAATTGCATTGTGTTCCATTGTAGATTATCTATTTATTCTTTATTTTATTATGGGTGGATATGAAAAATAACACTGCATTCTGGAATATAGGTCACCCTGTGTGTTGGGTTGATGTGTGGTTTTCATACATTTTTATGATGGTCTGATAGTAAATATAATTTAATAAAGCCAAAGAGCACTAAATAAATAATTGAATCTTAGAAAGCAATAAAGACACAATAAAATTAGCAAGTCTATGATGAGTAAATTGTACGTGAAGCGAAAGCAGCCCGGATTCTGTGTATGCTCATTGCTTGCTTGTAATGCTCTGACAATCTAAATATATAAAAATACTGCAGGAAGGGCAGATATTGGTAAAGGTTGCATACAATAAATAAAATACAAGTAAAAGAGAGTGGAATGAAATGCAAGCACCTGATAGGGTTGCCAACTCTGGCTGGGCACATGACTGGAGATTTTATCACATGACCTCCTACTTCCAACTGTCCCGCCCAATCAAACCGCCTTTTCCCCCCCCATCTCCAGTATTCTTAAAACTAATAAATGGAAGCCTTCAAAGAAAATGGATAAAAAGCACTTTGTAAAATATAATTCCCCTATGATTTTGCTTACCAGAATGGACTTAGCATCCTGTTTTCTCAAGAACTTTTTTTTATTCGACACTTCTCTAGTTGGGACTGAAACATAGAAAAGAGACATATTATGTTAATTTAGTCAGAGAATGCACATCTTGATTTTCCAACTAAGCAATAATGGATATAAAGAGCATCATCTCTTTTTCAAACACGAACACACATCGCTCAGTGTGCTCAAAGTGCCTTTCCAATTCCAGGAACAGAACTGCTTGTAGCTTTCTTTGCCTGACTGGTTTTGAATACCTTTTAATAACTGGGCCTCACACTGCTGGCTTCAGCAGTCTGGCTCTTATGTACCGAGCTGCTTAGCCTGGGTGGAACATATTGCCGATGTAAATTATAGGGCACAGAAGTATAATGAGGGGGAGGAAGTGAACCAAATTACAGAAAGGAAATGAAATGGGTAAATGTAAAAGGAGGAAAAAAGCTTTTCTTTATTCACAAAGACTACATGCACCTACTTGATGAAATCACTGCACTTTTGTCACTTGGTACCTGAAGGCGACACTACCATGTACAAGTCAGCAGTACAATGACCGACACACTGGAAACAAAGCATTGTTTTGAGGAGGGGGGTGCAAGATATTGGCAATATGCCTAGGGTTCAGCTAAATCAAGGGGTATCAAAACTCCTATTTATATAAGAAAGGGGCTTGCAAGGCTGAATCATTGTGGGACGTGAAGCAGGGGAGTTGTTGGGAGCTTGTAGCCACATTCCATGTTGACCTGTTGGCATCTTTTAGGGATAGTCAGGGTGCCTGAGTCAACATTTGATTTTTTTTTTTCCTTTTGGGATTTTTAAAAAAAAAACATTTTGTGGAAAATTATTGCCTTCTCCCTTCACTAACATGTTATCTATTGGGGTGTGAGTAATGTGGTGAGTTTTCACCAGCACTGCAACTTCGGTTCAAATACTGCCCAGAATTATGACCGGCTTACCCCTGCACTCTGCTGAGGTCCTATCTGAAATGGTTTGGTTGAGATTGAGATGGAGAAGGAAGGCATGAAAGGGAACTCAATTGTCAAGTCTCAAAGCACTCAACGTACTCTAATGCCCGAAAATAAAACATTTTAAAATATTTTTAAAAAGAGAGAAATGGGACTCTGAGGCGAGGGGTAGGTGGGACCTCTACAAACAGGATGGTCTTCACCTGAACCAGAGGGGTACCAATATCCTGGGGGGGAGATTTGCTAGTGCTCTTCGGGGGGGTTTAAACTAATTCAGCAGGGGGATGGGAACCTAAATTGTAGTTCCAGTGTGCAGGATGTTGAGAGTAGTGAGGTCAGGGATAAGGTTATAAGGACACAAGAGGGCACTGGCAAGCAAGAGCTTGGTTTAAAATGTGTCTACTTCAACGCCAGGAGCATCCGGAATAAGGTGGGTGAGCTTGCAGCATGGGTTGGTACCTGGGATCTCGATGTTGTGGCCATTTCAGAGACATGGGTAGAGCAGGGACAGGAATAGATGTTGCGGGTTCCGGGATTTAGATGTTTCACTAAGAACAGAGAAGATGGTAAAAGAGGGGGGGGGTGTGGCATTGTTAATCAAGGAAAGTATCACAGCGGCAGAAAGGACGTTTGAGGACTCGTCTAATGAGGTAGTCTGGGCCGAGGTTAGAAACAGGAGAGGAGAGGTCACCCTGTTGGGAGTTTTCTATAGACCTCCAAATAGTTCCAGAGATGTAGAGGAAAGGATAGCAAAGATGATTCTTGACAGGAGCGAGAGTAACAGGGTAGTGGTTATGGGGGACTTTAACTTTCCAAATATTGACTGGAAATACTATAGTTCGAGTACTTTAGATGGGTCTGTTTTTGTCCAGTGTGTGCAGGAGGGTTTTCTGACACAGTATGTAGACAGGCCAACCAGGGGCGATGCCACATTGGATTTGGTACTGGGTAATGAACCCGGCCAGGTGTTAGATTTAGAAGTTGGTGAGCACTTTGGTGATAGTGATCACAATTCGGTTAGGTTTACCTTAGCGATGGGCAGGGACAGGCATATACAGCAGGGCAAGAATTATAGCTGGGGGAAAGGAAATTATGATGCGATTAGGCAAGATTTAGGATGCGTAGGATGGGGAAGGAAACTGCAGGGGATGGGCACAATCAAAATGTGGAGCTTATTCAAGGAGCATCTACCGCGTGTCCTTGATAAGTATGTACCTGTGAGGCAGGGAGGAAGTTGTCAAGCGAGGGAGCCGTGGTTTACTAAAGAAGTTGAAGAGCTTGTCAAGAGGAAGAAGAAGGCTTATGTTAGGATGAGACGTGAAGGCTCAGTTAGGGCGCTTGAGAGTTACAAGCTAGCCAGGAAGGATCTAAAAGGGAGAGATAAGAAGAGCAAGGAGAGGACACGAGAAGTCATTGGCGGATAGGATCAAAGAAAACCCTAAGGCTTTCTATAGGTATATCAGGAATAAAAGAATGACTAGAGTTAGATTAGGGCCAATCAAGGATAGTAGTGGGAAGTTGTGAGTGGAATCAGAGGAGATAGGGGAAGTGTTAAATGAATATTTTTCGTCAGTATTTACAGTGGAGAAAGAAAATGTTGTCGAGGAGAATACTGAGATACAGACGACTAGGCTAGATGGGATTGAGGTTCACAGGGAGGAGGTGTTAGAAATTTTGGAAAGTGTGAAAATAGATAAGTCCCCTGGGCCAGATGGGATTTATCCTAGGATTCTCTGGGAAGCCAGGGAGGAGATTGCAGAGCCTTTGTCCTTGATTTTTATGTCGTCATTGTCGACAGGAATAGTGCCGGAAGACTGGAGGATAGCAAATGTTGTCCCCTTGTTCAATAAGGGGAGTAGAGACAGCCCTGGTAATTATAGACCTGTGAGCCTTACTTCGGTTGTGGGTAAAATGTTGGAAAAGGTTATAAGAGATAGGATTTATAATCATCTTGAAAAGAATAAGTTCATTAGAGATAGTCAGCACGGTTTTGTGAAGGGTAGGTCGTGCCTCACAAACCTTATTGAGTTTTTTGACAAGGTGACCAAACAGGTGGATGAGGGTAAAGCCGTGGATGTGGTGTATATGGATTTCAGTAAGGCGTTTGATAAAGTTCCCCACGGTAGGCTATTGCAGAAAATACAGAAGTATGGGATTGAACGTGAATTAGTGCTTTGGATCAGAAATTGGCTAGCTGAAAGAAGACAGAGGGTGGTGGTTGATGGTAAATGTTCATCCTGGAGTATAGTTTCTAGTGGTGTACCGCAAGGATCTGTTTTGGGGCCACTGCTGTTTGTCATTTTTATAAATGACCTGGATGAGGGTGTGGAAGGGTGGGTTAGTAAATTTGCGGATGACACGAAGGTCGGTGGAGTTGTGGATAGTGCCGAAGGATGTTGTAGGTTACAGAGGGACATAGATAGGCTGCAGAGCTGGGCTGAGAGATGGCAAATGGAGTTTAATGCGGAAAAGTGTGAGGTGATTCACTTCGGAAGGAGTAACAGGATTGCAGAATACTGGGCTAATGGGAAGATTCTTGGTAGTGTAGATGAGCAGAGAGATCTTGGTGTCCAGGTACATAAATCCCTGAAAGTTGCCACCCAGGTTAATAGAGCTGTTAAGAAGGCATATGGTGTGTTAGCTTTTATTAGTAGGGGGATCGAGTTTAGGAGCCACGAGGTCATGCTGCAGCTGTACAGAACTCTGGTGCGGCCGCACCTGGAGTATTGCGTGCCGTTCTGGTCACCGCATTATAGGAAGGATGTGGAAGCTTTGGAAAAGGTGCAGAGGAGATTTACTAGGATGTTGCCTGGTATGGAGGGAAGGTCTTACGAGGAAAGGCTGAGGGACTTGAGGTTGTTTTCGTTGGAGAGAAGGAGGAGAAGAGGTGACTTAATAGAGACATATAAGATAATCAGAGGGTTGGACAGGGTGGATAGTGAGAGCCTTTTTCCTCGGATGGTGATGGCAAACACGAGGGGACATAGCTTTAAGTTGAGGGGTGATAGATATAGAACAGATGTCAGAGGTAGTTTCTTTACACAGAGAGTAGTAGGGGCGTGGAACGCCCTGCCTGCAACAGTAGTAGACTCGCCAACTTTAAGGGCATTTAAGTGGTCATTGGATAGACATATGGATGAAAATGGAATAGTGTAGGTCAGATGGTTTCACAGGTCGGCGCAACATCGAGGGCTGAAGGGCCTGTACTGCGCTGTAATGTTCTATGTCTATGTCTATGTCTAACCCTAAATTTGGTCCCGAATCAGTTCGTCAAAGCTCACATTTTAACTGGGAAAGTTCAAGAACAGAGAGAAACTGGATTGCTTTTGTCCCTGGATTCAGTGTACAGTGGTGCAGTGGTTAGCACCGCAGCCTCACAGCTTCAGCGAACTGGGTTAAATGCTGGGTACTGCCTGTGTGGAGTTTGCAAGTTCTCCCTGTGTCTGCGTGGGTTTCCTCCGGGTGCTCCGGTTTCCTCCCACAAGCCAAAGACTTGCAGGTTGATAGGTAAATTGTCCATTAGCAATTGCCCCTAGTATAGGTAGGTGGTAGGGAAATATAGGGGCAGGTGGGGATGTGGTAGGAATATGGAATTAGTGTAGGATTAGTATAAATGGGTGGTTGATGGTCGGCACAGGCTCGGTGGGCCGAAGGGCCTGTTTCAGTGCTGTATCTCTATATTGCTTCCGCTTGCAGGGCTGGGAGTGATTCTTGCACTGGAACAGGCAAGCCCAAACAAAATTTAGCCTCAGGCTTCAGTTAAATTAACTGCGGTGAGTTCCAAGGTAGCTCGCTGGTGAAATGGAGGTGAATTTCGGGTCCCTCAGCTCGCTTCTGTTCCTCCTGGATGTCCAGAAAGTTTTTTCAAAAATGCACAAACAATACTGCGGATGCTGGAAATCTCAAATAAAAACAAAGTGCTGGAAATAATCAGCAGGTCAGGCAGCGTCTGTGGAGAGAGAAACAGAGTTAACATTTCAGGTTGATGACCCTTCAGCAGAACCTCCTGAAACATGAACTCTGTTTCTCTCACTACAGCTGGTGTCTGATCTATTAAATATTTCTGCCTTTTTTTGAAAAAAACATTAATTACTTTGGCAGCTGACAGATTTTCGAAAGGAGTAATTTAATAGGTGTTAGGACCCTACATGGAATATTCAAGACGCCTAATGTTTGTTTTGGATGTTGGTCTGGAATGCCTGGAATATGACTACAAAATTGGAATTCCCTGCACCTGTTTTACTCCTGAAAAAAATGACTCAACGCACATCAATCTCTACCCTTAGATTTTTAGCAGTGGGTTGAAAAATCTTGCATTCATGTTGAAAGATACAGAATGAAATGTCCACAAAATGTAATCCATCATTTACAGGATGTTAGAAGTTCATCATTGTGCTGATGAGAATAACCGGTGTTTAATAATGGATACAAGGAAATTAATCCATTGTCAGGCCAATAAAAATCATTGATGCCTATTGCTGAATGTGCACGCACTGAGACTGGGGACTTCTCACATTTTATCCCTGGTTCATGCAGAGTTAGGTCACCTGACTAGGGTGGCAATAGAGGCACATCTAAGGGGAAATCAGTCTATGTTCTTCTTTCTAATTGTTACCGAGTGACCAGTATCTGAAAACCAGAGTATGCGAATGTTGGTTGAGAGCAGGATCGCACTTGGTTAAAATACCCTTCCGGTTTGAATAGCATGCCAAAACTCGATGTTCAGTTGAGCAAGGTAGATGGAGACGAGAGTGACAATGGAAACACACTGCCCAAAAATTGCCGCCCAAAATAATGGCGAGGCTTACCGCGCTCACCGTTGTTTCCGTGCAAATGCCACAGATGTGAGGTTAAACCCAGAAGTTGAAAAGTTGCAGTCTGACATATGCCATTAGCTTTGCAACAGTGGCATCTCACTTTGTGCCTCGCCAGCGAAGGTGCATCTCTTGCATTGTAGTAAACCTGCCACAGATAAGTCGAGTCATTTTGTGCACGACATTTGAGCTTAGTAGCATCTGTTGTTTGGACCCTAAGGGTGCTGTTCAGCTACCAAGATGGCGTTAGCTGAGAGCATGCACACGACTGCCGTGAATCGTGTCGATGCCATGTTAGCAAGGGCACAGCTGACGACCTCTGGAAGTTTGCAGGGCATATCAATCAGCATGTAACGCTGATTTGATGCCAGCGTTGCCATCTTGGAGCACGACACTCCAGCTGACACACTCTCAAACTTGCATATCTGAACATGTGTTCAGTGGCAGGAAGGACCCACCCCTCCCACCTGCTTATTTAAAGGGTTCATTGGCTACTTGCAGGTTAGTTGCTGATTGATTTCTACTGACCTTACTGTGACAGTAGAAGGCTTTAGCAGTTTCCAGAGTCCTTTTTAAAGATGCTAATGTCTAAAAGCAGGAACTAAAATAAGACTCGCAGGACATCAGCAGATTGTCAGACCTTAGTTCTGCATTTACCTGCCATCTATTAAACGGCTGCAACAATCTCCAGCTGCAGCTTGTATTTGTGTATGTGTTGATTGTATCTGTATACATAACAGAGAAACTACTTTAACACGATGAGACTACAATGGAACATTTCTGCTTATCTGTTCAAAGAAGCTAGTTCTTTGATGTTTCTGTTGTAAATGTCTATAACGAATGTGAATAATGCAAAACACGTAAGTTAAGTAAATAAAATGCTGGGCATCATCTTGGTCCATTAATTAGATTTCCACTAATTCATTAATAGCGGTGTCAGTGGGAGGGTTAGACAGCTGCCAGCAATTACAAGCAGTCTCCATCAATCAATTCTTCAGCAGTCAAATGGCCTTTATGTACTTGTGCTGATTGATATCCTAAGTACCCCCTTATTACTGTTAACTGTGTAAGCGGGAATAGCTGTAAGCTGGAAAGGGCAGGGCTTACATCTCTTTTCCCGGAATACAGCTTGATTGGCAGGCTGGGCCCAGGGAGCTACATCCCCATTTGTACTTCAGTAAAGTGTGGAGGACATGAGGTGGGCGGACAAGAGGGCGTGGTTTGTTGGAACATTTAACTGCCCTGAGATAATAACTAAAACAGCAGTTACACAAAGCTGCATGATCCCTTTAATAATAAGTTTCTGCTTCCAAGCCACTTTCCAAGCATTCGAGTTAATTGACCAAACAATGAGTGTATTCAGAGTTATACAGCACAGAAACAGGCCCTTCAGCCCATCGTGTCTGTGCCAGCCATTAAGCACCTATCGACTCTAATGCCATTTTTTCTATCGAAGAAATGGAACAGGAATGCAAGAAACCTTTTAAGGCATGGTTGAATCGTTATATTGAATTGGACTTCAACACATGTGCAGCTCAGGAAAGAGATGACGACTTTTTAATTTTTTTTTTCTTGGGATGTGGGCATCGCCAGCATTTGTTGCCCATCCCTAATTGCCCTCGACCTGACTGGCTTGTTAGGCTGTTTCAGAAGGCAGTTAAGAGTCGACCATATTGCTGTGGATCTGGCCTACATGTGATTCCAGACCCACAGCAAAAGGCCAGCAGACTTCCTTCCCTAAAGGAGATTAGTGAACCAGATAGGTTTTTACAACAATTGATGATCGTTTCATGGCGCCATTACCAAGACTAGCTTTCAATTCCAGATTTTAATTAATTGAATTTAAATTCCACCAGCTGCCAAGGTGAGATTTGAATCCATGTCTCTGGGGCATTAGCCTAGGCATTTGGATTACTAATCCAGTGACATTACCTCTACACCACCTTCTCCCCACACTTGACCTTGGCTCTTATCCTTCAGTTTGGGAAAGTGCCCTTTACTGGAGAAAGGAGGGGAAAAAAAGGACACAAAACCATCAGGTAGAATGTTCGGAGCACGGCAGAGGCGTATTTGGAGGCAGATATGCCAAGAAATTCGTGCTACCGACTGGTGTGCCAGGTTCCTGATGTGTTCCCGCCTCTGGCCTATTTTCAAGATGGTTGCTATGGGGGTGATGAGTAGGTAGGCGAGGCCAGCCACCCACCAGCGGGAGGTAGCCATTAAGAGCAATAAAAGTGCCAATTAAGGGAACTCTCCCGAGCCCATGTGGGATCCCCCGCTGAGGCTGAAGTCTGGCCGATGGATGGCGGTGGTCTTCCAGTGGCAAACTGTGGGAGGGGCAATCATTCAATTCCATCCATTTCCACTTCCACATGCCCCCCACCCCCTGTAGTTTTTAAAAATTCATTCATGGGATGTGGGCGTCGCTGGTCAGGCCAGCATTTATTGCCCATCCCTAATTGCCTTTGAGAAGATGGTGGTGAGCTGCCTTCTTGAACCGCTGCAGTCCATGTGGGGTAGGTATACCCACAGTGCTGTTAGGAAGGGAGTTCCAGGATTTTGACCCAGCAACAGTGAAGGAACGGTAAATCAGGATGGTGTGTGACTTGGAGGGGAGCTTGCAGGTGGTGGTGTTCCCTTGCATTTGCTGCCCTTGTCCTTCCAGTTGGTAGAGGTCACGGGTTTGGAAGGTGCTGTCTAAGGAGCCTTGGTGCATTGCTGCAGTGCATCTTGTAGATGGTACACATTGCTGCCTCTGTGCGTCGGTGGTGGAGGGAGCGAATGTTTGTAGATGGGGTGCCAATCAAGCGGGCTGCTTTGTCCTGGATGGTGTCGAGCTTCTTGAGTGTTGTTGGAGCTGCACCCATCCAGGCAAATGGAGAGTATCCATCACACTCCTGACTTGTGCTTTGTAGATGGTGGACAGACTTTAGGGAGTCAGGAGGTGAGTTACTCGCCGCAGAATTCCTAGCCTCTGACCTGCTCTTGTAGCCACGGTATTTATATGGCTACTCCAGTTCAGTTTCTGGTCAATGGTAGCCCCTAGGATGTTGATAGTGGGGGATTCAGCGATGGTAATGCCGTTGAATGTCAAAGGATGATGGTTAAACTCTCTCTTGTTGGAGCTGGTCATTGGCCGGCACCTGTGTGGCGTGAATGTTACTTGCCACTTATCAGCCCAAGCCTGGATATTGTCCAAGTCTTGCTGCATTTCTACACGGACTGCTTCAGTATCTGAGGAGTCACACATGGTGCTGAACATTGTGCAATGATCAATGAACATCCCCACCTCTGACCTTGTGATTGAAGGAAGGTCATTGATGACATAGCTGAAGATGGTTGGGCCTAGGACACTACGCTGAGGAACTCCTGCAGTGATGTCCTGGAGCGGAGATGATTGACCCCCAACAACCACAATCATCTTCCTTTGCATTAGGTATGACTCCAACCAGCGGAGGATTTTCCCCGATTCCCATTAAACCCAATTTTGCTAGGGCTCCTTGATGCCATACTCGGTCAAATGCTGCCTTGATGTCAAGGGCAGTCACTCTCACCTCGCCTCTTGAATTCAACTCTTTTGTCCATGTTTGAACAAAGGCTGTAATGAGGTCAGGAGCTGAGTGGCCCTGGCGGAACCCAAACCGAGTGTCACTGAGCAGGTTATTGCTAAGCAAGTGCCGCTTGATGGCACTGTCGATGAAACGTTCCATCACTTTACTGATGATTGAGAGCAGGCTGATGGGGCAGTAATTGGCCGGGTTGGACTTGTCCTGCTTTGCGTGTACAGGACATACCTGGACAATTTTCTACATTGTAGGGTAGATGCCAGTGTTGTTGCTGTACTGGAACAGCTTGGCTAGGGGCGTGGCAAGGTCTGAAGCACAGGTCTTCAGTACTATTGCCGAAATGTTGTCAGGGCCCATAGCCTTTGCAGTATTCAGTGCCTTCAGTCGTTTCTTGATATCACGTGGAGTGATTCGAATTGGCTGAAGTCTGGCATCTGTGATGCTGGGGACTTCAGGAGGAGGCCGAGATGGATCATCAACTCGGCACTTCTGGCTGAAGAGTGTTGCAAATGCTTCAGCCTTATCTTTCGCACTGATGTGCTGGGCTCCCCCATCATTGAGGATGGGGATATCTGTGGAGCCACCTCCTCCAGTTAGTTGTTTAATTGTCCACCACCATTCACGGCTGGATGTGGCAGGACTGCAGAGCTTAGATCTGATCCATTGGTTTTGGGATCACTTAGCTCTGGCTATTGCATGCTGCTTACGCAGGTTGGCACGCAGATAGTCCTGTGTTGTAGCTTCAGCAGGTTGACACCTCATTTTGAGGTATGCCTAGTTCTGCTCCTGGCATGCCCTCCTGCACTCTTCATTGAACCAGGGTTGATCCCCCAGCTTGATGGTAATGGTTGAGTGGGGGATATGCCGGGCCATGAGGTTACAGATTGTGGAGGAGTACAATTCTGCTTCTGCTGATGGCCCACAGTGCCTCATGGATGCCCAGTTGTGCATTGCTAGATCTGTTCAAAATCTATCCCATTTAGCATGGTGGTAATGCCAAACAACATGACTGAGAGTATCCTCAATGCGAAGGCGGGACTTCGTCTCCACACCGACTGTGCGGTGGTCACTCCTGCCAATACGATCATGGACAGATGCATCTGTGGCAGGCAGATTGGTGAGGACGAGGTCAAGTATGTTTTCCCCTCGTTTGTTCCCTCACCACCTGCCGCATACCCAGGCTAGCAGATATGTCCTTTCGGACTCGGCCAGCTCGGTCAGTAGTGGTGCTACCAAGCCACTCTTGGTGATGGACATTGAAGTCCCCTACCCAGAGTACATTTTGTGCCGTTGCCACCCTCAGTGCTTCCTCCAAGTACTGTTCAACATGGAGGAGTACTGACTCATCAGCTGAGGGAGGGCAGTAGGTGGTAATCAGCAGGAGGTTTCCTTGTCCATGTTTGATCTGATGCCATGAGACTTCATGGGGTCCAGAGTTGATGTTAAGGACTCCCAGGGCAACTCCCTCCTGACTGTATACCACTGTGCCGCCACCTCTGCTGGGCCTGTCCTGCCGGTGGGAAAGGATATACCTGGGGATGGTGATGGTAGTGTCTGGGACATTGTCTGTCAGGTATGATTCCATGAGTATGACTATGTCAGGCTGCTGCTTGACTAGTCTGTGGGACAGCTCTCCCAACTTTTGCATAAGCCCCCAGATGTTAGTAAGGAGGACTTTGCAGGGTTGACAGGGTTGGGTTTGCCGTTGTCATTTCCAGTGCCTAGGTCGATGCAGTGTGGTCCATCCGGTTTCATTCCTTTTTATTGACTTCGTAGCGGTTGGATACAACTGAGTGGCTTGCTAGGCCATTTTCAGAGGGCATGTAAGAGTCAACCACATTGCTGTGGGTCTGCAGTCACATGTAGGCCAGACCAGGTAAGGACAGCGGATTTCCTTCCCTAAAGGGAATTAGTGAACTAGATGGTTTTTTTTTTTTTACAACAATCGACAATGGTTTCATGGCCATCATTAGACTAGCTTTTTCATTCCAGATTAATTAATTGAATTCAAGTTCCACCTTCTGCTGTGGTGGGATTTGAACCCATGTCTGCAGAGCAATACCCTGGGTCTCTGGGTTACTAGTCCAGTGACAATACCACTACACCACCACCTCCCCTTTTGCAATTGCCATAGGGACATAGCTGCAGCCACTGGCCTTTCCACAATGATGGTCGGTAGCTGTGGCCTCTTTGTATTTTAAGGATTGAAAAGTCTTCAAAGGGTGCTTGAATCTTGAGGTGACCTCTTGTTCTTGGCCTCCAGCCTCAGGAGCCCACCTACCTTCCTTAATTCAACAAGGCTCCTAGAGGTAGTCACTTAATTGGCCACCTCCTCCACAATTTCTCTTGGGTTCCCACTGCAAGCATCTCCGGGTTCCTGGGCCGCATTTCATCCGATAGCGGGATCAGGACCGGGGAACGAAAATTCAACCCATCAACTATTAGGTAGTGGAGGGGAAATGCATATCAGAGTGAAGCTACGGCGCCCACAGGATAGATTGTGTAAAAAGGAGATGAAGGGGGGTAAAAGTATAAACAAGATGGGAAAAGAGGGGCTGTCTTCCATGGTGGATTGTAATGGCCATTATTCCATGGAAGATCCATGGAAGAGCATTACAATGGCTATTGTTGTACGGAAGTTAACAATGGGGGCTTGCTGGTGCTGGTCTCAGGTTCAGAACTGAGGCTCATCATAATTTTCATAATAATTGCAAAACAGACGGATAAATTATTGAGGTACTCCCATAAATAATTCACCAGATATAAAGTGACATGAGGGAAACTCCAGCGGGTTTTACATAATGTTGATATGCAATCTCATCTCCTACCATCATTAGTTTAATACAATCTTCCACACCTGTTATCAGGCCACCCTGGCACCATGAAAGAATTATGACATGTTTGTATCAGCAAATCTATTCAGCATGGAAACAAATGAATATTAACTGACATTAGCAAATACTTCCTTGTGGAAATGACAACGAAAATTTGATCATCTTGAAATATATTTTCCAGTGCACTGGGCTAAACATCCATGTTAAGCAGTGCCTTATAAACAGCCTGCATGAAACTATCTGAAAAATATTGTTATTCCAAAAAGATTGGGATAGACTTTTAGAATAGGCTTTGAATGGCTTGCATTCGCTGAGCAACAGCTTTATCTTGGTTGACCATTATTTGCTTTAGAGTGTTAGAATGTTTCGAACAAATCAGCTTTATTACCGCAACCAAATGACCAATGTTCACGTGAGCCTGGACATATTCTACCATGGGGAGCCTTAGTTGAATCCAGTCGTATTTATTGTCCGACATCCACACGTGGGGAAGTTCCAGCCAAAGTTACTAAACCGCGACCAGGAGAAAAATGTCTATCCCCCTTTCTGCTATCTTGATTGAGATCAGTTCATTCAATTCATCCCAAAGGATTGACATTGGGGCTTTTCTAGATCTCTTGTAGGTTAGTTCTAAACGTAAGATAACTTGCATTTATATTGTGCCTTTTACATCCACTGGATGTCCCAAACCGTTTTGCAGCCAATGAAATACTTCTGAATGCAAAAATCACAGTAAAAAGGATGGTTACTACACAGAAGGAAGCCATCTTATCTGTGCTGGTTCTCTACAAGAGCGACTTACCTAATCCTGCTCCCCTGCCTTTTCCCCGTAGCCCTGCAAATTTTTTTTTCTCTTCAGATAATTATCCAGTTCTCTTTTGAAGGCCTTGATTGAATCTGCCTCCACCACACTCTCAGGCAGTGCATTCCAGATCCTAACCACTCGCTGGCCGGGATTTCATGTTGAGCAGATGGGAGCTGGCCACCGATTGAAAAGTCGGTGGTGAACCCGCTTCCGCCACCGGGAGCGGTGGCCACTGCTGAGACTGCAGTTGAGCTGAAGACAGGGAGCTGGGAGTCCACTTAAGTTTTGGTCGCCTCGCTGGGGCAATCTGTCAGGCCCCGGCGAGGCAAGGGTGGTCGGATGCGGCGGGGGGGGGGGGGGGAAAGGGGGGCGTGTTAGGGGTGGTCGGGGTAGTGGGGGTGGGCCCTGATCATTGGGCACAGGGTCCTCAGCTGCCCGCTTGCCATGCGTAAAATCTGCATGGAGGCTGGCAAAGGCCCTTAAGTGGCCACTTGAAGGCCCTGATTGGCTTGGGGCGTGCGGCCCATTTTTCACCCCGCCGCCCTACGTAAAGTGGCGGCAGAGGCGGGATCTGGTCGGGAAGACCTCACAGAGCCTCCCGCTCCATTTAATGCCACCCCCCACCCCCTGCCACTGTCCCACTTGCTGGGGTGGCATTAAATTCCGGCTGCTGTGTTTAAAACAAAAAAAAAAAAATCCTCATTTTGCTGTTGCTCCTTTTGCCAGTAACCTTAAGTCAGTCAGTGTCCTCTGGTTCTGGATCATTCCACCAACAGGAACAGCTTCTCCCTAACTACTCTGTCCAGACCCCTCATGATTTTGAACACCTCTATCCAATCTCCTCTTAATCTTCTCTTCTCCAAGGGGAACAGCCCTTGCTTCTCCAACCTATCCACGTGACTGAAGTTCCTCATCCCTGGAACCATTCTCATGAATCTTTACTGCACCCTCTCTAATGTCTTAACATCCTTCCTGATGTGTGGTGCCCAGAACTGGACACAATACTCCAGGTGAGATTGAATCAGCGTTTTATACAGTTTTATTATAACTTCCTTGTTCTTATATTCTATGCCTCTATTTATAAAGCCCAGGATCCAAATGCTTTCTTAACCACTTTCTCAACCTTCAATTATTTGTGCACGTATACCACCAATCCCTCTGCTCCTGGCACTCCCTTTAGAACAGTCGTTATGTAGAACACTTTGGGACTTTTTCCTTTGTTAAAGGCACTATATAAATGCCAGTTCTGTTGTCATAGAGAAACTAGGCAGCCAGTATGCTGAGGGCAAAGCCCCACAAAAAGAAAACAAGTATAACTGCCAGTCAATCTACACCAATGTTTTTTACATTTAAGCTACAGCGTATGATCTATTGAGACCTACTTTTAACTGGAATTGGTGGTGGCGGGTCTTGCACTACTTTCTTCTTCTTTTCCGATTTGGGCTGGAGGAGTGATGTGCTCCCTGTACTCATCACCGTTTCTCCTGAACTGTAAAACACAAGACTTTTATTCCAAGATCCGTGTGGCTAGTTTTCACCATCTGATTTACATACCAAAAAAAATAATAAGCTGTCGATTGGACCTCTTATCTGTCAGGAAGTGGCACAATTGACCTTTTCCCTCTGTCTTCCACAGGGTGCTAATGTACTAGAGATAGAAAAAAGGGGGCACCTCCAATTGAATCAGGGACAGCATACTCTTTGACCTTGCTCTTTAAAGGTTCAATTTTGACTGTGACCAACAAATAGCCACAAATACATAACAAATAGGAATAGCTACAAATCTGATACATGTCCATAATGTGCAAAATTAATTTCTGTCCTAATCAGAACAATAGACTTTATGAAAACCAAGAAGCAACCAAAGTATCTTCATTATTGCAGAAGGGGTCCTAATTTACTTCCTGCAAGCAGCATTCATTCTTCAATGTCCACAAAACAGGGCACGGTAATACATTGAAGACTCTTATACATTTAAGTACAAACTTACATACGAACATACAAACTAGGCCTCTTGTCCCTGCTCTGCCATTCTACAAGATCATGGCTAATCGCTTTGTGGCCACAACTCCACATTTCTGCCTAAACCCAATACCCTTTGAATCCCTTGTTTGTCAAGAATCTGTCCACCTCTGCCTTAAAAACATTCAATGACCCAGCCTCCACCGCTCTCTGGGGAAGAGAGTTCAACAGACTCACGACCCTCAGAGGAAAAAGTTTCTCCTAATCTCGGTCTTAAATGGGAGAACACTTATTTTTAAAACTGTGCCCCCTAGTTTTAGTCTCTCCCACAAGGGGAAACATCCTTTCAACATCCACCCTGTCAAGTCCCCTCTGGACTTTACATGTTTCAATATGATCACCTTTCATTCTTCTAAACTCCAGTGAACACACACCCAACCTGTCCAAAGTTTCCTCATAAGATAACCCTCTCATCTCAGTAATCAGTCAAATGACCCTTCTCTGAACTGCTTCCAATGCAATTATATTCTTTCTCAATTAAGGAGACCAAATCTGTACACAATACTCTAGATGTGGTCTCACCAATGCTCCGTACAACTGTGGCAAAACATCTCTACTTTTATATTCCATCCCCCTTGCAAAAAACATTACATTTGCCTTCCTAATCACTTGCTATACCTGCATACTTTGTGTTTCATGTACTAGGACACCCAGAGCCCTCTGCATCTGAGTACTGCAATTTCTCTCCATTTAAATATTATGAAGCTTTTCTATTTTTCCAGCCAAAGTGGACAAGTTCACACTTTCCCACATTATACTCCATCTGCCAAATCTTTACCTACTCACTTAACCTATCTATATCCCTTGACAGACTCCTTATGTTTTCTTCATAACTTACTCTCCTGCCCATCTTTGTGTCATCAGCAAACTTAGCAACCATACATTCTGTCCCTTCATCCAAGTCATTGATATAGATTGGAAATAGTTGAGGCCCCAGCACTGATCCCTGTGGCACTCCACTAGTTACAGCTTACCAACCCGAAAATGACCCATTTATGTCTACTGTTTCCTGTTAGCTAACCAATCCTCTATCCATACTTATATGTTACCCCCTATACCATGGGCTCTTATTTTGTTTAGTAACCTTTGATGTGGCACCTTGTCAAATGCCTTCTGGAAATCCAAGTACACCACATTCACAGGTTCCCCTTTATCCACATTGCTTGTTACTTCCTCAAAGAACTCTAATGAATTAATTAAACATGATTTCCCTTTCACAAAACCATGTTGACTCTGCCTGATTGCATTTATAAAGCATATACACTAAATATCCCAAGTGCCTGAACAAAAAAGAACAAATTCAAATATGGATGTGAATCCAAGCTCAAGGCTCTCAACCATACCTCTTTATGCAGTTAGTTCTGTCTGGGCACAGTAAAATAAAATCCCATGCTTTTCCTCAGTAATTTAAGTTGCAGCATAAGACTGCCCCAACAGTTTCTAAAACTGTTCTCCTCTCCTCCAGTTCATGGTCAATCTTACATTGCAGTTCAACCCTATTGAAGGTTAACTTGGCTCATTTCTTCCTAATCAACAAAGCAGATTATTGGCCTAAATCTGCACTCCTTAGATAGGAAATCTAATTGGAGTCCATCAAAATTATCATAGAAACAGGAGTAGACTATTTTTTTTTTAAAGAACATTACAGCGCAGTACAAGCCCTTCAACCCTCGATTTTGCGCCGACCTGTGAAACCATCTGACCTACACTATTCCATTTTCATCCATATGTCTATCCAATGACCACTTAAATGCCCTTAAAGTTGGCGAGTCTACTACTGTTGCAGGCAGGGCGTTCCACGCCCCTACTACTCTGAGTAAAGAAACTACCTCTGACATCTGTCCTATATCTATCACCCCTCAACTTAAAGCTATGTCCCCTCGTGTTTGCCATCACCATCTGAGGAAAAAGACTCTCACTATCCACCCTATCTAACTCTCTGATTATCTTATATGTCTCTATTAAGTCACCTCTCCTCCTCCTTCTCTCCAACGAAAACAACCTCAAGTCCCTCAGCCTTTCCCCGTAAGACCTTCCTTCCATATCAGGCAACATCCGAGTAAATCTCCTCTGCACCCTTTCCATAGCTTCCACATCGTTCCTATAATGTGGTGACCAGAACTGCACGCAATACTCCAGGTGCGGTCTCACCAGAGTTTTGTACAGCTGCAGCATGACCTCGTGGCTCCGAAACCCGATCCTCCTACTAATAAAAGCTAACACACCATATGCCTTCTTAACAGCCCTATTAACCTGGGTAGCAACCTTCAGGGATTTATGCACCTGGACACCAAGATCTCTCTGTTCATCTACACTACCAAGAATCTTCCCATTAGCCCAGTACTCTGCATTCCTGTTACTCCTTCCAAAGTGAATCACCTCGCACTTTTCCGCATTAAACTCCATTTGCCATCTCTCAGCCCAGCTCTGCAGCCTATCTATGTCCCTCTGTACCCTACAACATCCTTCGGCACTATCCACAACTCCACCGACCTTAGTGTCATCCGCAAATTTACTAACCCACCCTTCTACACCCTCTTCCATGTCATTTTTATAAATGACAAACAGCAGTGGCCCCAAAACAGATCCTTGTGGTACACCACTAGTAACTAAACTCCAGGATGAACATTTGCCATCAACCACCACCCTCTGTCTTCTTTCAGCTAGCCAATTTCTGATCCAAAGCTCTAAATCACCTTCAACCCCATACTTCCGTATTTTCTGCAATAGCCTACCATGAGGAACCTTATCAAACGCCTTACTGAAATCCATATACACCACATCCACTGCTTTACCCTCATCCACCTGTTTGGTCACCTTCTCGAAAAACTCAATAAGGTTTGTGAGGCACGACCTACCCGTCACTAAACCGTGCTGACTATCGCTAATGAACTTATTCTTTTCAAGATGATTATAAATCCTATCTCTTATAACCTTTTCCAACATTTTACCCACAACCGAAGTAAGGCTCACAGGTCCATAATTACCAGGGCTGTCTCTACTCCCCTTCTTGAACAAGGGGACAACATTTGCTATCCTCCAGTCTTCCGGCACTATTCCTGTCGACAATGACGACATAAAGATCAAGGACAAAGGCTCTGCAATCTCCTCCCTAGCTTCCCAGAGAATCCTAGGATAAATCCCATCTGGCCCAGGGGACTTATCTACTTTCACACTTTCCAAAATTGAATACACCTCTTCCTTGTGAACCTCAATCCCATCTAGCCTAGTAGCCTGAATCTCAGTATTCTCGACAACATTTTCTTTCTCTACTGTAAATACTGACGCAAAATATTCATTTAACACTTCCCCTACCTCCTCTGATTCCACACACAACTTCCTATTACTATCCTTGATTGGCCCTAATCTAACTCTAGTCATTCTTTTATTCCTGATATACCTATAGAAAGCCTTAGGGTTTTCCCTGATCCTATCCGCCAATGACTTCTCGTGTCCTCTCCTTGCTCTTCTTATCTCTCCCTTTTAGATCCTTCCTGGCTAGCTTGTAACTCTCAAGCGCCCTAACTGAGCCTTCACGTCTCATCCTAACATAAGCTTTCTTCTTCCTCTTGACAAGCGCTTCAACTTCTTTAGTAAAACACGGCTCCCTCGCTCGACAACTTCCTCCCTGCCTCACAGGTACATACATTATCAAGGACACGTAGTAGCTGCTCCTTGAATAAGCTCCACATTTAGAGTGTTCCCATCCCCTGCAGTTTCCTTCCCCATCCTAAATCTTGCCTAATCGCATCATAATTTCCTTTCCCCCAGCTATAATTTTTGCCCTGCGGTATATACCTGTCCCTGCCCATCGCTAAGGTAAACCTAACCGAACTGTGATCACCATCACCAAAGTGCTCACCTACATCTAAATCTAACACCTGGCCGGGTTCATTACCCAGTACCAAATCCAATGTGGCATCGCCCCTGGTTGGCCTGTCTACATACTGTGTCAGAAAACCCTCCTGCACACACTGGACAAAAACTGACCCATCTAAAGTACTCGAACTATAGTATTTCCAGTCGATATTTGGAAAGTTAAAGTCCCCCATAACAACTACCCTGTTACTCTCGCCCCTGTCGAGAATCATCTTCGCTATCCTTTCCTCTACATCTCTGGAACTATTTGGAGTTCTCCTGTTTCTAACCTCAGCCCATACTACCTCAGTAGTATGTCCTTTGGGCCTGCTCCACCATTCAGCTAGATCATAGGTGATCTGTACCTCAACTCCATTTATCTAACTGGGCTCCAATCCTTCGAAACCAACAGAAACCTCTATCTCGTTCTTGAAAGCTCCAATTCTCCCAACATCAACAATTGTTGAGCACACAATACCATATTTAGGAATTAGTTCTAGCTGATTGCATTCCTTTATTGTTCCTGCAAATGCCTTGGCCAATGGCACATAATTCCAGCCTCTGCTATCTGCAGAGAACAACCTATCTAAAACCAGCACATTCACTTCACGAATGCACATTCATACCCGTTAAGAAAAATGAAGCCTTTAAGAGCAGAGGCTGTTTCACATCTGAGACCTGGATTCAAATCCAGACAGATGGATGAGATTGATCTTCTCAAGGGTCCAGTTTGGAATGAGAATAGGTGGTTGTCAAGCCAAGTCTTCATGCACAAGAGCCCAGAGTCCCTAATTTTGCAGTGTGTGCTCGCACTCTCAGATGGATGACTATTGTGGGATTGGAACTGTTAACACTGTTGTAGTGGGAGGGGCGGTTGGTAGGTGTTGTTCTTTCAAGCTTCAGGCTGAAAGATGTTGCGAGGGGAGAGCAACAATCCTCCTTCATCTAACTGTACTACACCTGACCAGGAAATGCTCGGAGTTGGCAATGGGTATCTTTGAGAAAATATTCCGTTTGATTACAACTTTCCCACAAAATTACATAAAGACAATACCTGCTATTGGGGCCTTTTGTCAAATATTTTCTCACTGTAAAA
Source organism: Heterodontus francisci (assembly GCF_036365525.1). Classification (NCBI taxonomy): domain Eukaryota; kingdom Metazoa; phylum Chordata; class Chondrichthyes; order Heterodontiformes; family Heterodontidae; genus Heterodontus; species Heterodontus francisci. The sequence continues at coordinate 17,953,067 of NC_090412.1, read as the reverse complement.
GAAATGCAAAAACCATGAAGTTATGTATATACAAAACAAAACTGAATAAATTTGATGATAGCGGAGACATGTTAAGAGTGTCAGCTTTATTTTTTGGGTAATCACAGTCACCTCTTGTTTTCTTTCTGTTTTTCACCGTCTGACAAATGATAATGGCTGCAAAAAGCATCACCGATATAATCCCCAGAGAGCACATCAACGTTGCATAAAGATACAGATCTGGAAACAAGGCACAAACATTAACAGATGCAGGTTTCCTACAATGTAAATCACACCCATCAATTCCTGTGCGAGCGGACAGCCTTCTTAGCAAAGAAAATGTGCTCAGTTACTAGAAAAGAGTCATAAGATGTGGACTGAATGCTCCACCCGTCATGAATTCCAACTTGTCAAAACAGAGCTATCTGCATCCTGTCCTGCAACACCCTTTCACTTCTGTCCTTGCCAGCTTCCATTAGTTCCCTGTTCACAAAGGCACCAAATTCAAAATTTTCATCCTCATTCTTTAACCTTTCCATGGTCTTAAAACATTCCCTCGCTCTGCTCCTCTTCCTCCTCCAGAATAGCACCTTCCCCTCTTCCATCTCTGGCCACTTTGCACCAGCCCCTCTCTCCATTCCTCCTCAGGCAGAGCCCCTCAGCCGCTTTAATCTCACACTCCGGAACTCTTCCTGTAGAGCTGTCCACCTTACTGTTTCTCTCCCCTTTCAAAACCTCAAGATTTTGACCACCTTTCTATTCACCTCCCACAACTTCCTTACTACAACTCCTTTAGCATTCAATTTTGTCATTCCTCTGAAGCACTGTGATGTTTTGCTGCATTACAGATGCCATATCATATGAGTCATTATTGCTGGACAAAAGACAAATAAAAAAATCCTGTCATACCCTCAAATATTTCTCTTCCCCACCCCCTCTCTAATTTTATTCCCTGCACTTGCGAAGGTTCCGACTCATATGGTGGAACTTGATCTCATCTGCCAAATATAATCTTGAGAAAACATTCTCGGCTGAATAATTTCCCCAGCTTGGGTGCTCAGAGAATTAAACTAGAATGGTGAGGAACTTTACCTCCAAATATTCTCCATTCTTCCTTAGGATTCTTGGAAATCAACACCGTGGAAGTTTCCAGAAGCGGATCTGCAAGTGATAAGTAATTTTATTCATGTGGGTTTATGGAACATTGTCAGTTCTTAATATTTAACTGCAGGAGGTAAATTTTGTGCATCTGTCACACATCATTATTTAATTGGTGCAATGATGCTTCTTTATTATATGACAGTTTCCAGTGCGATTTATCCCCAAATATCAGTTGCTAAGGGAACACACACTGCATACCACAAAGTTTGCCTACCAGGATTTATTAATCCTTCATTGAGTTGGACTTTTTGCAAGGTCACAGGATACACTGAGGTGTATCAGAGTGGCAGTGTTGCCAATGACATAGCTGGCTCCTGAAATTTCCACTTCACTGCAGTAAAGCTAACACAGCGTAACTCAGTAAGTGTTGAAAGGTCAGTGATGGAAGGTTTCACTATAGTATGCCAGATGATCTCGAATCACCAACTCTGGTTTGGACGTATTCCTGAATGTTTCCTCACATGACCTCCCACCTCCAACTACCCTGCCCTTCAAACAGATTGTCTTCCCATCTCCAATATTTTCCTTCTCCCTTGGCAGTGTCCAGGAAATTAATATTGGATTCCTGGAGACTCTAGGGTAACCCTGGAGGGTTGGCCACCCTATGAAATTATCCATTCAGGATAAATTGGGGTAGTATCTCTACTTTGGATGAAGTCAGGAAATTGCATCTAAAATGTACTTGAAATTGCACTGGTTAGGTTTCACTTCAAGTTTTCGCTAAAATTCATGCCTGTTCTGCCTGTGTGTGTCAGAAAATGAGCGCAATTTGAATGACCTTCCAAAACTAGAGCAATTGGCAGAATTTTGACCTGAGGGGGTGGCCAGCTTTGTGGGCAAGGTCCAATTCAGGCCAACTGAATTTTGAACCAGCGCTGCAGCCTGGGCACAAAACTAATGGAAACAAGCTGGATCCATTCCCCCTTCCACTATGCTTAAGGAATTAAACGATCGCCAAGTCAACACACTTCTGCAATCAGATAAACGCAACTACATATTTAACCAAAGGAACATTAAGATCCAAGATAAACAGCGGCGCAGCTAGATTTGGTCGACTGGAGGTTAGGGTTTGGCGATAGAGTTCAAACTGGAGTTTTGACCGATGTGGCAGAATAGAGATGGAACTGGAAACTGGGGAACACCAACATACATAGTCCAAAGGCCCAACAGGGAACTGCACTGACTTGCATACCAAACATGGCGGCTGAAGGTGGACAACAGAGGATCTTGGGAGTGAAATGGAGATTTGTTGGCCAACCACAAAATGATTGGGTACGAGGCGGTCATGATTCATGTTGATCCCAACACACCACCCACTCGCTAAGCCACTGAAGAAAAATAATCTATTTTGAATGTACATATTGAGGATTCACTACTGTTTAAAACAGAAACTACAGTGAGATTTTCTTTTGTCTGTTCTTTGAATGCATGGTGCAGGTGGAGGATGCCATCACATTGACCACTGTGAGATGGATTCTCCGCGTTAACCCTTCCATGGGCCTGCAGAGCCAGACAGAGGATTGGTGAATTGACACCAGATGTATAAAATACCTTGAAGAGGCACCAATGTCGTAAAGGCCAGAATAATTCTCAGTGGAAAAAGGCTGCTGAGGGAACATATCCTAAACATAGACAAACAGTACAAGCAAAGCCACTGAAACGAAAAAAAAAATTAGAGTTGACCATTGAGGAAAATGAAACCATTCAAACATTAGTTAGGAAGATCAAGTAACAATGAAACGAGGAATTTGATATGTTGCCTATCAAAGCTAAAGGAGAGGAAGTAATCTTCACCTTGATGTTGACCATGTGGAACACAAGATGGACCAAAATACCAATTTCGCAAGATGTTGCAAATAAGAAGGCTGGGCTAAATTAAAAATGGAGCAATTTTCATGACCTCAGGATGCCCCAAAGTGTTTTAAGTATTTTCAAAGAGTAGTTACTGTTGCAATGTAGTAAATTTTAAAATTAATACTGTGCAAGAAAAGTGAGGAGGCATTTTATACGGGCACAGCAGCTGCAAATTGAGCTAATGAGTGAGATTGGATGCTACCATTAATAAAAGAAGCAAACCTTTTATTTAAGTTGAATGTGCAAGAAATGGTTGTCTAATAACCCTATAAAATCTTAAGAAATTAGTTGCATCTTATAGAAATAGCTTGCTCTCTTATTAAGAAAGTTTCTATAGTAGGCAGCCAGGACATTACTGGTATAAACAAAGGTAAGGGCCAAGGACTATGGCGTTCCTGAGGGGACCACTAGACACCATAGACATTTCTAAGCTGATAGGAAGGAGTCTTCTGAAACCTTGTGCACTCTCTTATCTATACAAGTGTCAGTAAAGGCTAACAAATAGCCCCCAGCATGAGGTAAACTGAAAGATGACCTCGAGCTAAAGTGATGGATAAGGGGGGGGGGGGGGGGTGACTACCCTGACACCTTGGATATCTGTCCTGTATTCAATGGTTATAAGGGTTCGAGCAAGTGATTGACATAGGTGAACTACAAGTCCCCTGAAATAAGGTATACCAATGAATACTCAGGGGGGCTGAGGGCAGTCCTCGTCAGGCAGAAGACAACCAGGAAAGAACCTTGGTCAGCTTGAGAAGAAAAGAACAAAGTGAAGAAGGTTGTGAACAGAACAGACAAGAGACTGCCATCTCCATCGGCAGAAATTGGCTTCATCTGCCTGTTTGTTCTCCAGGATCGATAAACCGTTCTCACCCATGCTTTTCTGTCTATTTAACCTATGCATTATATTTAAATTGTTGCTTCTTAATAAGCTACTTTAAAAATCACATTATGAGCTTGATCCCCTTCTTTGGGTATCTGTCACTCCTGAACCAAATCTTACAAATGCCACATTTGCAACAGGATTTGAGTACAGGGGTAAAGATATCTTGCAGCAATTCTATAGAGCCTTGGCGAGACCGCACCTGGAGTACTGTGTACAGTTTTGCTTGACTTACCCAAGGAAGGATATACTTGCCATAGAGGGAGTGCAATGAAGGTTCACCAGACTGATCCCTGGGATGGCGGGATTGTCTTATGAGGAGAGATTGACCCTATATTCTCGGGAGTTTAGAAGAATGAGAGCTGATCTCATTGAAGCATACAATATTCTTAAAAGGCAAGACAGGATAGATGCAGAAAGAGGTTTGCAAACTTGCCAGAAGTCTCATTGCAGCTCTCCATGTTGCTAATCGATTCCTTTGTTAACAAAGGGGTTTTTCAAATTTGCAGGGCAGGATTTTGACAACATCAGGAGCTGTCTCAGTAACAAAATAAGCAAATGGCTTAGCAAGCCCCTCAGTTCAAGGGCAATTAGGGATGGGCAATAAATGCTTGCCTAGCCAGCGATGCTCACATCCAACAAACAAATAAAACAAAACGGCGACAGTGCACCCTGAAACAGATACTTCGAGATCACAGACCATGTGCAATTGTGCTGTTGGTTTGAGATTGTCTCTTTTTATTTTGTTTTTTGCCACAATCTTATTTTCTACAGAAAAGTGAAGGCTGAGGGGCAACCTGATAGATGTCTAAAAACTATGAAGATAATAATGTAGATTTAGAGGTGTTTCCACTTGAAAGGAAGACAAGAACTAAATGCCACAAGTATAAGATAGTCACTAGTTAATCCAATAGGGAGTTTAGGAAAATCTTATTTACCCAGCAAGTTGTTAGAATATGAAACATGTAATCACATTGAGTAGTTGAGGTGAAAGCATAGATGCATTTAAGGGGAAGCTATATAAATATATGAGGGAGAAAGGAATAGAAGGAAGTGCTGATAGGTTTAGAAGAAGAGAGGTGGGAGGAGGCTTTGTGGAGGAAAAAGATCAGCAGAAATCAGTTGGTCCTGTTTCTATGTTGTAAGTTCTAAGTAGTTCGATATAATATAGAGAACAGTTTCTGCAGCAACTTGAATTTGAGTTGGTGCTTGGGAAGAGGTTGTGCAGTATCAGGTGTGATCTTTATAAACTGCATCTGGAGGCTCTCATGTGAACTCGCTTCTTTGCTGGTGTACACAACCTCCTGAGATTTCAGAACTGAGGTTGAAAGATTTTCGTGAGGCAAGTGTGTTAAGGTTACAGAACCAAGGCAGGTAGGTGGAGTTAAGATACAGGCATGATCTAACTGAATGACAGAACAGACTCGAGGGGCTGAAGGGCCTCCTTCTGTTCCTATCTCGTTTACTTTACTGGCCGTCACTTGCAGTGCAATGAAGTGACTGTGGCATTTAATTATATACCAGATGAGAACCATATAATTTGCTCTGTTATGAGTTTCGTTGGTCATACCCATCAGAAATTATGAATGATTGGTTAATTGCTGAACAGAGGTTCCCATAGTGTTAATATGCAATTCAATGTGAGAGAAAATCATTTTACCTTCAAAAAGTTTCCAAGTTTCACTTGTACTCTCAGAGATCAGCACAGTAGTTGTCTGTGGTACACGCACTGTTAGCAAATGTAAAGAAAAGCAAAATAACCATGTGATTTAAAGCTGCTTCAAACATGATTACCAAATGCATAGTTTTAAACATGACGGACACTCTTTAATTTTTGTTGCAGATCTCATGTGCAGCACATTCTCTTCCTTGCCTTTCATATTCAGAGCAGTTGACACGGCGAGGGAGAGCTTGTAGCTGCCAGTACTTTGCCAGCATCACTCGGGTAAATGTAGGTTCAGGGTTCGGAGGGGATCTTGTGGGATGGAGTCAGGTGGCTGGCAGGGCACTCCTGATCAGTGGAGGCCTAAACCTTCCTTTTGGGGCCCAGAGGAGCACTCCTGATCAGTGGAAAATATAAAATAAAAAACTTACTTTCGCCTCCTCTGCTTCCTATCCTCTTCTCATTTGACTTTACCTACTGGGATAGCAACAGCGAAATCCCCACTCAGGTTTGAGTTAAAATTGCAGTTGGGGCTTCAATTAAGTCAGCAGACCCAATCTACATATTCAATGAAGGATCCCACTGACTTCAGGCTTTGGCGCCTGCTCAGAAAAACAGGTTAAAATTGAAGGCAATGGAATCTAGGCAGAACATCAAATGTGTAAATACCCCAACCTAATTTAAATGGTCTACCCACTGACCATGTCACTTTTTTTTTTAAATCCTGTAAGATCCTGTCCAGTAGCTCAGCAGTTTTAAGATTTTTCTGTCAAGGGGCTCCCTGTAAATATTGATGCCTATTATGTTTTTGGAATTTCTTTTTTTTTAAATTCTAGATCATTTTTTTCTTCTGTATTTCAGGCTACTCTCTTACAAGTTCCTGTGTCATGCAGAAAGCATTGCCATTTGCCCATATTTCTCGGTGGATTCATAAAGTGTTCAATGTATGAACAGGAAACCCTCAGCTATCTGTTCTATGCCATGAGTGGTTTCAGAAAATGACAGAATACCTCCAGAGCCTTGTCTTCTAGCATGTTATTCATGTGGTATTAGCCCAAAGCCCATAAGCTCTAAATCACATTCAACATTTTAGAATTTCAGTTACATTTTTCAAATGGTATTAAAGCTTTCTCTGCCATACTTCACATGTCTTTAATTATAATCCGCTTTACTCTTGCTGTGGACACTTCCTGCGTGACTTCATTACAGCACCATAACAATCTGAGCCACTAGTTACGTTACCACTTCAGCCAATCAGATTGTAGCATTCAAATAAGGCTTGGTTTGATCCTTAGCCTGCTGAAGAAGTTCCCTTTCTCTTGAGTGGATCATTCCAATTATTAGTTTGTTGAATCACTGGAAATATGTATCATTTTATATCCTGACAGACGTTTCCATCACGGTGTGTTATTTGTGTTCTGTTGTATGTCATGCACACTTAGCTTTCCTCATTGGGAGGGAGGTATTTTTGGATAATTATATGGTGAGATTTGGCTCAAAAAGAAGTACTGCTGTATATTCATCCTATGGGATGGCAAATGTTTGGTCATGAACCAGCAGTGGTTTCAGACCTGTAGGGGTTTTGTTCCCTTCTCAGTCTTGCCACATATCAGCAAGATTGCATAACGTGTTTTCAGAAGACAGAATTGGCAATTAAAGTGAATTTGGGGCTGGACCAGAAAACTTAGCTGAAATGAATAGCATCAGTGCTGGGCCAAGCTAGAACTAAAGTTTTTTTTTGGTTTTCAAATCTCTGTCCCAGATCTCTGAAAACATCTTGAGAGCTTTTTTTAAAAAAAACTAGAAAGATGTTTACAAGATTTGGGCTTTCCATGCAAATGTATTTTAATGAAGACAACATGTTAACTGTTGAAATCCAGCCAGAGAAATCATGGCCAATAGAAAGTGGAGATGAAATATTCGTGGAAGAATTAAGAGTATATCATGAGGGGACTGAGTGAATCAGGAGATAGACCACCACAAGCTCTCTTGGGTTTGCCTTTGAATATAAATGAATGGGTTGAAGTGCCCTCTTTTTTATGGCTTGAAGGCTGTTAAAACAAATTAGTGTCAACGCAGGACAACGTACCGCAACACAATGAAACAACTTCTCCTTCTCAAAAAAAATACAGTAACAGACATCATCACGGAGAATTCATTGAGTGTGACTTGGCTGAAATAAAGCATTGTGGGAAAGTCTGGATAGAGAAATTGTCATGGAAGTTCTGAGAAGAGCTGGAAGTGGGACAAGAATTGTGCAAGTAGAAAAACAATAGTTTTTATTTATTACACACACAAGCTTATTTAATCTTGTGAATGCAATTAATCATAGATGCGAAATGCTATTAAATGCAGTAAACATTACATACAACTGCATTTTTTTATCCTTACCTCCATAGTTGCTATGCTAACAAGAGGTAAACCTATGAGAATAATTTATATTTTTTTTATAGCAATTAAAAGGACAGTTCAATCATTTTTAACTTCAAGATTTGAAGAGCATCTGACCATTTTATCTGCACATTTAAGCAACGCTACTCGGTGATCAATACAAAGCTTATTCTTACCTTTCACTTCTGTCGTGTTGTCTCCATTAGATATCGACAGCCACCTCCTATTTAGGTTTGCAATTTCCTGGACTTTGCATCGGTAATGCCCTTCATCACTGTTGTGAAATGTGTTGATGATCAATACGTAGACCTTGGCTGGGCCCTGCTCAAAGAACTGAAGCTCACAACGGCGCTCCCGACAGTTACGGAATGCTTGCACATGGCCTGTTCGGTTCAGCCTTAGGATCCTTTGATTGTCATACAATGAATTTGAGAAGAGCCATACCAGAGACAAGTAACTGTTTCTCCTTCTTTGTTGAGATATTCGGCAGAATAGAGTGCCTCTTTGTCCCTCAGTGAACTCCACCACAGGCCCTGGGGTTACAATGACTTTCAAAGCCTCACAGATATCTGTAATCAGGTGGCAAAAATATACTATCACACAATGTCAATATATACTGTTGTTATACAGTTACATAGTATCAATATTGTGCTATTTTATATTATAAATATTTACATCTTGTTTGCTTTAATACCATTTTCCTATAAATAGTTCATTCAATCCCTGAAGGTTCTCTCTTCTCTGAAATCCAAAGAAAATCATAGTTCAAGTAATTTGTTGCCTTTAAGAAATGATCTTGTAGTTTTTTAGGTAGACTACATTCAATGGCCCACCAGAGAACTATAATTTTTACCTTTGTTGCTCTACCAGGTGGTGTGTTCATTGGTGCAAAAAAATAGATTTTCATACTGGCGTCCTGGGAGCCTTGGGTTCCAGGAGCAGCTGAGAGAGAATCTGGCTGATAATCAGCTTTCTGTCCATTTATCTTCAGACTTCGTTTTTTTTTTACCGCGTTTACTGACTTACTGGTATGCTGTTTGGTGCTTTACATTTATAAAACTTGTTGGGGTAGAAACTGGTCCTAGTTATGCCCATTTTCTAGGTAGAAAACACAGATAAGGGCAGATTTGTTTGCCCAATGCCCCAAGGACACTTAAAATTGTTAGGTATCATGTTGACTTTGGACATTTTTCAGGCATCCTGGGTAGCTTCCTTAAATAGTCCCTTTGCATATGCTAATGAGGGGGCTTAATGCTGGTTTATGAACCCTTCAGTAAAATTCACCAGTGCTGAACAGATCCGGCATCAGGCTGACTCCACTCAAGCTTTAGTGGGACTTCTTCGGCCTAATGAATAGCCACCATTAAAAAAAAGTAAGTATTTGAATTCTACTTATCTGTGCTCTCCCCAACTCCTTAGGGTCGCTGCACAGTAGGTGGAAATTGGAACATGGCTCACCTGAAAGCAGCCTCTGGCGGCCAAACGGGTACTAGCAGCTCCTGTCAATTATTACAACGCGGCCGGAGGCCTGATTTTGGACAAGCCTCAGGCCTCCTTGTTCAGGCTCACGCTGCTTGCTTTGAGTAGCTGATAGTGCTTTGGAAGTTAAGTCACGGGTCCCAGGAGCATGTCAGTGTTTGGAGGGGAACCCTGGGACTATGCCTATATTTACATGGGGTTCCCTGCACACAATTATTTGAAAATCACTGCTCCTCTCCCAGATGACCTAGGAGAGAGTGGCAAAGTCACCCTACCAAGGTAAATTGGGCTGTGGGCTCAATCTGGAATCTCTTCAAAAGAAAGTCCAGCAGGCTTGTGTTGTAACTATGCCAAATCCCATCGGTTATCCTAATTGCATTCTCCCATTCAGTGTTAATATTTTGTATGATGCATGTTAGAATCGCTGGAACTTAAAAACATTTTCACAGAGCACAAATGATTTAACTTATCATAATTTTCAACATCTGTCCAAGTTCTATATTTGTATTTCTTCAATGTGAAAGTTTGCATCTCAGCTGGTTTGTTTTTTCATCTAATAATAAAATTGTCACAATTTAGGTTGAGACTGGTGGCTGAACATATCTGGTTTAAATTACTTATTTAAAGGCCTGTTTTGTTTAGGAAAACTCTTATTGCTAAATGATATCAGTTATAGGACATCAAATGAAAAATGTGAAAACAATTACTGTTCTCTATAATATTTGGCTGGAATCATTAATTGGAAAATATAGCTCATTTTCTTAAAATTAAACTTTGGGATTGAGTGGCACAGTGTACACTGGCCTTTCATCTATCAGCTGAGTTTGAAGCTAACCCAGATTAATAGGCTGAAAATCCTTTTTCATTTCTGGTTTTGGAATTCCTGTGAATTTGCATAATGCTTCTCACTGGATAAGATTCATAGCAGAAAACTGCTGACACCTTCCAAACCCATGACCTCTACCACCTAGAAGGACAAGGGCAGCTGTTGTATGGGACCACCACCACCTGCAAGTTCCCCTCGAAGCCACACAGCATCCTGACTTGGAACTATATCGCCATTTCTTCACGGTCACTGGGTCAATGTTCTGGAGCTCCCTTCCTAACAGCACAGTGGATGTACCTACCTCCCATGGACTGCAGCAATTCAAGAAGGCAGCTCACCACCACCTTCTCCAGGGCAATTAGGGATAGGCAATAAACGCTGGCCTGGCCAGCGACGCCCACATCCCATGAACGAATAAAATAAAACTGGTTAAAGATTGGCAGATTTACTCAGACACGCCATCAAGATGACTTGTATAGAAAGTGAAGAGGTCACATCAATATAATCAGGCCTGTTCTTTTGGCACTGGGGTTAAGGCACAGTGTAATGGCAGAACAGAGATGTAATGGGGCCAATAATGCAGTCATGGTTCAGTGCTGCTGGAACCGCAGCAGTTTGTAGAAAGAAAGAACATACTAATAATTGTTTTTCACGACATCCCAAAGTGCTTCACATCCAATGAAGTATTTTTGAAGTGTAGTCACCATTGTAATGTAGGGAAATGCAGAAGCCAATTTGTGTATAGCAATCTCCCACAAACAGCAACTTGATAATGTCCAGATAATCTGCTTATAGTGACGCTGGTTGAGGGATAAATGTTGGCCAGGGCACCAGAAGAACTCCCCTGCTCTTTTTCAAATGGGATCTTTTGCATCCATCGGAGAGGGAAGACATAGTCCTGGTATAACATGTCAACCAAAAGATGGCACTTCCAACATTCTGGGTTACATGCTGAAGTGGGACTTGAACCTGCAACGCTCTGACAAAGAGGCAAGCACCTCACCAGATAGTGAAAGATCAATTCATTAGCCTTATTTTAACACCCACATTGTGCACTATATACTGGGAGAGTACCAAGGCCATATGAGTGGGATTTCTAATGCCTGAAGTTCATAAAAGGCCTCTGCTGCGTTGATGACATCTTCCCCTTTAAGGAAAAATGGCCCCATGGAGGAAAATCCAAACAGCAAATTGACTTTCCATGGTTATAGTCTATAAACTGGAAAGCCATATTAGAAGGTCAGGCCCACCCAAGATAAAAACGATGGGCGCTTAGCAATTGGAGTGTTTGTTAGATATGTACAGTCTCAGTTATCATAAGCTGATAATGACCCCTATATCTGTTTTTGCTGTATGGGAGTGCTCAGTCCGGAGAATAGGTTCTCCAGCACAAGCACATGGGAAAGTGAAACAAATTTAGTTCAATGGAAGCCCTTTATAATAAGAATATTTGGCTGTAAGAGAAGCTCCCATTGTGTCAGCTGTCAAAACTCTCATCTGTTTTTAAATCACGACATGGCATCACCTCTCTATCTCTGTAACCTCCCCCAGGCTGACGGAAAACAGAGTAGGAATAAACGGGTCATTTTCAGGATTGCAGGGTTTAATTTGTGGAGTGCCGCAAGTATATTAAAAAAAAAAGGATCAGTGCTTGGGCTTCATCTATTTACAATCTACATCAATGGCATAAATGAGCGGACCAAGTGTAATATATCCAGGTTTTCTGACAACACACAGCCAAGTCAGAAATTAAACTGTAAGGAGGAGACAAAGATACTGCAAAGGGATATAGATTGGTTAAGTGGAAGGTGGCAGATGAAGTAAACTGCGGGGAAGTGTGAAATTATCCACTTTTGTCGGAAGAATGAAAAAGCAGAATAGTTTGTAAGAGATGAGAGACTAGTAAATGTTGGCCATCAGCCAGGTCCTAGTACATGAATCACAGAGGTTAACATGAAAGTGCAGCAAACAATTAGGAAGGTAAATGGTATGTTAGCCTTTATTGCAAAGGGGTTGGAGTATAAGAGTAAGGAATTCCTGCTGCAATTATATAGGGCTTTGGTGAGATCAAACCTAGAATACTAGTTATTTTTGTGCTAATTTTTTTTAATGGGACTGCTGACTTTGCAAATACAGGAAGTTAAGTTTTGGTCTCCTTATTGAAGAAAGGATTTACTTGCCTTAGAGGGCGTACAACAAAGGTTCACTAGACTAATTCCTGGGATGAGAGGGTTGTCCATGAAGTCTAAAAAATAGAGGGCTTGAAAGCGTAGATGTTGAGAGGATGTTTCCCCTGACTGAAGGGTCTAGAACTAGGGGTCATAGTCTTAGGATAAGGGACCGGCCATTTAGGATTGAGACAAGGGCCTGAATTTTACAGCTCCCCACAGGAGCAGGCTGGTAGCGGGAGGGCTGAAAATGGAGTGGGAGGCGGAGGCTGTCATTCTTGATGCCTTCCCACCCCTGTGGCAATTTTACGTGGGGCAGTGAGAAACCACCCACCTGCCCCAGGCCAAAGCCCTTAAGTGGCCAATTAACTGCCACTTAAGGGCCTCCACTCGCTGCTGCTATTTTACCAGCGACGGCCGGGCAGCAAAGGCCCCCAGAACGCTGCCAGTAAAACCTGGCAGCCCTCTTGTGGGCTGGGGGGGCCCTCCTGATTGGGCACCCTGTGCCCCACAGAGGGCCTCCCCCCATCCCATCCCATGGCTCCACTGTCCCCACTGCACATTACTCCCACCTCCCTCCCCAACCCAAACAAAACCCCTTGCCTCGCTGGTGCCCTGCCGATTGACCCCAGTGAGGCCCCAAAAACTTAGCTTCTTCCTGGGGTCGGCCCTGTTGCTGCCATTGGTTGGGTGCAGTCCCAGCAGTGGCCACCGCTCCCAGTGGCGCTGCTGGGACTAAGAGCTGCCTGCCTGTTGATTGGCCAGCAGCTCCATTAGGTGGGGCTTCCTGCCCCAAGGAGGTGGAAGTCCTGCCCAAGGCCGATTAAGGACTTGGGGAGCAAAAAAATCCTGATGTGGCTCCACAGGCCAGGTGGAGGCAGGCTCTCCCCCGACTTTTTGGCCAGTGGGCGGTGCCTCATGCCCAACATAAAATTCTGGCCGAGAAGTTTCTTCACTCAGAGGGTTGTGAATCTTTGGAAATCTCTACCCCAGAGCACTGTGGATGCTTACTCATTGAGTACATTCACATTTGAAATCAATAGATTTTTAGGCACTAAGGGAATTGAGGGATATGGGGATAGGGTGGGAAAGTGAAGTTGATATAAATGTTCAGCCATGATCTTATTGAATGGTGGTGCAGACTCAATGGATCATATGGTGTATTTCCTCTCCTATTATGTTCTTATTGGCATAATGCCTTCAGCTGCAAAGCCCCTAAGCTTTAACATTTCCTCCTGAAACTTGCCACCTCTCTATCTTGCTTTCCTCTAAGATACTCCTTAAAACCTGTCTCTGAGCAAGCTTTAGGTCACTTGTCCTAATATCCCCTTACATAGCTTGGTGTAAATTTTGTTTGATAACACTCCTGCGAAGTGCCTTGGGATCTTTTCTTTTGGGCCTCCTTATCTCGAGAGACAATGGATACACGCCTGGAGGTGGTCAGGGATCTATGACTATGCTAAAAGTGCTATATAAATACAAGTTGCTGTTGTCTGAGTGACTGCAGCTGCATTCAATACTTTTCAAATATAGAAGGGGAGCATTATAATCAAGCTGAGTGCGTGATCCCAATCCAGGGCCTTTCTGATCTCTATGGTGCAGCTATTTATTGACTTAACCAGCTGATCTGTCAGGTGAGCGGTGATGTTGAATTGCAGTTTGAAGAGGATGGTCTCTTACATAGGAGCTTGAGAACTGAAATAAAATGGATTTTCATTGATATGAATTTTTTGCTGTGTGCTGCATGAAGACTCCACGACACTCATATCACAGTTTTCTAAAGGAACACTTAAGATGCCATCAATAACATTTTGGAATGGTTTCGGACTGAAGGAGTTAGGAACTGATTGAAGTCAGCACAATATGGATGACTGCAGCCAGGGAATTGAAGTGCAGAAGTATTCCCATGCTTTTTATGCTATTGTCAATCTTTGCATTTACCATCAGAGCTGATTGACAGTAATCAAAGGCCATTGCCAAAATGATTAATTACCATACACTTTCATGGATAGCCCCAAATGATGTTATCACAGTCAACATTGCATCTGAGGAGTTATAGACTTAACAACAGTGAAGAAACCCAACTGAGACAAACCTTTTCATTGCACAACAGTAAAGTATCCCATGTTATCATTGTAATATTTGTGAAAGCACATGCCATGTATAATTAGAAAAGCTGACAGCAGCAACTTTACAATAAACAGTCTCAGACTGATCCTCCTATATAACCTAGACAAAGTCACGCATCTACCATTTGGGTACTTTAATACTTTGTGTGCTCCCTGCTGCTTGTAGTTGCATGCTTATATCCAATACAATGAGCCCCAAGCTCCAGAATTCACTCTCTAAACATCTCTGCCTCTCTCTCATCCTATAAGACGTTCCTTAAAACCTATCCATTGCCCTGTCCAATTGTCGTCTTCGGCTTTGTGTTAATTTTTTTGTCTGACAACATTTCTGTGAAGCGCCTTGAGACCGTTGATTATATTAAAAGGTGCTTTATAAATACAAGTTGTTGTTATAGCAATCTCCTCATAAATTAATGATACCAGCTCATGCGTCAACATAAGCAGTGAATGTGATCTACTGAAAAGTCATGACGTATTATTGTGTTATAAGCAGTTGTATGTCAATGCAGAACATTTCCACCTCGTAAAAATATTGACTAAATTCAAATAATATCAGGAGAACATGGGCGACTTAACTTCAACTCTGCACTGACTGCAGTATAGCTGTCAAAAGCTCAGTCATGCTGCCCGAAATCATGTTGAACAGAATTTTTCAAAGAATCAACTGACACGCCTTTCCTGCCTTTCCAATTCAGCTCGCATTTGAATCCTGGTGAGTTTTGTTTTTGCCAATACCGGACTTCGACTCGTGTTTCTGTGTCAAATGATTTAATAAGAACAAACAAAGGACAGTACAGCACAGGAACAGGCCATTCGGCCCTCCAAGCCTGCGCCGATCTTGATGCCTGCCTAAACTAACACCTTCTGCACTTCCGGGGCCCATATCCCTCTATTCCCTTCCTATTCATGTATTTGTCAAGATGGGGCGGCACAGTGGCGCAGTGGTTAGCACCGCAGCCTCACAGCTCCAGCGACCTGGGTTCAATTCTGGGTACTGCCTGTGTGGAGTTTGCAAGTTCTCCATGTGTCTGCGTGGGTTTCCTCCAGGTGCTCTGGTTTCCTCCCACAAGCCAAAAGACTTGCTGGTTGATAGGTTAATTGGCCATTATAAATTGCCCCTAGTATAGGTAGGTGGTAGGGAAATATAGGCACAGGTGGGGATGTGGTAGGAATATGGAATTAGTGTAGGATTAGTATCAATGGGTGGTTGATGGTCGGCACAGACTCGGTGGGCCGAAGGGCCTGTTTCAGTTCTGTATCTCTGTAACTGTAACTGTCTCTTAAACGTCGCTATCGTATCTGCTTCCACCACCTCCCCTGGCAGCAAGTTCCAGGCACTCACCACCCTCTGTGTAAAAGATTTGCCTCGCACATCCCCTATAAACTTTGCCCCTCGCACCTTAAACCTATGTCCCCTAGTAACTGACTCTTCCACCCTGGGAAAAAGCTTCTGACTATCCACTCTGTCCATGCCGCTCATAACTTTGTAAACCTCTATCATGTCGCCCCTCTACCTCCGTCGTTCCAGTGAAAACAATCCGAGTTTTTCCAACCTCTCCTCATAGCTAATGCCCTCCAGACCAGGCAACATCCTGGTAAACCTCCTCTGTACCCTCTCCAAAGCCTCCACGTCCTTCTGGTAGTGTGGCGACCAGAATTGCACGCAATATTCCAAGTTTGGCCTAACTAAGGTTCTGTACAGCTGCAACATAACTTGCCAATTTTTATACTCTATGCCCTGACCAATGAAGGCAAGCATGCCGTATGCCTTCTTGACTACCTTATCCACCTGCGTTGCTACTTTCAGTGACCTGTGGACCTGTACGCCCAGATCTCTCTGCCTGTCAATACTCCTAAGGGTTCTGCCATTTACTGTATACTCCCCACCTGCATTAGACCTTCCAAAATGCATTACCTCACATTTGTCTGGATTAAACTCCATCTGCCATTTCTCCGCCCAAGTCTCCAACCGATCTATATCCTGCTGTATCCTCTGACAATCCTCATCATTATCCGCAACTCCACCAACCTTTGTGTCGTCCGCAAACTTACTAATCAGACCAGCTACATTTTCCTCCAAATCATTTATTTATATATACTACGAACAGCAAAGGTCCCAGCACTGATCCTGCGGACCACCACTAGTCACATCCCTCCATGCGGGACCTTGTCAAAGGCTTTACTAAAGTCCATATAGATAACATCCACTGCCCTTCCTTCATCAATCATCTTCGTCACTTCCTCAAAAAACTCAATCAAATTAGTGAGACACGACCACCCCTTCACAAAACCATGCTGTCTCTCGCTAATAAGTTCATTTGTTTCCAAATGGGAGTAAATCCTGTCCCGAATAATCCTCTCTAATAGTTTCCCTACCACTGACGTAAGGCTCACCGGCCTATAATTTCCTGGATTATCCTTGCCACCTTCTTAAACAAAGGCACAACATTGGCTATTCTCCAGTCCGCTGGGACCTCACCTGTAGCCAATGAGGATGCAAAGATTTCTGTCAAGGCCCCAGCAATTTCTTCCCTTGCCTCCCTCAGTATTCTAGGGTAAATCCCATCAGGCCCTGGGGACTTATCTACCTTAATGCTTTGCAAGACACCCAACACTTCCTCCTTTTTGATAATGAGATAACTGAGACTATCTGCACTCCCTTCCCTGGGCTCATCATCCACCAAGTCCTTCTCTTTGGTGAATACTGATGCAAAGTACTCATTTAGCACCTCGCCCATTTCCTCTGGCTCCACACATAGATTCCCATCTCTGTCCTTGAGTGGGTAACCCTTTCCCTGGTTACCCTCTTGCTCTTTATATATGTATAAAAAGCCTTGGGATTTTCCTTAATCCTGTTTGCCAATGACTTTTCATGACCCCTTTTAGCCCTCCTAACTCCTTGCTTAAGTTCCTTCCTACTGTCTTTATATTCCTCAAGTGCTTCATCTGTTCCTAGCCTTCCAGCCCTTACAAATGCTTCCTTTATCTTTTTGACTAGGCTCACAATATCCCGTGTTATCCAAGCTTCCCGAAACTTGCCAAACGTGTCTTTCTTCCTCACAGGAACATGCTGGTCCTGGATTCGAATCAGCTAACGTTTGAAAGACTCCCACATGTCAGATGTTGATTTACCAACAGCCGCCCCCAATCTAAATTCTTCAGTTCCTGCCTAATATTGTTATAATTAGCCTTCCCCCAATTTAGCACCTTCACCCGAGGACTACTCTTCTCCTTATCCACAAGTACCTTAAAACTTATGGAATTATGGTCACTGTTCCCGAAATGCTCCCCCACTGAAACTTCGACCACCTGGCTGGGCTCATTCCCCAATACCAGATCCAGAATGGCCCCATCCCTAGTTGGACTATCTACATACTGTTTCAAGAAGCCGTCCTGGATGCTCCTCACAAATTCTGCCCCATCCAAGCCCCTAGCACTAAGTGAGTCCCAGTCAATATAGGGGAAGTTAAAATCACCCACCACCACAACCCTGTTACCTTTACATCTTTCCAAAGTCTGTCTACATATCTGCTCCTCTACCTCCTGCTGGCTGTTGGGAGGCCTGTAGTAAACCCACAACATAGTGACTGCACCCTTCCTATTCCTGAGCTCCACCCATATTGCCTTGCTGCATGACCCCTCCGAGGTGTCCTCCCGCAGTACAGCTGTGATATTCTCCTTAACCAGTAATGCAACTCCCCACCCCTATTACATCCCCCTCTATCCCGCCTGAAGCTTCTAAAGCCTGGAACATTTAGCTGCCAATCGAAGCCGATCGAATCAATGGCATGGTTATGGTTCATTCTGTAAAACTGGTAGGATCCTCATTTTGCAACATGAGCACTTTGAACCAACTCCAGCACATGCAAAGTTTCCTCTAATATTTTTTTTAGGCTTCGGTGAAAATCTACACCAAATGGCTTCTTTTAAAGTTCCTTTCCACTTTATTGGAAAGGAAAGCAGACGTCACTGGACTAATGTCTTGGTCTGCACTGAGTGTGAAGAAGGGAGTTTGGTAGGTGAGGGACTTTGGTAAGAAGGGGAATAATAAATAAATTAAGAAAATCAATTTCATTGAGAGACTAAGTAGAAGCTAAAATACCTGTAGTTGGTAAGTGGTTACTCGTTTGTTCATTCGATTTATAACCATTTTATTGTGTTTATTTAACTTTCAATTTTAGTGCAGTAAATAAATAATTTGAAGCATGGCAGGGCTGCTCACACCTGTCAAATGCACATCCTGTGCCATGTGGGGACTTCAGGCCCCTACCCATGTCCTGGACAACTACATGTGCAGAAAGTGCCACCAAATGCTAAAACACGAGCGCTGAATCTTGGAACTCAAGGACCAGCTGGTGTCACTGAGGACAGAGAGGTGGATAGCACGTTTCAGGAGGTGGTCACTCCACAGCTTAAGACAGCGCAGGCAGAGAAGGACTGTGTGGCTAACAGACAGACAAGAAGGACAAGGCAGGTAGTGCAGAAGTCCCTGGAGGGCATCCCACTTTCAAACCGGTATTCAGTTCTGAGTACTGATGCGAGAGAGGGTTCCTCTGGAGAGTGCAGCGAGTGTCATGACCAGAGCACCATGGGTGACTCAGCTGTGCAGGGAGGGAAGAGAAAAGACAGGTCAGCAATAGTGGTAGGGGATTCTATAGTTAGGGGAATAGACAGGCGTTTCTGTGGTCACAGACGTGATTCCAGGATGGTATGTTGCCTCCCTGGTGCAAGGGTCATGGATATAACCAAGCAGCGACAGAGCATTCTGAAGGGTGAGGGTGCACAGCCAGAGGTCGTGATTGGTACCAACGATATAGGTAGAAAAAGGGATGAGGTCCTGCAGGCTGCGTTTAGAGAGTTAGGAAAGAGATTAGCAAGCAGGACCTCAAAAGGTAGTAATCTCCAGATTACTCCCAAGGCCACATGCTAGTGAGTATAGAAATAGGAGAATACACCAGATGAATGCGTGGCTGGAGAGATGGTGCAGGAGGGAGGGCTTCAGATTTCTGGGGCATTGGGACCGGTTCTGGGGATGGTGGGACATGTACAAGCAGGATGGTCTGCACCTGAACAGGACTGGGACAAATATCCTTGCAGGAAGGTTTGCTTGTGCTGTTGGGGATGGTTTAAACTAGATTGGCAGGGGGATGGGAACCTAAGGGCAGTTTCAGATAGGACAAATTCAGAGCAGGGAACAGGGGTGTAGTATTATTGGTTTAAAAAATCAATTACAGCTGTGAGGACGGATGATATGTTAAAATGAATCATCAAATGAGGTCATATGGGTGGAGCTCAAATAAAAAAGGGGCAGCCACACTACTAGGAGGTGTACTATAGACCCCCAAACAGTGAGAGGGAGATAGAAGAACAGCTATGTAGGAAAAACAAAAGGGCAATAATAGTTGGAGATTTCAACTACCCTAATATCAACTGGGATGCAAATAGTGTGAAGGGCACAGAGGCACAAAATTCTTGAACTGCATTCAAAAGAACCTTTTCGACCAGCACACAACAAGCCCAATGAGAGGGGGAGCAATTCTAGATTTAGTCTGAGGAAAGGAAGTAAGTGGATGAAGTAGCAGTGGGTGACCATTTTGGAGATAGTGACCATAATACATTAGATTTAGCATTATTACAAA
The DNA here is from genome assembly GCF_036365525.1 of Heterodontus francisci. Taxonomy (NCBI): domain Eukaryota; kingdom Metazoa; phylum Chordata; class Chondrichthyes; order Heterodontiformes; family Heterodontidae; genus Heterodontus; species Heterodontus francisci. The sequence goes on along the minus strand of NC_090412.1, from coordinate 17,932,895 downwards.
AAAGGACAAAGATAGAACGGGAGTAAAAGTTCTAAATTGGAGGAAGGCAAATTTTACAAAGCTGAGAGGCGATCTGGCGAAAGTGGACCGGATACAGCTACTTGAAGGAAAATTAGTGGCAAACCAGTGGGAGGCGTTCAAAAGCAAGATTCTATGGGAACAGAATGGACATGTCCCTGCAAAGAAAAAGGGTGCCACTGCCAAATCTAGAGCCCCTGGTTATCTAGAAGCATACAGGGCAAGATCAAGCAGAAAAAGAAAGCTTATCACATTCATATAAAACTCAATGCTTTAGAAAGCCTAGAGGAGTATAAAAAGTGCAGGGGTGAAGTAAAAAAAGGAAATTAGGAAAGCAAAGAGAGGACATGAAAAAATATTGGCAGGTAAAAAAATCAAGGAAAGCCAAAAGATCTTTTTTCAGTACATTAAGAGCAAGAGGAAAACAAAGAAAAGGTTAGGGCCTATCAGAGATGTACAAGGGAACTTATGCATGGATGCAGAAGATGTGGGAAGGGTTCTTAATGAGATTTTTGTGTTCACAAAGGAGAGGGATGATGCAGACATTGTAGTTAAAGAGGAGCAGTGTGACATATTAGATACGATTAGCATAATGACAGAAGTACTAGAGGGTCTGACATCCTTGAAAGGATGGATAAATCACCAGGGCCGGACGGATTGTATCCCAGACTGTTAAAGGAAGCCAGGGAGGAAATAGCAGATGCTCTGAGGACCATTTTCAAATACTCACTAGATACAGGCGAGGTACCAGAGGATTGGAGGTCTGCAAACATGTTTAAAAAGCGTTTGATGGATAGGCCAAATAATTATAGGCCGGTCATTCTGACCTCGGTGGTGGAGAAATTATTGGAATCCATTCTGAGAGATAGGATAAACACACACTTCGAAAGGCACGGATTAATCAGGGATAGTCAGCTTGGATTTGTTAAGGGAAGGTCTTGTCTTACTACATTGAATTTTTTGAGGAACTAATGAAGAGGATTGAACAGGGATGTGGTCTACATGGATTTTAGTAAGGCATTTGACAAGGTCCCACATGACAGACTGGTCAGAAAAGTAAAAGCCCACGGGATACAGGGAAATGTGGCGAGTTGGATCCAAAATTGGCTCAGGGCCAGGAAACAAAGGGAAATGGTCGACGGACGTTTTTGCGAATGGAAAGCAGTTTCCAGTGGCATTCCACAGGGCTCAGTGTTGGGTCCTGTGATGTTTGTGGTATATATTAATGATTTGGACTTAAGTGTGGGAGGCATGATTGGGAAGTTTGCAGATGACACAAAAATTGGACGTGTAGTTGATAGTGAAGAGGATAGCCGTAGACTCCAGAAAGATATTAATGTTTTGGTTGAGTGGGCAGAAAAGTGGCAAATCTGGAGAAGTGTGAGGTAATGCATTTGGGGAGGGCAAATAAAATGAGGGAATACACAATAAATGAGTGGATATTGAGAGGGGTAGAGGAAGTGAGAGACCTTGGAGTACATGTCCACAGGTCCCTGAAAGTGGCAAGACAGGTAGATAAAATGGTGAAGGCGGCATGTGGAATGCTTTCCTTTATTGGCCGAGGTATAGAATTCAAAAGCAAGGATGTAATTCTAGAACTGTATAAAATGCTGGTTAGGCCACAGCTGGAGTACTGCAGATAGTTCTGGTCAACACATTACAGGAAGGACATAATTGCTCTGTAGAGAGTATGGAGAAGATTTAGGAGAATGTGGCCAGGGCTTGAAAATTGCAGCTATGAGGAAAGATTGGATAGGCTTGGGTTGTTTTCCTCAGAATCAGAGGAGGCTGAGGGGTGACTTAATTGAGGTGTACAAAATTATGAGGGGCCTAGATAGTGTAGACAGGAAGGACTTGTTTCCCCTAGCGGAAAGTCAATTACCAGGGGCACAGATTTAAAGTGATTGACAGGATTAGAGGGGGCATGGGGAAATACTTTTTCACCCAGAGAGTGGTGGGTGTCTGGAATTCACTGCCCAGATGGGTGGTGGAGGTAGAAACCCTCAACTTACAGTTGTAAGCTACCTGGACCTGCACCTGAAGTGCTGTAACCTGCAAGGCTATGGACCAGGTGCTGGAAGGTGGGATTAGAATGGACTGCTAGTTTTTTCAGCCAGCGCAGATTTGATGGGCTGAATGGCCCCTTTCTGTGCTGTAACTTTTCTATGGTTCTAATGTCCTCACTGCTTATTGACAATCTGTTAAGTGCAGATGTCAATGGGTATCCTGAGCTCCTTGTAATTATACAATGCATGTTGTTTTAAACAGACCCTATGGTGGGATTGCTATAAAACCCCCTGCTCAGTATTGTTTACTGTCAAATCACAGTAGAGATTATCTTTAACATTGCTGTGCTAAGCAGGCTGCTGTGACAACGACAAGGAGCTTAGTGTGCAGTAGCATGCGTCAATAGGAGATGTGTGCTGCAGGCACCAATGGCCCCCTGCTGACAATACAGAATCCTTCATTGTTCACCTATCATTCAATGAGATGCTCAATCCTGCTTCCTGATGAACTTCATAGACTGCAGGTCTATAATCATATTTGATCAAACTCACACTGGACTTTCACAGCCAACGGATTATCACATCGATCTGAGCTCAATTAGGTTCCAGCTTCCAAAGGCAAAAGGCCAGTATTTTAACCCCCTGTAAGCACCCACTGCTTCTTCAATTACAAAGCTGACAAAAAGTAAATGCTCAAACCCTGCCTGTGTTCAACCATTTAGAATATCGCATTCAGTCCTCGGCATCGCACCTCAGAGGATATCTGATCTTGGAGTAGGTACAGCATGGATTCACTAGAGTGATATTGGGGCTAAAATGGTTACATTATGCGGACATTGTGCACAGTTTAGGCTTGTATTCCTTAAGCGTAGAAGATTAAGTGGTGATCTAATTGATGCAGTTAGGATGATTAAAGGATTTGATAGACTAGATAGAGAAAAACTATTTCCTCTGATGGGGCAGTCCGGAACAAAGGAACATAGTCTTAAAATTAGAGCCGGGCTGTTCTGAGGTGATGTCAGAATTTCTTCACACATAGGGTAGTGGAAATCTTCAAACTCTCTCCCTCAAAAAGCTGGGGGTCAATTGAAAATGTCAAAATTGAGGGACACATTTTTGTTAGGCAAGGCTATCAAAGGTTATGGAACCAAAGTGCGATGAAGTTAAGGTACAGATCAGCAATTATCTCATTGAATAGCAGAACAGACTCAAGGGGCTGGACGGTCAATGTGTACTCCTATGAATTCAGTCCAGGATTCTAAGCACCCGTGGACCATTGAGATTCATACCCAGGCTATTTATATGAATGAGTCTCAAACATATCTCTGTTCCATTAATTGCAGGCATTGTTGTATAATTTGTGATTTTATTCACTGCTAGTTAACCTCCTATGAAGTTACTTCTGGCAAAAACAATGGTGTCCCTCTCACTCCTTGCAATGGCTCATCTGCTCCCACAGGACTCTTGCAGTCAGCAAACCGAACAGGGTTCACACACCAATCTGAATTTGATTGGGGTCAAAGGCCCTGCTAATCCACTGCTCCCAGACATCATGGCATTGCTACTGATATACTTCTTGACAATATTGGAAGTTAGTGTAAGAAAGGACAAAAGCCAGTGTGGCATATATAACTGTGCTGTAATCAGAGGCTTCTCAAATATTTTACAGAAAGTGAATTGGTGATTACTGTCATAATCACAATTTTGCTCAACTTGATATCATTTGACAGAAAGCAAAGAAACTTGATATAGTACTGTATACATTAGTATTATCTGCTTTTTTTGATTAAATGTATGTCAATTGTCAGCATATTTATGTAAATTGCCTGACTGTTGTCAAATTTCCAAATGTCATCCATGCTAAGATGACGTGACCTTTAGTACAGATCTAAGTTATAACCAAATACATTCAATTCTTCTTTGATACGTGGAACAACATTCCAAAGTTAGTTCCACAGCCACTCAGCTAATTCCCTAAGTGAGTTCCCTTTGCAGTGTTGCATTCTTTGTGGAATTCTCATCCCAATGTTGTGGTTTTCTCCACATTCACAGTTCCACCCTCCTGTTGGTAAAATTTGTTCTGTTTGTGCTGTCTTCAAAAGTAGAGATCAAAATAGATAGCACTGCCACAGGCACATGCGTGGTGTATTGGCAGTGGCAGAGTTTGCTATATTCTTGGTTTTCTTTTTTAAACTGGGTCACTTTCCTGCCATCAAGTAGCAGTGTAGGAAGTCTTAAAACCACATTGCTTGTGGTACAGGCAACAGCTGAAGGATGCAGTGAGGTTTCCGATGCACTTGTTTCTGGGGGGGGGGGGGTGTGTGGCAGTTTCAGGTATGCATTGATGCACAAAAGTGGTCACATAACGTCATCTGATATTCTAGTGCACAAAAGCCTTTAAGTGTCAGGCAGCCTTCAGGAGGGTCTGAGTTTGCGCTGGCTGCTGTATAACTCCAATCTGCCATGAAGCTGCATTTCAAACTTGTCTAGGTTGGACTCCCTGGAGACTTGTATAGTTTGCTCTGCCTTTTCAATGTTAGAACAAAACAGAAGTTCCTACCCTAGGCTTTCCAGATTAGTAGTGGTGTTCTGCATTTGCATGGATGCATGCATACACTGAGCTCCATTTTTAATGCTTTTAATACTTCCTAATTCGGAGATTGCGGGCAGGAGCCCAACCAAAATTTGTGGATTCTCATTTATCCATCAATTCCCATTATCCACTGGGGAGGGAGGGTTCTCTGTTATTTTGGAGAAAAAAAACCACTGCAACATTTTTTAAAAAGTCAGCAGATTAGAAAGCTTACAGCTGAATGCCAGAGTAGATAATGGTGCAGGATATGATAGATAACAAGAACTCTTCAAATTGGATAAATACTTGAAGGGAAAAAGTGCAAGGGAGTAGGACTAATTGAATAGTTCTTTCAAAGAACCAGCACAAGCACAATGGGCCAAATGGCCTCCTTCTGTGCTGTACAATTCTATACAATAGCCAATTGTGAAGGTACAGAACTGCCTCCACATGGCATTACACTCTGTGATCTACAGCTCATGAACGCTGCCTAGAGTCATTTCTTGTTGCAGAGCTCCCTATTAAATCACACCATATCATCGAACACAAACCAGAATCATTTTGATTGCATGCAATGCAAAAAAAAAGTCCTGAATGCAAATTGAAGTGTAGTTCAAACTGCCCAGCTTAAACCTGTAAAGAACCTGGAGCAGGTGAAAGTCTTCAAGATTTTGCATGAAAGCTGTTGAATTATACTTTGTAAAACAGTTATTTTATCTCTTTTCCCATTTTCACATGGGTCATAGACAAGCTACAGGACCTATTCTCAACCTGCCTGTTGAGACAGGGGTGGTCTTGTTCTGACTGATAACAGACCAATGAGGGATTGCAAATTAGGATGGGAGGGTGCAGGAACTCGGGACTAAGATATGCCACCTTGTTGCCAGCTAACCACAGAGCAGTGGGCATCCAGAGGTCTGTGTCCTGTCAACTGGCAATTGCAAGGAGAAAAGGCAAAATTTTATTGAACAAATTGTCAGGAGGGTGGGAAAAAATGAAAAGATAGAGAAAATTTTGGATAAAACTTACACCCGCTGGGCTAAAATCTATCACAAATTTGCCTTGTTTACAAAACAAAACAAAAAAATAGTTCTCAAGAAAACCACTGCCATGTTTTCTGACTGCTTTCCGAGAAAAGTGCGAGAGAGGCTCCAAACAGCATTCCATCAGAGTTTATATCTTGTGTGGCAAATTGAAAAGTTAACATGCTGTTGTTGTCTGAGTGAAGTTCTTGAATATTTCAAAGTCAGTATTGAGATACAAAAGACAAGACTTACCTGCAGCAAGGAGCTCTGCCAACAGAACCATTACCCCCAAGATTTTCATGGTTCACACGAACCAGACGTTTAAACCAAGCAGATTCACGGTGCAAAAATCTGACATGTTGTTTAATGAGTCAGTGAGCTGTGTGCTCCTAACTCCTTAATCTCTACACACACACCGACTTCTATTTCTCTCTACGAATGAAGGAAATGCCATTTCCTTCACAGTCCGCAGGCAAGTAAGGAATTTCTTTCAGTCGCCTTTTAAGCAGAACGAGACAACTTGAAGTTCATTGTCAGTGCGTCCAGCACCGATGAAAGAAGTCCAGCTGCACAGAGAGAGAGAAGCTCCGCTGTTTTGCTGGAAGAAAAGTTGCCTGGGGTTAAAAACTTTTCAGTGAGTGCAGTCAGTAGCACTGGCAAACTCCAACTATTTGCTTGCGGGAACGGATCCCCTTATTTAGCAGTTCCCTTGAAGGAGTATGCACTGCGCTAGATTTTCAAAGGTGGGGGTACGGCGAGGGGGGAGGGAATTTGGGAGTGTCTGAGATTACGTGACTAATTTCACAGGCATTCCCATTTGGAGGGAATTAACTTACATATAATTACTTCATTGTGACCTCATGGGGTGCAACATATTCTGTTTGTGCCCAACCAGGATTTTGGTTGAACTCATTTCCTCAGGCGGATTGGAAAACAGCACTTTTGAATGTTACCATGTTCCCTCACAGTTGGAGCCTGCAGACACAGATACTGCATCATATGGTCCTGTCTTGTTTTTAAAGGCTAAAATCCATGCTGTGCTGATCTATGACTCCTGGAACCTCAGTCTGATTTCCCACAGTAATCCTCTTTCCTGCTGATGATCCTGTTAATCTATAGAACTGGGAGAGAGATACGAGGGGTGTGTGACTGATCGATTTATGGGTTAGAACAGACTGAAGTCTTGCAAATGAGCACGGTTCCAATTGGAATTTTATTTGGCTTCACGAGCCAAACAAAGCTTTTTAGCATTGGCTTCAAGTCAATAAGTAAATAAATGACCCATGAAAGCCAAGCTCTTTTTTTTCAGTTTGGACTTGCTGAATGTGACCTTTCCCCTTCATAGTGAGGCCACTAACAGGATGATTGCAATTGGTATAGTCAATAGCCAACATATAGCAAGATCCAATAATAAAAATCTCAGAGATAGGATTGATTCCCAAGTGTTTATTTGATTCCATCTCTGGCTTTGATTGCCCAGCAAAGTTTATGCGAATGGAGTTCCCAGCTCCCAATCCCTCCTTTCCTTTAGCTACAAACTCCATTGCATAACCACTGATTCTACTCCCCTCCCTGGCCACTATCTCAGGCCGAACCAGACCGTTTGCAACCTCGGCGCCTTAACTGACACTTAGCTTCCAACCCCACATCCTCTCTATCACAAAGATTGCCTACTTTCACCTTTGTTGTATTATCCATCTCTACCCAGTCTCAACCCGTCTACTGCTGAAAGCCTTATTCTTGCTGTTGCTCCCTCCAGGCTCAACTATTCCAACATTCTCCTAGCTGACCTCTAATCTTGCACCCTCCATAATCTTAAGCACATCCAAAACTCTGTTGCCATATCTTAACTTATTCCAAGTCTTGCTCTCCCCTCCCTATCTTTGCAACCTCCTCCAGCCCTACAACCCACGATTAGTGCCGACCTGAAGTTAGAGGCAGGGCATTTGATAGAAATTGATTATAGGCTCTCATCTGCATTCTCGATATGAATTGGCAGCACCCCTTACACCTCCACAGGTAACTCGGCCTGACTGGAGAAACCATTTCTGGGCTGCCTACTTCACTGATTGCGATCCTCAGTTAAGCCTGGAGAAAGGGGGTTATAGTGGGCTGTTGGGACAGGGAAAGTGATTGTGCATTCTGTTTTTGATGGAATGTGGCTGATGCTCCTAATTTAACACTAAGTTAGTTGTCATCAGCTCATCAGGAACTAATTTCGGAAGGGATCTTTTAGCAAGCGTTAGGTCCCTGATTAACATGTTCAAGGGGCCTAATGCTGGCTTTAGGTGGAGAGCTGTAAGGAGGGAATTCCTGAGCATAACGCCTATATGGCTGATGACCTGCTAAAGGAAAGTCCTAGCAACTACAGCCAGTTAGTTTAACATCAGTGGTGGGTAAGGTTTTAGAAACAATAATCAGGGAAAACATCAACAGACAGTTAGAAAGGTTCCAATTAATTAAGAATAGCCAGCATGGATTTGTAAAATGCAGATCATGCTTGGTTAATATAATTGAATTTTTTGATGAAGTAACAGAGAAGGTTGATGAAGGGAATGTGATGGATGTTGTTTATATGGATTTTAAGAAAGCATTTGATAAGATACCACTTACAAGGCTGGTAAAAAAAATTGAGGCTCATGGGATAGGAGGGTCAATGTTCAATCGGATAAAAAATTGGCTTAAGGACAGAAAACAACAAGTTGTAGTTAATGGTGGCTTTTCAGACTGGAGGATGGTAGACAGTGGTGTTCTCCAAGGGTCAGTGCTGGGATCACTGCTTTTTTTGCTATATATAAATCACTTGGATCTTGGAATACAGTGTAGAATCTCAAAATTTGCTGACAACACCAAAGTTGGAGGTGCGTCAAACAGTGAGGATGCTATGAACCACCTGCAAAAGGGCATAGTTAGGCTAGCAGAATGGGCAGAAAGGTGGAAGATGGAATTTAGTACTGACAAATGTGAGGTGATGCATTTTGGCAGAAGGAATAGGGAGAGGCAATAAATACTTAATGGCAGTTATAAAGAGTGTGCAGGAACAGAGGGACCTGGGGGTGCATGTGCATTGGTCTTTGAAGGTAGCAGGACATATGAGAGAGTGGTTAGTAAAGCATATGGGTTCTTGGGCTTCATAAATAGAGGCATTAAGTACTAAAGCAGGAAAGTTATACTGAACCTTAATAATGCTCTGAGTATTGTATCCAGTTCTGGTCACCACACTTTAGGAAGGATGTAAGGGTCCTTGAGAGGGTGCAAAGGAGATTTACTAGAATGGTTCCAGGGATGGAGGATTTTACTTACAAGGTTAAGTTGGAAAAGCTGGGTTTGTTCTCCTTATAACAAAGGAGATTGAGGGGAGATTTAATCGAAGTGTACAAGATTATGACAGGCTTAGATAAGCTAGATGAGGAAAAGCTGTTCCCATGAACAAATAGTACTCGGACTTGGGACAAAGATTGAAAGTTTTGGGCAAAAGATGCAGGGGGAATTTTTTACACGGTGGGTGGGAATTGTAGTATAAGGGTATCAAAGGGTTAATCTTGAGAGAACGTAAAGTTGACCACCCACCATGATAATATAAGAGATTATGTGGGAGAGACTCTAGAACAGCGTGTTACAGCGTGGCTTTTGAAGGTGACACACAGGCTAGTGTGGAGTGTATTTAGTTAGTATACAATAAAGAGTAATGTTTAAACAATACAGGATAAGAACTCTCTGGCTAGACTCTATATGGTGGCAGCACAAAGAAACAATTATAAGGTGGCAGTGGTGGGATCGAAGTCCTATACCCAGAAGAGAAAATTTGAAGCAACAATCATCCATCAGCCACAGGCGAAGAACTTTTAAAACAAGTAGCTGAAGAGAAAAAAACAAACTGCTTACTGTAGAAGGTGGAGAAAAGCTCCGTAGAACGGAAGCGTGGCTGAAAAGCAAGTGATCGGGTGAGTCATTGTGCCGACGATTGAGAAATCCCAGTTTTTAAAAAAAAAAGCCTTTGAAAAGCTTAAAAAATTAATTTTCTAAAGGCTCCATGTGAGTGAGAGGTTAAAAAATGGGAAAACCCAACCCCTCACTCGGGCTAAACATGAGGGCGGAGAGCGGGAAAACCCTGAAAAGCATGCGAACTGAAAAAAAAACGCAGGGAAACCCCAGAAGACAGCAGTCTCCGTTAATGCAGCTAAGCTGAAGAATAAAATCATTAAATCTGTCAAGCTTGAACAAGATAAATAAACTCTAACTTTAAAAAAAAGCATAAAGAAAGCAACTTGAACTGTTTTTCAAACAGCTCTGTTGATTCAAATAGGCAGCTGCGTAAACATATAAGTGAACTGCTAAAAGAAACGGGAAGTCCCTACCAGAAACCTATAAAGAAAAACAAACAGGGAACACTGTCAAGCACCTGCTACACTCCATCAACGCAAGCTAGTCTGAAAAAAGAGTTTCTTAAAGGGAAACATTCTAAAAAGGTCTTTAAAAACTTTTTTAAAATGGATCAAAATTTTGGAGTGCCAGAGAGTTTCAAAAGTCACTCGGGATCCAATCAGAATCAAAACTACTATTGAGGAAAAGGTTCCTCAGATGCAGAATTGGACAGCAAGTCCAAAACAGAGCAAGTGAAAACATTATTATATTTACTTGATGCTGTAGCTGATGATATAATGATAAGACAACATGTTGATGAAACATCAGCCAAATTCAATGAAATCTTAAAAGCTTGTGATTCCTACTTCAATTGGTGCAGCAATAACAGACCAATCCTGCAAGGTGAGAAAAGACATTAGTTCAGGGAACCTCCTGTAACTGTTCAGTTCCTTCACCAGAGTGCTGAACAAGAGGCAGTAGGATGAAAGGTACACTGGGGGGGGCGAGGGGAGGGTGTGGGAGAGCGAAAGACACCTTTAAACCTTGTCAACGCTGTGGTGCAAAAACTTCCCACAGGCATGAACAATGTCCCGCCAATAGAGCAGAATGCTTTTGCTGCAGAAAAATCGGGCATTTCAGTAAGATGTGCTGAAATAAAATCTCGACTACCTGAACCTCTAAAGGAAAAGAGGTTAAGAATAGAGAGGTAAATGAAGTTAAGCAAACTCCTGCAGCAGACCAATCGAAATATTTTCTGGGCACTATCAATGATCCAAAACAAGCATTTTAGTCAGCAGATATATATGTCAACGGACATGTCACTAATTTCAAGTTTGACACCGGATCCGGCAAGTGTGACGGTCCTGTCAGGCAAAGAGCCGTGGCTATCCACATACGTTCTGCAACCAACAGAGACTCAGTTACATGGCTCAGGAGGTGTTGTACTTAAAGTAAAGGGGAAGTTACAAGCAACGCTTCAATGTAAGGGAAAGCTGATATTAGAAACACTATGTCCTAAGCAATCAGGAGTTCTCACTCTTAAGTAGAAGAGCTTGTATTGGCCTTCATCTTAAAAAGAAAGTTGAAGAAGATAAACAAGAAGAATCCAGGAGCCAGGCAGACGGAGAGCCCCCCAACCTGACCTGAGCACTGCGGAGAGTCTGGATTCCGCCAGAGAGCTCACACAATGTGGAGGGAACGCACACAACACAGCACAGCCCGCCATGCTGTTCAAAGACTACCAGAGCAAGAAAGAGAAATGCAGCAAGTTCTTACAGGAGTGCTACACGGACAGAGAACTTGGCAAGAAGCAACTTCAACAAAATTGTCAGGTACATGGACAAGATCAGAGAGAACCTCTAATTTCGAACAAATTCCCAATGTGACCGTGGGAACGGTTGGCGATGGATTTATTCTCCTTTGAAGGAAGATCCTATCTAATTATAGTTGATTACTTCACAAGATGGATCGAAGTTAAGTGGATATACACAACAACAACTGAAGCAGTCATCAGAGTTTTACAATAAGTTTTCGCAACACATGGTATACCTGATCAAATAGTATCTGATAATGGACCACAATTTGCAAACGATAACTTTACACACTTTGCACAAGAATGTGGATTTGCTCGCCTAACAAGCTCTCCTAAGTATCCCCAGTCAAGTGGAGAAGCTGAGCGAGCAGTCAGAACTATTAAAACTATGTTGCTGAAAAATCAAGATTTCCAATTAGCACTACTGACATACAGAACGACTTCATTATTGTGCGGATTAGCACCATCAGAACTCTTAATGGGAAGAAAACTTTGAGCACAACTTCCAATTCTACCCAAGAAATTACTTCCAGGATTGCAAAGTAAGGATTATCAGAAAGTACAAGACAAAGAAAAGTCATATCAAAACAAACAGACCCATAATTATAACAGAAGCTACTGTACAAGAAACCTAACAAAGTTGTCAGAAGGGCAAAAGGTAATGGGTACGAGACCAAAATAGAGCATGGGTAATTCTCCAGAAGGATGAGAATCAACAGCGATGTTATCTAGTACAAACTCGAAGGTTCTATACGGAGAAATAGAAGGAATCTTGTTCCTTTACATTAAAGATGTCAAACGGTCATACATTTAGACGACTCAGATAATGAACCGAAAATTCAAAAAGCACCGAATGTTGCAAACCTCTACGAAGGCCATCCAAGTCAAGAAACAAGAGATCAGAGAAAGATGACCAATCTTCCACATCTGACAACAAGAAGATCAGGGAGAGTTGTGAAGTCTCTTGATAGGTTGAATCTATGAAGTCAGAGACTTGGGGGGAGATAGGGTAGCATGTAAATAAAAAGGTGAATGTATGTAAATATATATATTGGGATAAAGATTTGGGGGAAGATGTAGTATAAGGGTATCAAAGGGTTAATCTTGAGAATGTAAAGATTACCGCCCACCATGATGGTGTAAGAGATCATGTGGGAGATACTCAAGAACAGTTATCGCGTGGCTTTTGAAAGAGACACACAGACTAGTATGGAGTGTATATAGTTAATATAAAATAAAGATTAATATTTAAACAATACAGTTTAAAAATCTCTCTGGCTAGACTCCATAAGGGGGCAGCATAAAGAACCAAGTATATAACAGTAATGATCTAGAACTTGCTGCTCACAAGGCTGGTGGAAACGGAGATGATCAAAGACTTCAAGAGGAAGTTGGATGGCCACCTGAGAAAAATATACTTGCAGGGCTATGGGTTCGAGCCAGGGCGTGGGACTGACTACATAGCTCTATGGTGAGCTGTTATGGACTTGATGGGCCGAATGGCCTCCTCTGTGCTGTAAATGACTCTGACTCTCTATCACTCTACTAGGAACTGCAAAGAGAGAGGCACTGCATGATACAATTTCCAGGCCCTCATCTCACCATTTGAAGAAGACCAGGGGGCTGTCCCTGTTACTAGGCTGTTGTCCAGCTCCAAACAAACATCATCAAAAACTTAGAACATTACCAATGCAGTACTGAGCGAGTGCTGCACTGTCGGAGGTGTTGTCCTTTCGATGAGACGTTAAACCAAGGCCCCATTTTCCCTCTCAATTGGACATAAAAGATCTCATGGCACAATTTTGAAGAGGTGTAGGGGAGATTTTCCCAGTGCCCTAGCCAACATTTATCCTTCAATCAATTTCACTGGTCGCTATCACATATACATTTGTGGGAGCTTACTGTGCATAAATTGGCTGCTGCATTTCCTACATCATAATGATGACTAAAGTTCCAATACTAAATAATTAGTTAGCTCTGAAGCACTTTAGGACATTCTGAGGCTGTGAAAAACACTATGTAAATTGTTATGGCCAAGGCAGGAGTAATGCACTGTTAATTCAGTCCCACTACTCCACAGGTCACAGCATATTAATAAAGTTTCCCACCTACCAGAAATTAGCCAAATTAACCATTATATTTATCCCCAGAATAAAGCACACCAAACCAGGTTTCTTTAAACAAAAAATTATTTATTAATAAACCAAGTTTTAAATGCTGAGATAAATCTACAAGTATGAACAGATTTTATAACTCCTTATTCTTCCTAGCCCTCATGCGCACACACACATACATTCAAAAATCAGTTAACCGGGGAAAACAGGTGATTTAAGTTGTAACCTTTTTATTTTTTTATTTTTAGAGATACAGCACTGAAACAGGCCCTTTGGCCCACCAAGTCTGTGCCGACCATCAACCACCCATTTATACTAATCCTACACTAATCCCATATTCCTACCACATCCCCACCTGTCCCTATATATTTCTCTACCACCTACCTATACCAGTGGCAATTTATAATGGCCAATTAACCTATCAACCTGCAAGTCTTTGGCATGTGGGAGGAAACCGGAGCACCCGGAGGAAACCCACGCAGACACAGGGAGAACTTGCAAACTCCGCACAGGCAGTACCCAGGATCGAACCCGGGTCCCTGGAGCTGTGAGGCTGTGGTGCTAACCACTGCGCCACTGTGCCGCCCCAACTGTTTCTTAGGAGCAATAAAATAATTATTTGTCAAAGTCTAGTAGGCTATTTCCAGATTGGTGAGATGTCCCAGAGTCGAATAGTTAGATGCCACACAATGTCTCTCCAGATGAGTTTAATAAACAGTCTGTGATGGGTAGGCATTCAAGGCAATTAATCTGCAGCAGGCATAACACAGATCATTTAGCAAAAAGGTGTAGCAACAGGTCTACTTGGACATCTAAGTAGCAGTCAAACAGTAGAGACTTTCTTGAGATTTCAGGAACTTCAAAAGAACACAAAAAGCAACAGGATTCACTCTTAAGGCAGAGATTTTCCAGAGACTGGAGACAATAGGATTTTTTCTACCTTCAACAATGCAGGCTTCCTTTCAGCAAAGGAGCCTTTCTCCACAGAGCAGGAACAACTCTTTCTCTGGATTTTTTCCTCTCTAGGGTTTTATTCTCTCTCCAGGCGGGTCAAAACCACACCTTAAATGTAGCACTTCTTTCCATGAATTGCAAAGCTTATTTTTAGAGAGAATAGGTCTTTCTCTGGTCTATCAGCAAATCACAGCCACAGTTTACTGCTAGCTGCTTGTCCATCACACACTTCATTCACATTGCCAAAATGAAACTGAAACCCTTCAGCAGGGAAGTCACAAGACTATTCAAAATCTTTCAGGTTGCTTGGAAACAAGTTTTATAGCCTGCAGTTCAAACACCAGGGCTCAACAATCACTGTTCACAGAAAGTCCCTCTTCTTTCCTCAGTCTTAAAGACACACAAACCTCTTAGTTTAAAAAAAACTCATGACAAAATACAAGTCTTTCTTTCTTGCTTACCTCTTCATGTCATCCTGTTATGTGGAGCAATACTGTTGCAGATCTTGTTATCTTTGTCAGTAGAAAGCAGCTGTCTAGAGTCAAGTGTCATAGAGTCATTATGGCACAAAAAGGAGGCCATTTGGCCCATTGAGTCCATGCTGGCTCTCTCTGTAGAGAATCTAATCAGTTCCTTTCCCCTGCTCCATCGCCATAGCCCTGTAAGTTTATTGCCTTCCAGTACCCATCCAATTTTCTTTTGAAATCATTCACCATCTCCACTTCCAACACCCTCGTAGGCAATGAGTTCCAGGTCATTACCACTCACTGTGTAAGTTCTTCCTTACATCCCCCCTGCACCTCTTGCCCAAAACCTTAAATCTATGTCCTCTAATCCTTGTACCATCAGCTAATGGGAACAGCTTTTCTTTGTCTACCTTTTCTAAACCTGTAATAATCTTGTATACCTCTATCAAATCTCCCCTCAATCTCCTTTGCCACAAAGAGAAAAACCCCAGCTTCTCCAACCTAACCTTGTAGCTAAAATCCCTCATCCCTGGAACCATTCTGGTAAATCTCCTCTGCATCTTTTCATGGGCCCTCACATCCTTCCTAAAGTGTGGTGACCAGAACTGGATGCAGTATTCTAGTTGTGGCCTAACCAGAGCTTTATAAAGGTTCAGCATAACTTCCCTGCTCTTGTACTCAATACCTCTATTTATGAAGTCCAAGATCCCATATGCTTTTTTTAACTACTCTCTCCAATATGTCTGCCGCCTTCAATGATCCATGAACATGAAGCCCCCAGGTCCCTCTGTTCCTGCACATTCTTTAGAACAGTATCATTGAGTCTATCCCTTCTGCCAAAATGCTTCTCTGTATTAAATTCCATCTGCCACTTCTCTTCCCATTCTGCTAGCATATTTATGTCCTGTTGCAGTCAGTTGGTGTCATCCTCACTGTCTGCCACAACTCCAAATTTGATATCATCAGCAAATTTTGAAATTTTACTCTGTATTCCAATATCCAAGTCACTTATATATGTCAAAATGGTCCTCGCACAGACCCTTGGGGTGCACCACTGTCTACTGCCAGTCTGGAAAACAATCATTTACCGCGACTCGCTGTCCTAAAGCCAATTTTTTTTTAATCCAAGCTAATGCTGACCCTCCTATTTCATGAGTGTCAATTTTGTTAAACAGCCTTTTATGTGGTACCTGCTCAAATGCTTTCTTAAAATCCATATAGACAACATCCATTGCTTTCCCTTCATCAACCTTCTCTGTTACTTAATCAAAAAATTCAATTAGATTAGCCAAGCATGATCTGCATTTTACAAATTCGTGCTGGCTCTCCTTAATTGACTCAAACCTCTCCAAGGGTCTGTTTATTTTTTCCCTGATTACTGTTTCTAAAACCTTACTCACCACTGATGTTAAACTGACTGGCCTGTAGTCACTAGAAATGTCCTTACTCTCTTTCTTGAATAAGGGTGACATATTTATCACTCTCCAATCCTCTAGCACGTCCCCTGTACCTAGGGAAGATTGGAAGATTATGACAAGATAATACTACCGGACTCATTATGTGCCTAAATCTTACAATCAGTTGAGGAGGGGTCAAAAGACTCCCCTCCTGTCCCTCTCCTTTTTTGACCGCAAAAGGATTTATGCCTTTTAAACAGTGAATGTGCTCAACAATTCAGTGAGTGTTTAACCCTTTATGTGCTATGATCATAAAAGAACCAATCAGACAGGCTTTCTTGAGTTTAAACAAGAAAGAGGTTTGTTTATTGCACTTAAAATCAAATCCCGATCTAAGTAAAATAATAAACAACACTCCAACTTTCACACTCACACACACACACGAGAATCACATACATACAAATAGATTACAGAGTGATGAAGAATAGTTTGGGTAGGATTAGAGTCCAGAATAAGTAAAAAATAGTATACAGTCTGTGGAATCTGGTAATTCTGTTGTCTTCTGGCTGAATTCATGGTTCCGAAGTCTCTGGCTGGTAGAAGTGCATGTGCAGCTGGTCCATCTGGTTCAGGATTTTCTTGGAGACAGTGATGTAGGTGGTTTTCTCTCCTGGGTCTCTGTCTGTAGCAATGGTGGACTTGGATGTTCCACAGTTGCAGACAGATTCTGAAAAATCGTGATGATACCTGGAGAGAGAGATAGAGAGAGAGAGAGAAAATTACAGCCCCACCAGGGTTTTGCACGGGTTAGCTTCCAAAGCTTGTCTGCTGTGTGTAACAAAAAACTCCAAGTTTACACACTGTGGTGGGGAGGGGGGTACTGTCACTTGGTTCTCTCAATGTCTTTTTTAAAATAAGGTCCAAAGTCTAAGAATCCCAGATCTTTCTCAGGTTGTATTGTTTCCATGTTTACCCCCTGAAGGTACATCTCCACTAGTGAATTCTCCAAGGTGGCTTTGAATCTCCTGCGCATAAGGGTGATCCTAGATCTTCACTCAACTATCCAAGCCATTGTCCTGGATGGGAGCCTTTTTAGATATGCATCTCCACTTCAGTGTCCTGGAATGTGAGGTATTTCAATGAAAATTGTGTTGGCCCATCTTGGCTGCCAGCTTTTTAAAAGTTAAATGTAGGATTCTAGCTTTCCTTTTTAAAAATATAATGTAGGTTTCCAACCGATGAATTAAAAATCTTCATTCAGCAAAGCATGTTTTCTTGACAAGTAAGACACTGCACCAGGGAACAGAGCCTTGCAAAATTACCTCAACATCTTGCCAAGTGGTAGGTCTGCTGGAATGTAGAATAATTAAGCTTGTCGTTCCAAATAATCTTATGCATATATGTTTCATTGGCACTGGGTTTTAAAGGATTCTGGAGTGTTCTGATATTACAGCATGCCTGCCCTCAGCTTAAACCACAAAGTGGGAGGCCTGGCAGAAATGGAGCTTCTCCCCTTGGGGGATAGAATTTAACAGTTCATCCATCTTGTTCTGTAAGCAAGGCCGCCCCCTGCCATTCCCAGGGGCAATATGAGACCTCATCACCTGCCCTGGGCACAGCTGAATGAAAGTGCCTGGAGCTAAACTTTGATTTGTGAGGAGGAGGTTGAAAAGAGAAGCATGCCTGACTAACAGAAGGCTTTGGTGAGGCCACCTGCCAAACCAACGATTTCAATGTATTAATTCTCTGTTGTTAAGCCAATGATTGCCGCAATAGGTCAGACTCAGTTACTAAGCTAATTATGCCGTGAAGGGACCTTTGAATCCAGAATGGCTGTTACACCTGTGGTGAACAGGCAGGACATCAGTGTAAACAAACAGCTCTTTGCAAAAAGACATCGAGTTTCTTTATCTGAAACTCAGTCTATGGTTTTACCCATTCACCCATTTCACAGCTACGCCCACTGCAGATTACAGATAACCCCTAAAAAAGCATTTAAAAATGTTTTTTTCATTGTAGGGAAATAAGTGGCTTTAACATAACGGCCCCAACTTTGCGGTTGTAGTGACTGTGAGACTGTCAGCGTTCGCCATTGCTCTGTGTAACTGACAACAAACCTCTGGGATTGCACATGTGCAGTTAAACACGGAAATCCAGAAGTTACTGTCAGTGATTCCCTGCTCCTGCATCGGGTTTTCTGTTAAAGTCCCAGGAGATGGCAATCTTTAGAAATCACTAAACTGATCAGAACTAACTTCTGACTCAGAGGCAAGAATACTATCCACCGACAGAGGCCTAGTAGTTAAGAAGAGAACTGAAAGCGCTGTTCCGAATTCTGAAGGGTTTTTGATGATGTAAACAGGTCAGGGAGCTGTTAACTACATGGCATAAGGTTAAGGTTATCAGCAAAAGAATGAAAGGAGAGCCCAGGAGAATTACTCTTTACACAGAGTGTTGTCAGGACCAATGTGAATGTGAAACAGTGGTGAAAGCAAGTCCAATGGACTGACTGCCCTTCTTCTATTCTGTGATTCTACCATCTGTGCAAAAACTATCCCCTTTTTCTCATTTATAAAAGAAACTTGGGAGCAGCATTATATCATTGCTATGTGTAGCACCATCAACAACTTGCTTTTATATTACACCTTTAAAGTAGTAAAGATGCTTCATGGTGTTAATATCACATCATAAAATGTTAATGATGTCTTGATGGACTTCTCAGGGCAGATGCTGAGAGGATGTTTCCCCTTGTGGGGGAATCTAGAACTACGGGACACAGTTTAAAAATTAGGGGTCTCCCATTTAAGACAGAGGAGGAGAAATTTCTTTCTCGCAGAGGGTCATTAGTCTGTGGAATTCTGTTCCCAGGGAGCAGTGGAGGCTGGGTCATTGAATATATTCAAGGCTGAGTGAGACAGATTTTTGATCGACAAGGGTTATAGGGGGGCAGACAGGAAAGTGGAGTTGAGGCCACAGGTCAGCCATGATCTTATCAAATAGTGCAGCAGGCTCGAGGGGCCGAATGGCCTACTCCTGCTCCTAATTCTTGTGTTCTTGAGTTCATGACATTTAGCGAACAGGATAATTATCCTCCTCCTTTATAATTGGGTAAACCCATACCGTTTTCTTTCGATGCTCACTTTTGGAAACATTGTGAAGATTGTTTCCTCGATATGAACATCTTTTTAAAAATAAAAAAAAGTTTGTGCGGCAGATGGATATTTTTGGCTTGTGCTCAAGGACTGGAGCTCCTTTCCGAAATGAGGAGAAATCTTTACTGAATGTGAAGTCCACTCCCGCACTGATAACATTACCTTGTTCTGACAACAGCATTAAGCAGGCAATGTTTCAGTCCTATTTGCCGGGGCCAACCCATCATTGGAAGCTGTTACACATTAACGCGCACACTCTGTGCCTGACTCCTTCATTGTGGAGGTTGAAGCTTTCTGCAGACTTGGAGCAGTAGTCATCTTCCACCTTGCCCAGTTCTTCAGTTACTTTAATTACTTTAGTGAGGGACGGGAGTGGGGCCTAATCAACATCACAAAAGATGGCAGAGTTACAGGTAGAAGCATTGAATCATTTAATTGATTGTTCAATCCATGATGATTTATAAACGTGCTAAAACAGAGTATGGATTTTAATTTCTTTGCACAATCTCTCGTGAGAAGGGAAAAATGCTTCTGGGAAGGATTAAAACTGTACCAATAGCATCAGCTAGAAAAATATTCTGCATATTGCTAGTTCACTGATATGAACCATCAAGTTAAATGTGATTTAGAAATGTGTCTTTGGGAACACTATAAATAGCAAACAATACTGTAGGATTATATGCTTTTTTTTCTTTTAGAGAGTTATTGCTTTGGTGCCTAAATGTACTGCCATGTGCAGTTCTGAGTTGTATAGACCTGGCAATTTTCACACCCAGCCCTGGTCTGTGCTGAGCTGGCTGTAGGCAGCTGGGACAGCAGCTGGTTTTCTATAGTATACCTAAGGACCAGGATCTGGCAATCCAGTCACCTCTTCTGGAAAACATGCAAGTGCGGACATTGGGTGAGGACAGAACTGAGCACTGGCGTGATGCCCACCATAGTCGAATAGCCTCCTGCCATTCACTGCTTTGGCTCACTTACGCGGAGTAACCCTTTAGGTCAAGGCACCAGAGGGCCGCTGTTGTGGAGCTGTGCGGCAGCAAGAATTCACGTCTTTAAGAGGGGAGGTGAAAACATTTTTTAAAAAAATAAACGATCGCCAATAAAGAACAGAAAATGCTGGCAATGCTGAGCAGGTCTGGCAGCAACTGTGGAGAGAGAAACAGAGTTAACATGAAAATGCTTGATTTTACCTCACTCAATTCATTTACTTACACAGAGTCAAAATCATGCCTAATGTTTCAGTTTGATGACCTGTAATCAGAACTCTGATCAACCTGAAACCTAACTCTGTTTCTCTCCCCACAGATGCTGCCTGACCTCCTGAGTATTTCCAGCACTTTCTATTTTTGCTTTTGTATCACAACCATCGGCAAATTGTCTTGACCGGAAAAATTCATCATCTATAATAAGCCACATAGGCATGCCAGCGGTGTCACTGTGCCGTCCTGTCAGTGCCATGCAATGAGACTGGATGGCGACTGCACAAACTATGTCTTATACTTCCTGAATGAAAGCAGTTATTTTTAACAAAGGGCCGCAAACAACATGTAACATAGAGGATGTGCTTTAGCAAGAATGTTGCAGTGAGGGGGTTAGTCTGATAACCGTTTGATGGACAATATGGAGTAGAATGATTTAATTTGAGCAACGACATGCTCTTTTGTTTAGCGATTGTTTCCTCTCGGTTCCATAATGGGAAAGGGCAAAGCAGTTCACTTCTTCTGGCACTGTTCGTGCTCCCCATAATAAGAATAACAAATGAATGCAGATTGTAGTCTTAAACAGGCAAACGCCTGACACAGTTTCACTACAGCCTGATAAAATTTTGTCATTATTTCTTACATTGTTTTGCTGCTAGGGCTTAACTGAAACACTCAGGACTGTCAGATAATTGAATCATACATAGTCTGTCATAGACTGATAATCTTCACATAAGAAATTTCATTTTTCTGAATGATGATTGATCACGCTGACTGGCAGGAGATTATGACAAATTATCCAGGCGGAGACAATAAATTAATCAAACCCTAGGTAGTAGATTCACAGAAGACAGATGCTGCTCTGTGCTGGCTTATTTCCTCTCCCTGACACAGGATGACCCTTAGGTACTCATTGCACTACACTGCGTTTTTCAGTCCCAATCTGTGATGTTGTCACTGAGGGAGCTGCCCTCTCACCTAAGGCAACTTGGACAGCCAGCACCCTGCCCACTGCCGACCCGGAGATTAATAGGTCTGACTGAACAACACAGAGGTCGCAAGTAGAGACCAGGATTTTGACTGAGGTAAAGGATAAAATGGGCAAAATGCAACATATATTGAGCCTTTAAGTTATTGGGAGTGAGACCTGGGGAAATAAAAGGAAACTGATCTGGGCAAGTACACGCAGAAAGCCTGTCCCTGAGGCCCAGTAAGTGCTTAACTACAGTAAGTCACTCAGTTCTACAGTAAAGAAACAACACAGTGCCATTAATCAGCAGCTGAATTTGCTTATTGACAGCACCATTACACAAATGATTCAGTCGATGGTACCACTAATTATTTTCTATGGACCATAAGGCATTTGTAGTGTCAACAGTATTTTTTGAGGTATATTTTTGCAAAGACTATTATGGCTTTGCCATGGTAGATGCAAACCAGTTACTTATCATAACATGATTAACCCACCTGACAGATATTAAAGTATATCTGAGACACTCGCAATTAAAGTCAAAAATATCCCTGCAGTGTAATGTACCAACCATTACTACCACAATACAGATCAGTAAGTATGAAAGCAATGCAATTATCCATTATGACCCACATGATAGATTACCAGTGTTCTGATTAACTAGCTTAACAATAAAGAATCAGGTACCAATTCACAAAGATGAGTATGTATTTCTATCAGCACTTTAAACATTATTACCATTTGCACTTTGGTCAAAGCCTTTGTGTGTGACTCTCGATTCACATCCCAGCCATCAACATGACTAGGTGACCCATAGCATTCCAACTGATAATTATTGCCAATTAGTATTTTATCTGACAATAAATGCGCTCATCTGTGATTATTCTGTGGAACTATTCTCCGAGTCAAAGATGTCTACAATTGGGAGCTCTCAAAAATGGAGTGTATGTTTTCAAAGGATACTTTGAAAATACTTGGCATCAGGTGGCAGGACTATATCTCCAACACAGAAGTCCTTGAAGCGGCCAACATCCCCAGCTTATACACACTACTGAGTCAGCGGCGCTTGAGATGGCTTGGCCATGTGAGCCGCATGGAAGATGGCAGGATCCCCAAAGACACATTGTACAGCGAGCTCGCCACTGATATCAGACCCACCGGCTGTCCATGTCTCCGTTATAAAGACGTCTGCAAACACGACATGAAATCGTGTGACATTGATCACAAGTCGTGGGAGTCAGTTGCCAGCATTCGCCAGAGCTGGCGGGCAGCCATAAAGACAGGGCTAAATTGTGGCGAGTCGAAGAGACTTAGTAGTTGGCAGGAAAAAAGACAGAGGCGCAAGGGGAGAGCCAACTGTGCAACAGCCCCAACAAACAAATTTCTCTGCAGCACCTGTGGAAGAGCCTGTCACTCCAGAATTGGCCTTTATAGCCACTCTAGGCGCTGCTTCACAAACCACTGACCACCTCCAGGCGCGTATCCATTGTCTCTCGAGATAAGGAGGCCCAAAAGATTCTCCGAGTCAAAGATGTCTACAATTGGGAGCTCTCAAAAATGGAGTGTATGTTTTCAAAGGATTGGAAAGAAAGAAGTTGCATTTATATAGCGCCTTTCACAACGCTTACAGCCATTGTGGTACATTTTGAAGAGTACTCTCTGTTATGCTGTAGGAAATGCAGCAGCCAATTTGTACACTGCAAGCTCCCGCAAACAGCAATGTGATCATGACCAGATAATGTATATTTTTTTATATTGGATGAAGGATAAATACAGGCCAGGATACCAGGGGGACCTTCCCTTCTCTTTGAATAGTGCCGTAGGATCTTTTACATTCACCTGAGAGGGTGGACTGGGGCCTCTGACAATGCAGCACTCCCTCAGTACTACACTAAAGTGTCTGCCTAGGTTTTGTGTTCAAGTTGCTGAGTAGGACATGAATCCACAATCTTCTGACACTGAGCTGACACCTAAATGGTGTTGAGGCTGTATTCACATCAATGATATTAAACACCAGTCTTACATTTTCAGTTCTATAATTCCTAGTAAATGTGCTCTTTCTGGTGACATTCAGAAACCAGTTGGGATGTTGGGATATTTTCCCCTAAGTGTTCTGGATGCAATGTGATGTTAATATCCCTCAACTGAAAGCTGATGTAACTCAAATCTTTCTAACAATTTCCTATAACCATGAGCTGAGCAAAATTGTGTTAATCTCATTGTTATAGGAATTTGGATTTGCTTTCATGTTAAAAGGGAAGTTTGCAAGTTTCCAGCATGCAAGTTTCCTGGATTGGGGAGATGAGTGTGTTGGTTTACGTTTAGGCACAGTGCCGCCCTGATGTGAGTGCAACTGATTGGCGTTTGATAGTGCTTTGCTTCAAGATTTTTTTTTCCACAGCACTATATTTACACAAAGTGCTGCCAGACTCAGTCCCCCTGAGATATTCAAACCTCCACAAACCTCACACGTTCGGAAAGACTAAGCAGCTGGGATGGTCTTCTCAACTGTTTTGCAAATAGCGGAAGAGGAACAGCAGAGGGAAGCATTATGGTACGAGACAGCAGTCCCTCTCTATTACTCCTATTGACGGTGTTTCATTTGCACTTGTTTTACATTCTGGTGGGAACCTTCGGCCTAAGTTCTCATCAGCAAAATCAGGTGCAGAAACTGGCGTAAATTCTGACGTTTTTGGATAAGTGCATTCCAGGAAATTTGGTACGTAAATGCAAGTGGTCTACACTTGTGCTTGCAGACTTTTATTGGCCGCCAGTCCGACAATGCCTTGATTTTAAAACTCTCCTCCTTGTTTTCAAATACCTCCATGGCCTTTCCCTTCTCTATCTCTGTAACCTCCTCCAACCCTACAACCCTTCAAGATCTCTGCGTTCCTACAATTCTCGAGCGTCTCCAATTTTCATTGCAGCACCATTGCATTCAGCTGCCTAGGCCCTAAGCTCTGGAATTCCCTGCCTAAACCTTCTCCCTCTCTACTTCTCTCCTTTTAAGACGCCCTTAAAACCTACCTCTTTTACCAAGCTTTTGTTCACTAACTTTATATCGCCTTACATCAAATTTTGTCTGGTAATGTTCCTGTGAAATATCTTGGAGTGTTTTATATGTCAACAATGCTATATAGATGCAAGTTGTTTTTTATATATGATAAATAAAAGGAAAAGGAGAAACAAGCTAAGTAAAAAGCTTTGGCATAAACTTTTAAAGGAAAATAAATAGATTCGGCTCGATTACATTTGGCCCCACAATGACTGCTCCGGGCTGCATGGATAACTAGACTAAAATAAACCCTTGCTGCAGGAAATGAAGCCTGGGTTCAATGCCATGTGCACCCTGTGGAATCTGTATGAGCTGGAGTTTTGGTATTGCAGAGAGAATTCAAAAGGATGTGGTTATTTCTGGGGGTGGATATGGAACTGACCCTTCAGTTGTGGCTTCTTTCCAAAACTTACTCATGCCTTTGAGGGAATGTAGGTTTTGGCTTTCACAAACTCATTGTTTCCCATTTATTTTTATTGTATTTGCAGCAGGCCAGTGTGTGGTATTTCACTGCACCTTTGAAGACAGGTAACCTTTGAATGTTGGGAGGGCTGCTTGAACGGGCTTGATGGGCCCAGGTTCCCTTTCATGATGATCGCCTTTTGGAGTGACTGGCTATTAGGGGGATTTCCACTCTGCTTGTGGCTGGAAATGATCAGCTTGCTGGGCTTGGACAACTCATCCCAATGCTCATGTTAGCCACGAGGCCCGTGAGGATGAGGACCCAAACCAGGAACAGAAGCACCAAGCTGTCTAAGGAGCCAGGTGGGCTTATTATGTCTCCTGTCAAGATCACACGACTGGTCTCATTGCAAATGGGCTGGTAGATTGCTGGATTTACCTACATGAACAGATTTACACCATCAGCTTCCCGCCTTACAGAGAAAACACCTAATAATTGAGGGCAGGCTTGGCCCATCCAAGGCAGGATCGACAAAACAACATTAAAATAATAAACATTGAGTGGCAGAAGATTAATAATACAAAACATGTCCTGCAGTTCCTCCAATTCGTAGAAGGTGAATTGTATTGATGTAGAAGAACAACTCCTATCCCAAATCAGGAATGGCAACTAATTGACTTCAGATCTGAATTGTGGAAGAAGTTACAGGGGAAGACCATTGAGCAGATAATAGAAATGGATTCAAAAGCTATGTGGGGAGAGGGCAGAGGCAGATATTCCTGTTCATGCACTGGGGCAAATTGGATGATCTGGAGAGAGCCTATAGAGGAAAATGGAACAGTGAGGATGACATGCCCACCTGATGTAACATCCATTCATTTAAATTATGGGCTCCCTTACCGGCATGTGATTCTCCTTTTCCTGATTTTTCTCTATCTGCCATGCCTAGGCCATCCAATATGTACCCAGCTGCACTATCTGTAAGGGAGCCCATAATTTAAATGACTGGTCGTTACATTGGGTGGGCTCCTTTATGGACGTGCAGTCCTGCAGTCGTCCCTCTCGCATGTTGTGGAGGCACTTAGCTGGGGCTGAACTCTAGATAAAGAATTAACCTATTGGTGCTTTCTTCCTTATGAAAAGGACACGCATTACCATGTCCAGGGTTGGGCAAAAATGGAGGAGTTGGAATAGTGGGGTCAGCAAATGGGATACCCTACATGTACTAATGACATAAAAATGCATTCCAGTAGAGTTGATCTAACAAACACACTTCCCTCTCCAGGGCAACATGACTGTGAAATCTGTATTCCAGTATGTGCTCCTGAACGTTAAGGCTCCACACTAAGAGTTCCATTCATAAAATCAACCCTAGTACAGAAATATCAGAATATTGCAACACCACCTAAGACCAGTCACATGACTCTATCGGGTTATAAAGTCTATGTAACAATACTTGTAGCTTGTATTTGCTGATGTCATATCACTGCTATCTCCCGCATTGGCTCATTATGGCGATTAGATAAAGTGACAAGATTTACAAGTCTATCATAAAAGCAAAATACTGCAGATTTAAGATTAAGATTAAAATTTGCAAGTCAGTGTTTCACTAAAGCTTTGCTACAGTTTGAAATTGACTGTTTACCCCCAATAAAAGTCCTTCACATATCATGTGAGCCGTTTACAAATTATTGTCTATTCACTGTGTCTGTTGTCCGTTATTAGTCAGAAGCTTGCTGTTCCTTTGTGAATTCTTGTTTAAAATAGGCCTTGTACCATTAAGGTAGACAGTCTGTTGAGTGCTTCCACGAAGACAATGCAGGATACAGACAAGGCTTATTATAAAAGACATATCTCAGCATAACCAGTTCTTCCAGCACTGAATATCGAACTAAACGTCCGACTGTGTTCAACCAGTGGCTGTAAAATGAATTAATACATAATTCGGAAGGGACTTAATAACACAGGACAGAATCATTCTGAGGTCATTTTACTGCATATTTACAGCTTATAGCAAAATACCTGCTTTTGGTATAATTTCTGGTACTGGACTTTTCACAATGAATTATACCTGTAAATGGATCAGTACAAACCAAGCAAATTAAGTTAAAATAGCAATTAAACACTAATTAAGGAGTACAGCTGATGACAATATAGCAAACTGCCATAGCTCATATTATTGTTGTGCACTGAAGATATATCTGTAGCAGGTTTTAATTCTTCCAGTCTATTAAACAAGTACTTAGTTAAAAATCTGTCAGACGCATTCTGCTACTTAAGGGACTGCAGTGATTTATAGAACTATTAGGATTCATTATCATTGACTGTGATGCTATCACAGGCTACTTTAGAGTTTGTAAGCAATATTTGATTTTTAATAAACTAGTTACAATTATAGAAGCACACATTTGATACATATGCCCTGAAAATGTTAGATTGCATTAGATTTGCTGGCTCTAGGCAGAGAAAAACAGATGAGGAAGAGATGGAAGAAAATATTTAAAACAAAGAAAATGTAATTAAGTTCAGTATTGATTATTATGGTCATGTTCAACAGGGAGTAGAGGTGAAACAAAATTCTGCAAAGTAGTGTACAATAACTGGATTCTTGGATATAAAGACTTGCATTTATATAGCACCTTTCATGACCTCAGACCACTCCAAAGTGTTTTAAAACTAATGAAGGATTTTTTGAACTGTAGTCACTGTTGGAACATATGGAAATATTGGGCTGAATTTTACCAGCCCTCCGGCGTTGGGGATCATGGCAGGAGTGCCCGGAAAATTCTTCCGGGAGAGGCCACCATGATCCCCAATGGCAAGAAGGCCCCGCTGCATTTTACCGGTGGTGGCGAGGCCTCGGTGCGGCTCCCCCACCTCACCACTCTGCGGCGAGGCCTTCATTTCAATATGTCAATGGAGGTTAATGCATGCGAATAAATTTACCAGGTCCTGACAGCCATCCCACGCCGATATTCTGGCCATCGGCTGGAACTCCCACACCTTCGGATGTCCACACGGCCATCTGAGGCGTGACACTGGTGGGGAGGGGGGAGCAGTGAAATTCTTAGGGGGGGAGGAGCGTTGAAAACTGATTCAATTGGCTGAGGGGATGGTGGGCAGAGGTTGAAGGGCAAAGAGTGCAAAGTTTGGGGTTGAAAGGTCGGGTCCGGCAAAAATGTTTTTTTGGAGATGAAAGGGAAACTAATATATTGTTTCATCGTTGCGGGGGTGGAAGAGGGGCTTTGATGTGTAATTAAATGATTTTATTGAAGTAAAAGGTGATGGTGGCTTTAAAAATGCAAATAATCTGTCAGGGCTTGAAGTTCTTTAATAATAGCTCTGGGGCCTGTGCAGTGGTGCCGAATGCCATTGCCGGGGACAGAGAGGCCGCCCCCTCTACGTCATCGGGGCGCTCATAATATTCAGCCCAATATGTCCCAAAATTCTCAAGTATTTGGGTTTACCTGGTACCTTCTCCAATGTTCCGGCGAGTATGCAAGACTACGAGTCCATTTTGAGAGGGAGTGCCACTTGCCAGGGGAAAAAAAGGCAATTCAGCTTCAGCTCAGGTTCCAAACTGGGACCACCCATATTGTGAACACTCCCGAAATAGGCTTGGCATGGATGCACACCAACTAACCCAAATATGGAAACTAATTAATCAATGCTGACACAGTCAAAACCCACCAGATATTGACCTAAAGGGCCGGCATATTCTTACCTCCAAATACAACCACCGCTCACCAAAGTTAGCCACGCAAGTCGTCTGCACGCGATTGATCACGCTCACTGCCACCCTGAGCCATGCCTCGTCATTGCAATTTTTGCTTTCAAGGTACTCAGCACATATAACCAAGTGTATATGACATAGGATCACAGAGTGCATGATCAATCGCATGCAGGCGACCCGTTTGGCTAACTTTGAGTAGTTTTGAGTAGTTTGGTAGTTGTATTTGAGGATAAGAATATGTTGGACCATTAGATCAATGTCTGGTGGGTTTTGACTGTGTCAGCATTATTAATGAGTTTCCATATTTGGGTTAGTTGGTGTGCATCAGTGCCAAGCCTATTTAGGGAGTGTTCGCAATATGGGTGGTCCCAGTTTGGAACCTGAGCCATTTACACGTCTCTGCAGTGTCTGACTGGGCACAAATCCGCTCTGGAATATGTAGCTCCGTGTTGAAAGAAAAAAGCTTAGTGACCTTAATCAGCTCTGTGGCATTTATTCCGCAATGCACTATGTTTAATAAATATATACCCAAAGAGAGATGTACAATTACATTTTGTTCAGGTCTGCTCAACTAGTCTATATAAACTCCACAACCATCCTGTGGCAAGATAATGTTGTGTTAAAAATGTTTTCAATTGCTCAATCCAGTGATGGAATTATATATTTAAGCACAATTCATGGAGTAGCCTAGTGTTTGAGGCTATGTAAATAGAACATGCTAGTATATAAAAAGTAAAGGAAATATTTGTGCATATCGAACTCAACCGAAGGTTTTGGAAGTCTACAAGAAGGAAAATATTGGTGGTATAGGTACTAATTTTGCAAATCTACCCTATGTTCTATTCCAGAAAGTGTCTTGTTGAAGGATGATGCTGGAGCCAATCTTTACGCAGTCTTACATTTATTTTTACAGAGTAAAAAGATTACAAGCATGTAGCTCCTTACTCAAACCCTTCACTAGTCTCAGTAAGTGTCTCCTCGCATGTGCTCAAGTAAGACCCCAATTAATACCCCTCACCTGCATATAATTAAACAATTGATATACAATTAATATATTATAGCACCAGTATAGCTTTTTTTATTCACTCACAGGATGTGGGCATCACTGGTAAGGTCAGCATTTTTTACCCATCCACAACTGCTCTAGAGAAGGTGATGGTGAGCCACCTTCTTAAATACAACTGCCTGCCTTGCGAAGCCATTTTAGAGGGCAGGTAAGAGTCAACGACATTGCTTTTGGCTCTGAAGTCACATATATGCCAGACCAGGTGAGGATGGCAGATTTCCTTCCTGAAAGGACATTAGTGAACTACTTTTACACAATTCAGTAGTTTCATGGTCACCATTATTGATACTAGCTTTGTATTCCAAATTTTATTTAACTAATTGAATTTAAATTCCACAGCTGCTGTGATGGGATTTGAACTCACGTCTCCAGATCATTACAATATGTCACTGAATTACTAGGTCAGTAATATTACCACTATGCTACTGTACCCTATAAGTATACAAGTTTTGCTTAGAGTGTAGTAAGTATAGTGGTAAGTCTAAGGATATGAGAAATTGGATTATCTCTGTCATTATCAATCCCACAACTGACATGTGATCAACCCCAAAGGTACTTGGAGACAGAAAGAAAGTTAAACAGTGCCTGATTACATCCCCCAAAGCTCTACAACCAATCAACCAATGCATTACTATTGAAGTGCAGTTACTGTTGTTCTATAGGCAAACTCTGCAGTTAGTCTTGCACTCAGTAAGATCTTAAATGCAGGTGTCAGACTGCACTTTCACCTTTAAGTCCCACTCCAGAGCGCATAATCCAGCTGACACTTAGGTACTGTGCTCAGGGAGTGCTACACTGTTTCACGTGCTGTCTTCTTGGATAAAATTGTAAACCAAGGTCCTATCTGCCCTCCCAGCCAGATGTGGAAGATCCTGTGGCATTATTTGAAAAGGAGCTGGGGAGTTCTCCCTGTGTCCTGACCAACATTCAATTCCCAAAACAACATCACCGAAAAATAGATTATCCGGAAATTGTTTGTGTTGTTTTTAGGAGCTTGCTGTGCTC
Source organism: Heterodontus francisci (assembly GCF_036365525.1). NCBI lineage: Eukaryota > Metazoa > Chordata > Chondrichthyes > Heterodontiformes > Heterodontidae > Heterodontus > Heterodontus francisci. The sequence continues at coordinate 17,902,079 of NC_090412.1, read as the reverse complement.
AAATTGTCTGCTGCCCTTCCCTCAGTGATTACACTTGAAAGCACTTTGTTGATTGTGAAGTATACTGGGATGAGCTGAGGTAAGATCTTTCTTTCCTACAAGATCTAGGCCGGAATTTTATGGCCCGCCCCCAACCTCTGGGAGCAGGCTGGGAGGTGGGGTGTGCGTAAAATTGGTTGGGATGGCATGGCTGCTGTGCCAGTCACTTACCTGCCCCCACTGGGGGCTGTGGCAGGCAGTTTGCCTTACCTTGTAACAATTGAGGCCCTGAAGTCACCAATTAATGGCCACTTAAGGACCTCTTCCCACCGCTGCTGGTATTTTACCAGTGGCGGATGGGCACTTTGCCACCTGGGGAGGCTGCCCAGTAATACCTCCTTGTGGCTGGGGGTGGAGCCCTCCTAATTGGGAACACTGTGCCCCGTGAAGGGCCCCGCTACCCCCAGGCACAGGCCAGTCCTGCTGGAACACCCCCATTCACGAGCATCCCCCCCCCCCCCACCCCACTCCCACCTCCCCTCACCGGGGTCTGGTTAATTGGCCCCAGCGAGCCCTGCCCCCACTTACCCTTTATTGCGGCTCCATCACTGGCTGGGTCTGGGGCCTGCTGCAGTCCCAGCAGTGGCCACTGATTGGCCAGCAGCACTTGGAGGTGGGGCATCCTGCCTCAGAGGGGCAGAAGCCATGCCCTCAGGCATTGCCCGAGCCACACAAACTCACATCGTGGCTTCCAGGGCCAGTGGAGATGGGCTTTCCCCCAACTTACCAGCTGGCGGGTGGGCCCACCACCTCCTGGTGAAATTCCAGTCCTGGCGTCAAATGCATTAGCATACTAAAGGCAGAGGTTAGCTGTTAAAATTCCGCTGCATACAAATCTGAGGCATAAAATTAAACATTTTGGGTGACGTAATCAAACATTGCAATGTGAAGTTTACCAACCGAATGCTTTAGAATGTAAAAACATGAAAGGTATTGTATCAAGTGGAACTAAATTAAGTTGAACTTTTATTATCCGTAGATAATTTTAATAGTTGGTCCTTGGAAAATTTAATAGCCTTTGCTTTAAAATATCACCCTGCTTAAAGGAGGCACCGGCACAGGTCTACAAACTATAGCAGAAGTTAATACTGACCATAAGGAGGAAGCTCAGAATGAGGCACCAAACACTGTTGGTAATATGGTCATAATGATGGGGGTGGTTGACTGGTCACCTGCTCCTGGACATTGGTTCAGTATGCAGACAGCTGTTCCCGAATTTTGTATCCATCTGCTTTGCAGTGGAGGTTGCTACACATCAGTGTCTGAGTTGAGCAGTCCTGCAGTTCAATGCACACTGCTTCGGAAGGTGATAAGGTCAGCTTAAAACAATTGTAATCTACAGTGTGTGTGTGACATCAGGAGTGTAGTATCAGTTACAACCTTCCAGACTCGAAACTGATTTCGACTTCACTGCTCCCATTTTATCGGACGGCAGGCGTTGGTAATAATTCTGCTGTTACCATTTACAGACTCATCCTTTGATTCTTTGCTTGTCCCATTATCAACCCCTTTTGCTTTGTACCGTTGTCCCTTTTGTCACTTAATTTCTTCTGTGCTCTATCCTATTACAGACCTTCCTCTTAGTTCATCTCCCAACCGGTGCCACTTTCCCTGGCTCTGTACTTGCTTAAAATCCATTGAATCTCTGAAATCTTCCAGCTGTAAAGATAGATCATTGACCTGAAACATTAACTCTGTTTTTATCTCCACAGATTCTGCCTGACCTGCTGAGTATTTCCAGCATTTTCTATTTTTACTACAATAAGTGACCTTATTTGACCCACTGAGCCCAAGCATAGGGCAAGGTGCAGAGCTTACTGAAGCTGCAGAGTGGGGTGTGATGCTCTGTAAATTGAGAGTGGCTTCATTGTGGGATTATTGGGTGAGAATTGATGCAAATTTATATTACAAGTCAATGCGTCATTAGCAGGGGTGTGAGGGCTTGATCTAAACCACTGAGAAACTCAAATGTTGCAGTCAAAGAGAACATTTAACCAGCTCTCTGGACAAGCTATCCGCTTAGTGCTATTTCCCAGCCTTTTCCCCACACGACTTAAAACATTCCTTTCAAGAATTCATCCATTTCTTTTTAACAGCTCTTATAGATTCTGCCTCCACTAAAGTTTCTGGGAGGATGTTCAATTTTCTAACAATGCTTTTGCCTGAAGCAATTGCCCCTAATCTCCTCTCATTTTTATGTCGATATTACATTAATACCATCTATTTACCAAGCATTGGAAATAGATTATTGCATTCTCTTTATCAAAATCTCTCATCAAACCTCTATTTAATCACCTCTTAATCTTTGATATAATGAAGGGAGCCCCAGTTTTCCCAGCCTCTTAGAAAGGCTAACATTCCCATGTGTCTGCTGCCCTTGCCCTTCAAGGTTTTGGGGGTCGCGGGTTTGGGAGGTGGTGTCGCAGGAGCCTTGGCGAGTTGCTGCAGTGCATCTAATAGTTGCTACACACTGCTGCCACCTTGTGCCAATGGTGGAGGGGATGAAAGTTTAAGGTGGTGGATAGGGTGCTTATCAAATGGGCAGCTTTGTCCAGGATGGTGTCGAGCTTCCTGAGTGTTGCTGGAGTTGCATCCGTCCAGGCAAGTGAAAGGAATTCCATCAAACTCCTGACTTGTGCTTTGTTGATGTTGAAAAGGCTTTAGGGAGTCAGGAGATGAGTCACTCGCCACAGAGTGCCCAGCCTGTGACCTGCTCTTGCAGCCACAGTATTTAAGTGGCTGATCCAATTAAGTTTCTGGTCAGTGGAGACCCCCAGGATATTGATGGTGCAGGATTCAATGATGGTAATGCCATTGAATGTTAAGGGGAGATGGTTAGATTCTCTCTTGTTGGAGATGGTCATTGCCTGGCAATTGTGTGGTGCAAATGTTACTTGCCATTTACCAGCCCAAGCCTGGGTGTTGTTCAGGCCTTGCCGTATATGGGCACTGACTGCTTCAGCATCTGACGAAATAAGAATGGAACTGAACACCATGCAATCATCAAAGAGCATCCCCACTTCTGAACTAATATTACTAAATAAATCTATTATAAATAGTAACTATTACTAATCCCAGAGTGAATTGTGGGTGAATTTCGAAATTGCCAGCTGAGCAGGGACCTGGCAAAACAGATCATTCCTGTGTTATAGACCTGCCTGATTTACACCCATTGATTTCAATGGTATTGAAAAGCAGGTGAGCTAGAAACAAGCTGAATATAGAAAGTACAGAGATCTAAAAAAGGGAAAATCAGGAGCAAAGAGAGAGTATGAGAATAGATTAACGGCTAATGCAAAAGGGGACCAAAGAGTCTTTTATAAGCATTTAGAAGCGTAGTCAAAGGAAGGTTGGGGCAGATTAGGGACTAAAGAGGAGCTCTCCTTGTGGAGGCAGAGGGCATGACTGAAGTAATAAAGGAGCACTTTGCATATGTCTTTACTGGAGAAGAGGATGATGCCAATGTTACAGTAAAGGAGGAGGTAGTCAAGATAATGGATAGGATAAAAATAGATAAAGAGGAGGTACTTAAAAGGTTGGCAGTCCTCAAAGTAGAAGCATCACTCGGTCTCAATGGGATGCATTCTAGGTTACTGAAGGAAGTGAGGATGGAAATTGCAGAGACACTCGCCATAATCTTTCAAACCTCCTTAGATATGAGGGTGGTGGAGAGGGATAAACCTGGCAACTACAAGTCCGTCAGCTGAACGTTGGTGGTGGGGAACCATTTAGAGACAGTAATCCAGAGAAAATTAGTTGGGATTTTGAAAAGTATGAGCTAATGCATGAGAATCAGCATGGCTTTGTAAAAGGTACGTCATGCTTGAGTAACTCAATTGACTTTTTTGATGAACTAATGGAGAGAGTTGAGGAGGGTAGTGCGGTTGATGTTGTTTATATGGACTTTCAAAAGGCAGTTGTCAAAGTAACACATTATTTGCAAAATTGAAGCCTGCGGGATTAAAGGGACAGTGGCAGTATGGACTCAAAATTGACTAAGGAATAGAAAGTAGCAGTGAACAGTTCTTTTTCCGACTGGAGGGAAGTATACAGTGGTGTTCCTCAGCCACCAGTATTAGGATCGCTACTCTTTTTGATATATGTTAATGGCCTGGACTTGGGTATATAAGGCATAATTTCAAAGTTTGCAAATGACACAAAACTTGGAAATGTAATAAACAATGAGCAGAATAGTAATAGACTTCTACTGGTCACAGACAGACTGGTGAAATGGACAGAAATATGACAGATGAGATTTAATGTGGAAGTGTATGAAATGATGCATTTTGGTAGGAAAAATGAGGAGAAGCAATATGGACTAAACAATACAATTTTAAAGAAGATGTAGGAACAGAGAGACCTAGGGGTGTGTATATACGTGTATCTTTGGAAATGGCAGGACAAGTTTAGAATGCTGTTTGGAAAAAAAAAATGGGATCTTTGACTTTATTAACAGAGGCATAGCTACAAAAGCATAGATTAAGCTTTATCCAGTGTTGAAGAGGTTAAGTAATTTAACTTGGATAATGAATGATGCTTTATTTATCTTTTAAAATCCCAATCATCCTAATTAGGATGCATGGATGGTAATTTAATAAAAAAATGTACAACTTGATAGAAAAGACTCCTCGTTTGTTTGTTTTAATGGTTCAATAATGGTCCCAGGTATGTGTGAACCATACAGCTTGCTATGAAATGTTGCACTGTTTGGATTATGTTCTAGAGTGAGAATGAAAGATTGGCATGGTTTGAATAAGTCTCTTTGTGGGGCCTCGGACTGCTGTGGTTGCCAATGTAAAGGCTGAGGTAACTTGTTCAATTACACACTCCACTCTTTACTGCAGCAAGTTATTTCTGGTCACACAACTGAATAGCTAGCCAGTAATAGATTGCCGTAAGTTTGGACAGCTTGATAGTTGTAACAGATGAGTGTTGGTCATCTGGTTAGCAGACAGCAGCAAACATGACATTTATATCTGGATTTCCTTTATTAGCATGGTTTTGTCAGCTTGACCTGATTTATCTGGATATACGGGCAGCAGAGAGATTGGTATGAGGTGGTGTCAATACTTGCTGTACCCTAACATGTCCCTTGGCTGGTGGGAAAAAAACTGGGATTAGGGCATTTGGCAATATTTGGGAGCTAGACTGTTCCCTAGCTCCCTTTTCCCCTACTAGCTGTGGCTCAGTTAGTAACAATCTCCTCGCTGAGGCAGAATGTTGTGAGTTCAAGTCCCACTCCAGAATTTGAGCACAAAAATCATGGCTGGCACTCTTGTTCAGTATTGAGGACATGCTGTACTGTTAAAGGTGCTGTCCTTTGGATGAGGTGTCAAACTGAGGCCCCGTCTGCCCCCTCAGGTGGATGTAAAGGATCCCACTACACTGTTGAAGTAGAGAAGGGGAGTTCGCCCTGGTGTCCTGGCCAATATTTACCTCTCAATCAACATCACAAAAACAGATTATCTGGTCATTATCTCATTGCTGTCTGTAGGAGCTTGCTGTGTGCAAATTGGCTGCCATGTTTCCTACATTACAACAGTGATTATACTTCATTGGTTGTAAAGTGCTTTGGGTCATCCTGTGGTTGTGAAAGGCTCTATATAAATGCAAGTTTTTCTTTTCCACTAGACGGTGAAGGAAGGAAATACAGAATCTATTGTTAGCAAACTTCAGTTCTCAGTATATATCCAGTACCATTACATTAATAAAGTCTATTAATAAAATATAACATTTATATAGTGTCTTTAATGTATCAGAAATTCCCAAGCTGCCATGCAGTTCAACATCAGACCTGGGCTTGAGTAATGGGGCAACTAGGGGAGATGACCAGTGGCACAGGTGAACAGGGAGTCTTCAGGGAAGCTTTTGAAGGTGAGAGAGGAATGTAGCTGAGAATTGCAGAGTAAGGGAGTGAGACGGATTAAGGTCATGCCAGAGCAGAGGGAGCTGGGGACATTCATTAAACCAGAGTTTAAAGAGTGGAGAATGCAGGCACAGTGTAGGACTGAGCATAGTTGGAAAAGTGGAGTTGAGTCACTGCGGAGGAACTTGAAGATGAGGATTTTATTTATTTTTATTTTATTTAGAGATACAGCACTGAAACAGGCCCTTCGGCCCACCGAATCTGTGCCAACCAACAACCACCCATTTATACTAATCCTACATTAACCCCATATTCCCTACCACATCCCCACCATCAACCTACACAAGGGGCAATTTACTTCTCAACCTGCAAGTCTTTGGCTGTGGGAGAAAACCGGAGCACCCAGCGGAAACCCACGCGGTCACAGGGAGAACTTGCAAACTCCACACAGGCAGTACCCAGAACTGAACCCGGGTCGCTGGAGCTGTGAGGCTGCGGTGCTAACCACTGCGCCACCCATTGAAGATGATGTGCTGAGGGATGTGAAGCCAAAGGTGGGCAGCAAAAACAAGGTAGTAGAACTTTGTGTAGGGCAGGATGTTGACAGGATATTGGCAGCAGAGGTTTGGATGAGTTGGAATTAATTCTAGATGCCGTATTGGTGGAGAGAGGTGGTAAAATCAAATTTGGCTTGGAAAAGCATGAATGAGGTTTCAACAGCAGTGGAAGTGAGTGAGAGACAGAGTTAGCCAATATTTCTGAAGCGACTTAGGCAGACTTGGTAATGGGCTAGGGGAGGGATGGGGTGGGTGGTAAAACTCAGAGTCAAGCAGAATCCGGAGATCACACACCAGGAAGTTGAATTTGGTGGGAATGAAGGAGGGGTGATTGCGTCAGGGGTAAGACAAGTAATTTCTGGTGGTGACTGGACAGGATGGTCTCTCCAATGTTGCAGAAAGCTCTGGCACATTTGTGACTTGATGTTGGACAGGCAGTTGGATACCTCAGTGATAATTCAGTGTATCAAATGTGGTGGTGAGACGTAAAGCCAGGTATTGTCAGCATCCAAATAGAAACTGATCCCGTTCTTGTGAATGCTTTTGCCAAAGGAGCTGTGGTGAGTTGCTGCAGTGCATTGTGGAGATGGTACACACTGTTGCCACTGTGCATCAGTGGTGAAGGGAGTGAATGTTGAAGGTTGTGAATGGGGTGCCAATCAGGCGGGCTGCTTTAACCTGGATGGTGTCGAGCTTATTAATTGTTGTTGCAGCTGCACCCATCCAGGCAAGTGGAGAGTATTCCATCACACTCCTGACTTGTGCCTTGTAGATGGTGGACAGGCATTGGGGAGACAGGAGATGAGTTACTCACGACAGAATTCCCAGCCTCTGACCTGCTGTTGCAGCCACAGTATTTATGTGGCTGGTCCAGTTCAGTTTCTGGTCAATGGTAGCCCCCAGGATGTTGATAGAGTGGGATTCAGTGATGGTAATGCCATTGAACATCAAAGGGAGATGGTTAGATTCTCTCTTGTTTGAGATGGTCATTGTCTGGCAGTTGTGTTGCATGATTGTTACTTGCCACTTATCAGCCCAAGCCTGGATGTTATCCAGGTTTTGCTGCATATGGACATGGGCTGCATTAATTGGGCATAAACTGAGACAAGAATATGTTAAAAGAACATTCACGTGGATCTCATAGGGGAAAGCCTGGTGTACGCTGAGGCAGAGATTGAAAGAAGCTATCGAGTGTTCTGGGGCTGTAAATAACATGTCGATGATCAGAGGAGGAGGGAGGCCGGGCAGAAGGCAGAGTGCATGAAAGAGGTTGAGGTTTCTGAGTGAATAGCCTCAGTTTTACTGACAAAGCTATCTCTGAGGATATGGGTTAGGCTTCAAAAAAAAAAACAAGAAAAAGTGGTTAGAATTTCCAGTATAAAGATCTATACAGAGATGGTACATAGAGTTTGAAATGATGTGCTCCAGCATTTATATAAAGCTGCTGTTGAAAAACATGTATTGAATAGTGTGTCAGGCGGGACTTCTGGAATGGTCAGCGCAGATCCCATGCTTGAAGACACAACCCACTTCCTGACAGGCTAAAGAAATACTTGGAAAGAAATTATCAATGGCAATTATCTCTGCTCAATAGCCTTTGTGCTTTATTCGTCTTAAATCCCCTTCCTGTTTTCTGCCTGATCTTTGCCATATTTCAACTAATTCAATGAGTTACTTCCAGAGCTTCTCCAGCTGGAGTTCAAATGTAACCCTTTTCAATCCTTTTGTATCTCTCATGACAATAATTCAGCAGATTTGCTTGATGGTTATTTGCATTGCTGGTCAACGCAGCACCAAACACAATTAACGAACTGGAAGAGCTTTCAAGCCAAGGATAGCATTTTTGCATACAATTTCACGGTGGGCCGAAGGGCCTATTTCTGTGCTGTATAACTCTATGACTCTAATTGGTATGGTGAGGTGTCAATATTTTCTATGCTCAAACATGTCTTTTGGGGATGGACAAAATAAAAACTTTAAGACATCTCATTCCTATATTATATAACTCTCAGCTACATTCACCCAACTTTCAAAAGCTTCCATGAGTGATATCTGCAATATTTGGGAGCTAGACTGTTCCCTTCCTCCCACCTTTCCTACTGCACGATGAAGGAGGGAAACACAGAAAGCTATTGTTGACGGATTTCAGTTCTCAGAATATTACCTCTGTTATAACTCTGTTGCATAATAAAGTCTATTAATAAAATGCAAACTTTATATAATGTGACAGTATTTCCCAAAGTGCTTCACAGCTCAGTATAAGATCTGGGCAGGGGTAGGATGTATTGGGGCGATGGCCAGGCACAAATGTGAAGAGGAAGGTTTCATGGAAGCTTTTGAAAGTTCTGATGAAAGATCACAGACCTGAAACGTTAACTTTGCTTCTCCACAGACGCTGCCAGACCTGCTGCATATTTCCAGCACTTTCTGCTTTTCTCTCAGATTTCTGGCATCTGTAATATTTTACTTCTATTATCATGCTGAATGCTGTTTCTCCATGGCATGGAGATTCCTATAAATTTGCAACCAACAAAAAAAATGTAATCGCAGGTCAATGCCGATTTCTGGCACAAAAGATCGAAGAAACTCCAATGTAAATGATATGCAGCCATACTTACACAGCACCCAAATTCCCTCATTCTTTTATGGTGTTTGTTTGAAACCTTCCCCAGACTCTCTATCACTCATTGGCATAAATCCGCTCCCCATCCAAAGAAGTGGACAATGCAAATTTTCTGCTTTTATGTAAATTTGCACCCAAATATTTAGGCATGAATTGATGCTTGTGAAGATTGTCGTTACTTTAGTTCAGTGACACACAAAATGCAAAACTCAAGTGACAAAGCTCCATCAAGTCAGATACCTTTCATAATGGGAAACCATTCTTATCCATTTCCTTCTGAACATATTGGGCTATTAATATGTAGATCATTTGCCAGCAAGTGGAGTGTAAGGGTCAACAAGTGATTTTTTTTTATATATTCATTCATGGGATGTGGGCATCACTGGTGAGGCCAGCATTTATTGCCCATCCCTAATTGCCCTTGAGAAGGTGGTGGTGAGCTGCCTTCTTGAACCACTGCAGTTCATGTGGGGTAGGTACACCCACAGTGCTGTTAGGAAGGGAGTTCCAGGATTTTGACCCAGCAACAGTGAAGGAACAGCGCAATAGTTCCAAGTCAGGATGGTGTGTGACTTGGAAGGGAACTTGCAGGTGGTGGTGTTCCCATGCATTTGCTGCCCTTGTCCTTCTAGTTGGTAGAGGTCATGGGTTTGGAAGGTGCTGTCGAAGGAGCTTTGGTGCATTGCTGCAGTGCATCTTGTAGATGGTACACACTGCTGCCACAGTGGGCCAGTTGTGGAGGGAGTGAATGTTTGTGGATGGGGTGCCAATCAAGCGGATGCTTTGTCCTGGATGGTGTTGAGCTTCTTGAGTGTTGTTAGAGCTGCACCCATCCAGGAAAGTGGAGAGTATTCCATCACATTCCTGACTTGTTCCTTGTAGATGGTGGACAGGCTTTGGGGAGTCAGGAGGTGAGTTACTCACCACAGGATTCCTAGCCTCTGACCTTTTCTTATAGCCACGGTATTAATATGGCTACTGCAGTTCAGTTTCTGGTCAATGGTAGCCCCTAGGATGTTGATAGTGGGGGATTCAGCGATGGTAATGCCATTGAATGTCAAGGGGAGATGGTTAGATTCTCTCTTGTTGGAGATGGTCATTGCCTGGCACTTGTGTGGTGCAAATGTTACTGGCCACTTATCAGCCCAAGCCTGGATATTGTCCAAGTCTTGTTGCATTTGTACATGGACTGCTTTAATATCTGAGGAGTTGCGAATGGTGCTGAACATTGCGCAATCATCAGCGAACATCCCCACCTTATGCTTGAAGGAAGGTCATTGATGAAGCAGCTGAAGATGGTTGGGCCTCGGACACTACCCTGAGGAACTCCTGCAGTGATGTCCTGGAGCTCAGATGATTGACCTCAACAACCACAACCATCTTACTTTGCGCTAGGTATAACTCCAACCAGCGGAGGGTTTTCCCCCTGATTCCTATTGACTTCAGTTTTGCTAGGGCTCCTAGATGCCATACTCGGTCAAATGCTGCCTTGATGTTAAGGGCAGTCACTCTCACCTCACCTCTTGAGTTCAGCTCTTTTTTCCATGCTTGAACCAAGGCTGTAATGAGGTCAGGAGCTGAGTGGCCCTGGCGGAACCCAAACTGAGCATCACTGAGCAGGTTATTGCTAAGCAAGTGCCACTTGATTGTTGATGACACCTTCCATCACTTTACTGATGATTGAGAGTAGGCTGATGGGGCGGTAATTGGCCAGGTTGGACTTGTCCTGCTTTTTGTGTACAGGACATACCTGGGCAATTTTCCACATTGCAGGGTAGATGCCAGTGTTGTAGCTGTACTAGAACAGCTTGGCTAGCAGCGCGGCATGTTCTGGAGCACAGGTCTTCAGTACTATTGCTGGAATATTGTCATATCTACATATTGATAACCCAATACATTGAGTGGGAAGTGGGTAGTAATGCAGTGTAAGATCTTCCTTAGGAGTTGTGCACTGAGCATCAATCTTGCTGAAGGCTATGGCATGTACAGTTGCCATTGCAAATTTCAGAGGACTTTTGTAACAGAATTAGGAAACAGTTTTTACCTGAGATCATTTTGCAAAGGTTTCACAAACTAAGAAAGATGACAGATTTTTGTGCTAAATGACTAGGACCTTTTGACCTTTTATTTCCCTTCTATTTCTATTAGTTGATTGAAGTGTGTTGAACTGAAGTTATGAGTATTCAGAACTTGTGAAAGACCTTTCCAATTCAACACAGTTGTCTGCGTTGCTATGAATTGTTTACAATAGTGCTTGAAAAACACTTCACTTTCTGCTTGTGTTGAAGTTGAAGAAGGAACTTGATGAAATTAAATTTTCCCTAATGAATATTAAACTAGAGAAATATAATGTAAAAATTGTGTCTTTGATTTCGACAGGCCAGTCATAAGGAGATGGGAAGTAGACTACAAATTATTGGGACAATGCTGAAGGTCATTTTTATATGTTGCAATCACGCTAGTTTTTTATGCTTCAGCATCCTCTAATTAGATGCCCAGGAAGTTCCAGCGTAAATTGTACTGGCCAAATTGATGTACAAATGGGCATAAATTCGGGCATGACTTTCCAATTATGCTCCTCCATGTTCCCTGCTGAGGCACCTGACCCGATGCACTGTTTTTGGTGCCAAATATCTAGAGAAGGGAGCTGAAGAAAATCATTGGCACCGAGAATTTCAGATATAGTACATGATCCCACTATCCTTCTGATAGTGGAGTCTCAAATTTTCTCATTTGGAGGTTCGGAATTATGAGACAGCAGCCTTAGAAATGTGCATGAGCTCGCTCGGTGACTGAGCTCTGTAAAGCATCAAGTGACTGAGGCACGCTGTGTAGAAAGGTCGCAGCTCTGATTTCCGACCTAAGCCTCAATCTCAACAGGGTGGTGAGTTAGAGATGGAACATTTTCCCAGGGATCCTACTCCTAGTCACTATCCAAAGTCCCTGCATATGTATGGATTTTAGATGATAAGAAGAATTGTGCTAGGTATGAAGACCTACATGGTGAATAGAATATCAGTACCCATTCTAGGCTCAAACATGATGTCTAGCCAAATGGGCGAGGTACCAGAGGTTTACTTGTTCCTGTGGAGCTATACCACACAGAGATGATCATATCTATGGGAAATAAGGTGAGAGAAAATTTGGCAGAAAGAGGGGAAAGAACATGTAAAACCACAACAGCCTGCAGAATAAACCAGCTTTTAGGGATAAATGGAGACTGAGGTAATGAAATAGTCTATAAGTCGTGGTTTGGCTTGAATAATGGAAATGGAGTGATGGGTATATATTCTGAAGTTTCACTTGATTCCCTTTAAGGGGAGGGAATATTTGTGATTAAATTGGTGGAATTACGGGCAGGGAGTCCAGCTCATGGAAAAAGCAATCATAAATTTTTGCAATATTGCTGAAAAAGCTTTTCACAGAGTCTCATTTCGCCAGTCCCTGCCTTTTCCCCAAACCCTTTCAAATTTTTATTTTACAAATATTCCTTTATAAAAGCTGCTATGAATTTTGCATCCTATGTTCTTTCTCGAAGGATATTCAATCTTTTAATAACACCGTGTACAAAAACCTCTTCTAAACATGCCGTGCATTCCGATAGTGATGATCTTAAAGTTATGGCCTCTATGTTATTTTTCTGTACTTATTACAAGATACAACGAACATTGCCAGTTTGCTAAGGACGGTAGATGGTTTGTTATTTTTTCACATACTTTTTATACCCGAGAATTTGGAGCAGTCTGTTCCTATGGGTGTGTGAATTCTTACTTGCAATGAGTTTTACAGTGTAGCGTTTGGCCTCAGACTGGTAGGGGCAGTATGTGTTCCAGGCAGACAGTCCCACAACTGCGTAGCTCCCATCCTCCTGCGCAAGATTAAGCTCTATCAATATGTGCTTACACACCTGCACAGAACTGCTCACCCAGCAATTAAAATTTAAACATTTACCTGTTCACAAATGTCCCCATTGGTACATAAATCAAATAGTTCTAAATAGGTTTAAAAACTATCTAGAAGATCCAAGGAGCCAGATGAGAACCATTTAAACCCAGATTGACGATACTGCCACAGGGTCTCTCTGGAATCAGATCTCTGTATTAGCAACTTGCATCATTGTGTAACAGGAACCACTTTGGAGCAATGCTAACGGTACAGTGAAAACACACCCTAATTCTCTTAGTAAATGGTCTGTTTTAAATGGTGCCATTAAAGGGATGATTTTGCCATATAAATGACACAGTCTAGAAGTGCTACCAAATTTGTTACCTTATCATCAATTTACGATTTTCCCATCTTATGTAATACAGAGTTGTGTATCCCAGCGCAAACACAGAGCATAAAATTGAAAACTGTCTCTCTTCAACATGTCTGTAGCTAGCACATCTCAAGTATTAACCAAAGCCCGGTTCATCAGAACTACTAACTTGTGTCACGCACATGGAAAAGGCTGAATGGACTCCACTGCTCCCACTCAATAATACACCACCTCTGGATGTCAGAACAGTCACGCAGGATTGAAACTAGCTTTTCACATGAAGGGCCCGCCTGAAGCTGTGACCAGTGATGTCATAACATTGGTAATATATTCCTACATAGAAGAGACTTGAGGGATGAAACTGCAAAGTGATTAAGTTCCTTAAAGAGAATTTCTCCGGGTCCTATTTATATTCTACTTGATAATACACTTACAGCTTTACATACAATGACATAGAATGTACAGCACAGACTTGGGCCATTCGGCCCAACTGGACCATGCTGGTGTTTATGCTCCACGCAAGCCTCCTCCCACCCCTCTTCATCTAACCCTATCAGCACTTCCTTCTATTCCTTTCTCCCTTGTGCATTTATCAAGCTTTGACTTGGCTTCAAGGTTGTCCATTTTTCTGAAATTGGTGGCTGAAGCAGTGAGAAATATATGTAGACTGGTGTAACCTGCAAAGCTTATAAAAGCCTTTTATGAAGCATCTACACTGAAACCTGTGAAAAGGAACATGGCCTTACTTACTGGGGAGCAGATGTAAATGACAAGTCCACAGCAATTCTTTTCTTTGTATACTGGTTGTCTTAACAGCAGGGTACAGCTGCATACATGTGTGACAAGCGTCCATCTCTCACCAGTCTGGTCGCTGTTGCTAGGAGCTTGAAAAGTCTGGAAGATTGAATATTGCCATGTTAATATTGCTGAGTAGATAGTCCAAGTGGTTATTTATTAATGCTATATTTTAATGAGCAATGGATTTTGATTTTAAAATAGATATATAATATATATAATTCATGTCAAAGTATTAAAACCCTGACACCAGTGCTGCCATACCTGCAAAATGTCAAAGTTGAAACTGCCAATTCAGCCATTATGTCAATATGTGTAACCCAGCCAATCCCATTAAAATGCCTCTAAAGCTAAAACAAAGCAAAATTATAAAAGTTTGCGAAGGTGGTGAAAATGAAACTTAATGTAACTTCTGTGCAACTATTCATTCACATCAATTTTTGCCTGACCTTTCAGTTTGACTCCAAATTATATGGTGATGCGGATACAACCTGGGACGTCACATACAATTTGGGAGCATTGGTGAAACAGTTAAAACCTTACCCCAACTTCCTCAAGTGTAGCAGATCAGGAGAGGTCAAGCCACTAGCTGGAAGGTGAAGTGAGCAAAGAATTTGGCAGTTGAACCAAATGGAGCAACATAGCTGAAGAATTGGCAGATGTTGTGATACAGTAGTAGAGGTTGTACTATATTTGGTGCATGCAAGGAGAGTTTCACCTTCAGAGAGGGTGGTGTAGATGATTGGCTTAGAAGAAAACATTGTGACTGCTGCCTGGGAAGCAGGCAATAACCTGCATGTTCTAGTGTTGGTCATCACTGGTCAGTTGCACACTGATGGTGTGAGACACCTTTCAGTTTATGTAGACAAGCATATTGTGCGTAGGGACACAGGTGACTACATGCTGTCTGCAATCTGGGGAATCCAGTTGGGCTGCTGTTCCTGCTCAGTGGCAAATAGCAATGAGCGGGCTGGTCCTGCTGAATACAGGCATCAGTGTTCTGTTTGATACATCTCAGAACTATAAAGTGGCTTATATTTCAGATACTCCTTGTGATGCTCTGGAAGGAGCAAAAGACATTAAAAACTAAAGGCAATAGTTATTTTGGCAGCCCTGGGCAGTGTCATGACTGTGGTCAAGGTTATCTGCAGGTTTCCTTGCACCAGGTTGTTCAACTCTGTAACCGTCACTCTGCTAGTTTTGAGCCTCTCTTTTCCAACATTGCTAGGTGGCAGTGCCTTGCTCTGTAAAGATGACAGGTATGGGAAGTGCACATCTAGTACAACCTGATGGTTCCATTATCTTATCTTTGATCTTCTTCACCCTCTTCTATCAAATATAGTAAGAAGAGAGCATTGAATTCATTCCCCATAACTTTGAAGTCAATTGCAGGTCAACATCTTAGAGCAGCCCATCTATAAGAACTGTCTTGTGTCCATCTTGTAAGGAGCCATTAACATCTAGTTTCAATGGTCCTGCTAAGCACAGGCTGGTGTGGTTTCTAAACTCTGAAATTTTGCATCTTTGATCAATTGGGCTTTCATTTGCATAGTTTTTGAAGGTCTAGTGAGGCCCTTGCACATGAACAGCCAGATCCACAATTTCCGATGGTGTGTTATTGGAGCAGGAGAATGGTCACTGTATTATCATTCCAAGTTCCAGACCTCACCTGTTCATCTAATGCTAGTTGACCCACTTCTGCTAGCTCAAATTCTTACCCTAAGATCTTTTATGAGGAATGGAATGATTTTTCAGGATTGTATTTATTGCAGAAAGTTGCTTTAATACTATTCCTTTATTTTAACAATCACATGCAGAAACTATTGGAAATGGAACTATCTATAATCACATGCCAAAATCACATCAATGTTCAGTGTATAAAATACCTTTGATACATCTGTAATCACACATTTTTAGCAGTTTTAACAAGTGAGTTGGTAAAGGAGGCATAGGCTCTTAAAAGGTTCTCTTGAATGATGCTAATTAATTATACTTTTGTTCTGTTATGCATAGAAACCACAGAGGAATTCATAAAGTCATACAAAGATTGAGGAAGGACTATAAAATTGGTATAAACAGGATATGATGGGAGCAACTTCGAAATAAAAATTTTACATGACATATGGATCTAACTAATATGACTAATTTAGGGCAATTCGGTTTGTGGCCAAATAATTATGAATGACAGGCAGAAGCCATATATAATTTCAGCCAGATATTTGTGCATCAATTAATACCAGCTCTAATTGTGCTGTTTCCGGCTTTGAATTTAAAAAGTCCACGATTCCAGTTACTGCTGTAAAGTTTATTGTTCGAAAAATAATTTGGAAGATAAATCCTAATCAGGGTTCAATCCCAAGATGCTTCACATTAAGTCCCTTGGCTTTTCAACAACACTAATTTAATAGTCAGATTAGTGAGTCTGCAGGGTTTTCACATCTCCAATATGTGTCTGTCAACGTAAAAGCAGGAAAGGATTTACTTTTGCTTTGCTGGTGAGGGAGGATATCGATTCCCATTGTGCATCAGGTCTTTTTTTTAATGTAATTGTTGTAGTGTAAACCCGGAGAGATATGTTCAGCTCAGAGCTCATTTAAGATCAATATTTGTTCTTTAGGCAAATGAGACATATCCTCATAGGGTTCCATCGCGTTCTGGGTTTAGACCATGAGACAGCATAGACTGATGAGCAGCATTTATTTGCATCAGAACTTTTGTCTGACTTCATCTCAACAGTGCTTTGTAATAATATTACTGTGCTGCATCTAAATATAACCCCGGATATGAATTTTGTAGCATGTTACCAAGTAGGAACATGCACCACTTGCCTACCCAACAGAACCAAGGTCTTTCAGTGTACATTGCAAGAAAATATTTAGAACACAGTGTGGTCTGACCATATTGATTAGTCAGATCCTACACACTGCTCTCCAAGAATTCGAGTACAGGAAACGGAGCAGAAGACTTGCTCAGTCACTCTTCCTTTATATTACTCAGTACTTTAGTTCCCTCCAGGCCATTGGCTTAGCGACAAGTGGTATAGTCAAACTGCAGCATGTTGCATGCAGCCTAATGAGATTATTAATTATCTACTGCCTGCTTTTTCATCATGAATGGGGTGGTAGTGAAGCAAAAATAACAAATTTTAACTTACCTACTCTTTCCCCTCCAAGGTCTGCCCACTGTGATTTTCGAGCGGAGCTTCATTTATGTGGTCAGCACTCCCACCAGAAGCAGGCAGGAACTTCACTAATCCACACAAATCAGGGTTATCATCGGGGAGCACTTGACCAGTGATGAGACTGCCCGCTGTATAAGGGAGGTACAAAGTTCAAAATGGCTAGGACCACTGTCACTTAAAGGGATCTCTGGAAGCAGGTCAGGCAACATTAAAAATTTATAAATGTGCAAGTTTTCATCCAGCAAGATGACAATTGCTCACCCTGACCCCTTTGCAATGTTTTAATTTCCTTTAATAATGCCCTCCATTGCCCCACACCCACCTCCCAGATCTGCTCAGTCCTCCCCTTTGACTTGCTGCAGGTCCATTGTCTTGGCTGTTTCACTAGATTTCCCACCCTCCCCATCAGCACTGGAAATGTGAGGGAAGCTCAGCTGTTGAATTTAAATAAAGCTTGACCATCAAAATGGTTCGGATCTCCTGCCGACATCATCGGGCGAGCATTGCAATCACTCCACTGCCTACCACAAACACATACCCAATATATGCAGAAGGTTAAAATTGGGGCCTTTATCTCTGGAGGATTCCTGGAGAAACCATCCTCCCTCCAGGCATTGAATATCACAAGAACAAATTTGTAACGTTGCCAGTAATGAATGTGAGGGAAGCTCAATTTTACATTGCACAAGTACTCTGCTTTACAACATACTAACAATGGATCACTATAGAAAAATGTTGGATTTTAACTCTGTGAAAGTGGGTGTGTTTTGAATGGGTTAAAATCAGGTCTGTTATCTCCATATTCTTTTCATCAAGACAATTGTCATGTACACATAGAGAATATATCTGGGAACATCAGCTTTTTTTACAAAGCAATTAAAGCTCTTTAAAGAATTCAAGAGATATTGCCTACAGTAAAAAGACTAAGAAGTACTTTAAGGGTAGATTTTCTAATGCTTGTCAGTAGCTAGTTACCTCACAGACAGGGATGCACATCAGAAAATAATGGAGATTGGCCTTTTTTTTATGAATTGTTCCTGGGATGTGGGTAATGCTGGTGAGGCCATGTTTATTGCCCATCCTGAACTGTCCTGAAAAACCGTAGATTGTTCAATAATTCGTACTATTTGGGGGACCAGTCAAATTAAACAATTTGGTTAAAATTTGTGAAGATAGAATTGAATAACAATATTGACCAGTGTGCAGATTTTTTTTTTGACAAGCTGAGCATTGGGTTAGAGACTGGCAGATTGCATCTTCAGACTGATGCTTCAGTACTCCATTTGGCAGGAACGCACACAAGTCCATTAAACATTTTCATGAGCGGCTTCAAAGAGCTGAGGGACTGGGGGAGAACAGCTGTATTTACACTTGGAGCAACTCCAACTTGTTCTGGACGCTGCTTTGATAATTCAGGGTCGCAGTGTTTATGTTGTGGCTGACCTTAAGATCCATTTGCAAGAGACTGCACGACACCAACACTGGTCACAATTAAATGGTGAAGCACAACATCCAATCAATTAATCACATGTCTCGGAGCATTGTATCCTTTCAGTTAATTAATGATCTTTAACATAATTAACAGATTACAAGTCGGCTTCCCTGTAGTTAGCTAAGTTTGTAGCAGTCAGGAGTACGTACGTATCTGAATACAAATTTTGCATTCAAAAATGAAATAAACTTTTATTAATATAACACTTCATTGAGTTACTCAGAGCCTATCAAGAAGATTGTTCCTTTTACATATTTCTTGAGTTCTACTTCATAACAATCGCACAAAGTTAATATCTGTCATTGCAAAAAAAAAACCGCTGAAAGCTGAAAAAGAAACTTGGGATGAAGGTCATTGATTGACTTTGACTGTGATCCTTATGGGGAGTTTGTTTCAGTAAGTAGACTTATGATTAATGATGCAGAAATCACCCAGGGAGAGGTGAGAATATAAAGGCAGGTTGAACTGTCTGGAAGAGCTGATGGATCAGAAACTAGAATGGGAAAAAGTCTAGGATCACTGATGGGTAGAAGTGGGATTTGGGGAATAATTCGTTGGGTAATTGAATCACTTTTTCTATCCAACCACTCACAATTCAGTAATTCAGTTGATTATATAAATTTACACACGACCATAATACAATGAATTAATTTTACATTTACAAATACAAAGCAGAGATGGTCATGTGATATCACAAGCAATACTCCAAAACTAAAAAAAATAACCAATGTTCTGTACTCACCTATGTACATTATATAAATATATACAATGAAAGAGAACAGGTGTTATCCTAAATACCTGACAAAGAGGCTACAAATGAACACAATCTTCGAAAATAACTGCTAAATATTAGCACCATTCTGTCAGGATTTGTACTGCCGAATTTTGGACTACTGTTTTTTACTGGTGTAATGAAGTGTGCAGTACAGGTACAAGGAGTTACAAATAATTTATGATACAGAAATCATTCAGCCAAACTGCCAGAGCTTAAGCTCCACACAAGTTATAAGTATATTTAAGCAGTACAGGTATAATGATATTTTGTCAATACAATTTATTTGGAGGTATGTTCAACAGGTTTGTCCTCCAATATGTATACTATTCTTAGGATTGATGAGCAGTTTGAAGCTTAGGACCTGGTGACCAGGAACCATTCTAATTTTGCAGGATTATAGCGGTGACAGCACAACAGTGAGGTGAAATTATCTGTGAATATGAGCAGTCGAGGAAAATATCTATGTGGAAATTATAATTAGAGATCAGACTAGGGTGATCCAAAATATATTTCTTTATGCAGCTGCCTGAACCTATTTCATAATATCCGGGAATAAAAACTGACAGAAATGTGTTTGTGTGAATGTTGTGCTTCATGCTTTCCAAAGTTGCAAAGTGTACTGTGTGCAGAATAATTTATACTGCTATAGTAGTTGGTGTCCAAGCTTGATCATATAAGAGGCAATCCTACAACATGGTCCAAGAGTATTTTAGGATTAAAAATATTGGGTTACATGCACTAGGAGTATAACATTGCTCCAACAAATGCAGAGGCCATCAATATATATGATAGTCACCAGGAAACAAATCGGTAATTCAGAGGAAACTTCTTTACTCAGAGAGTGGTGAAAATGTGTAACTCACTACCATAGAGACAAGTAGTATAGATGCATTTAAAAGGAGGCTAGATAAGCACGTGAGGGCACAGGGAATAGAGGGTTATGCTGATAAAGTTAGTTGTGGATGGATAGGACGGGGCTTATGTGGGGCATAAATGCCAACATGGACTGGTTGGGCTGAATGGCCTGTTTCTGTGCTGTATTCTCTTTGCAATTCTATGTAACATCTGGTAATGAATCCAAACTTGTCCAGTGTAGAAACTGAGATCATTGTTCTTCAAACAAGCAGAATTGCGAGTTAATGCTTTGTTCACAGCTGTTGCAACCTTCAGTTCTGGACAACTCTGTTTCTCTCTTCTCTGTAATATAAAATGTTAAATGTGTTAAAATAATATGATTGCAAAAGATACCATTTTTTGCTTTTCTCATGTTTTGTTAATGAAATGTATCTTTAAGGCGAAAGAACACTGGCGGGCAACTATTTCCTTTGACTAGCTAACTTTGTGGAATGAATTTGCAAAAGGTTTTGATGCCCCATGTGTAACTTTTGAATTTTACATTGAATCTAAGATAATCTAAGAATCAATATAAGAATCTAGAAACATAGGAACAGGAGTAGACCATTTGGCCCCTGTATCTGTTCCTCATTCAATGAGATCATGACTGATCTGTACCCTAACTCTATACACCTGCCTTTGCCTCCAAATCCCTTAATACCTTTGACTAACAAAAATCTATCAATCTCAGATTTAAATTGAACAATTGATCCAACATCAGTTGCTGTTTGTAAAAGAGAGCTCTAAACCTCCAACACCCTTTGTGTGAAAAGTGTTTCCTTATTTTGTACCTGAAATGTCCGGCTATAATTTTTGAACTACACTCCCTAGTCCTACACTTCCCAACCTGCAGCAAAATTTTCTCCAAATATACCCTATCTGTTCCCCTTAATATCTTCAAAACTTCAATCAGATGGCCCCTTAACCTTCTAAATTCCAGGGAAAACAACCCTAGTTTGTTTAATCTCTCCTCATAACTTAACCCTTGGATATCATTCTACTACATTTAAACGGCACTTCCTCCAAGGTCAATATATCGTTCCTAAGGTGTGGTGCCCAGAACTCCTCACAGTACTCCAGCTGGTCTAACCAGGGCTTGGTATAGTTGAAGCATGACTGCCAACCATTTGTATTATAGTCCTCTGGATATAAAGGCCAGCAATCCACTAACCCTTTTGATTATTTTCTGTACCTGTTCTTGACATTTTAATGATGTCTACCCGGACCCGCAAGTTTCTTTGGACCTGAACTGTTTCCAACTTTTCACCATTTTTAAATATCCTGTTCTCTCCTTTTTAGGTCCAAGGTGGATGACCTCACATTTGCCTACGTTGAAATTCATTTGCCATAGTTTGGCCCATTGACTTAATCTATTATCCATTGCCTCAGTCAGTTGTGGTTAAACAAGAACCCTCGCCAATTATTAGCATCAACAGCCACTCCAATCTTTACGCCTTTTATACTAAGATTATCCATTTCTATTTTGTGGAAGATTAATATATAATGATGTTCTGAAGTATATTTTTAAAAGTCAGAATCCATTTGAGTTGTGAATTTAATTGGGACACTCTCAGCTTTGGCTTGATGCAGATGGCCGGTGCCCTTCAGGAAATATTGACACTTTGCAAATTGCCATTATTGCCTATTATATTTAATGGCAATTAATTAATTGCCATTATTGCCTTATCCGCCCGACATAAAATCCAGTCCTATGTTTCAGGAATGTGGCAAAGCTTCAGGCTTGGATTCAGAGGATCCAGATTTCAGACAGAGTGTCAACTTCCTCCCACCGCCCCCCCCCCCCAAAATTAACCAGAGAGTTAAATTTTAGAGTCCGAGAATAATAATTGGTTAAAAGGAATTAGCACCAGACCTCCCTCGCACTAACCCTGAAATAAACTTTGTTCCATTTGTACTGATTCTTCCAGTCTTCTATTCTCATGTACAGATCAATTAGGTTTCCCAGACTGAGCTTTTCCCAATCATTGATTAACACAACCATTACTTTGTTTCCACCACTACTTTATTTCTACATTGATTACTTCAATGACATTGCTAATGCATTTATCTCGTCTTGCAGGTGAACAAGCATTTAAATAGCACCTTTAACATGTAGAAGCATCCCAGTGAGCTTCATAAATAGGCACAAAGAAACCGTTGGGTGTATAACTAAGACTGGGACTCAGTGTTATTAATGCTCCATCTGCAATATTCATGGATGGATTTCCTCAGAGGAGGCAGCTTCAAACCGCAAAGAGTTTAGTGTCAGTGACAGGGAGGAAGAACCTGTAGCAATTTAAGGAGTTATCTGCAGTTGCTTTGCTGATGAAACTGCCTGTCTTATTTAGTAATGTGGCTTTTGCACCCTATCACAACGGCATCTATGCTTTAATCTGTTGGGTACCACCCTGATGCCAAATTGATTTTAAAACTATCTTATGCACCATGATACAAACTGCTAGAACTGCTTGAGCTAATACTTATAATGAAGCATGCGGTGTTATTTATCTCCCAATAAGAAGCAAATTAAATGATTCATTTTTTAAAAAATGGTAGTCAGGTATAGCACTATTCAAATTTCAGTGATTAAATAAAGCTGCTTCCCCCCAACATCACAGCGATTCTAGTCGGCTATATGAAAATGCCTTCCTGTTCACATCAGTGCCCACAATAGTGCTTGGCGCAGTGCTAAAGGGGCATTCTACAGGATGGTGCACTTAGGCTTTACAACATATCATTCTACCCCAAGATGATTAAAAGTCACACACAAGGGAAAATAAAAGCAAGAATCGGTTACTTGGGCACTGTGTGGATATTCATTTCCCTTAGAATGCATAAATTGTGATTTTCCCCAACTGAATTCATTGCAGTTTAAGAATACAAAAACAATTGCAAATGCATACAATAGTGCCCACGCACAGCTATATCCTCATGCACACATGAGGGATTAGTTGGAATATAACTGCAATTTCTTGGGACAGAAATCCTACGTCTCTGCTGTTTGTCAACTGTAATCCTTTATGTGCTGTACTATACATGGTCTACGGAGCCAGTACTTCCAAGGGTTTAGACCAGATTGTTGACTATCTACTGGGCCTAACAATACAGAGCTCCCACACTATAAATGTCAAACTAATTTTCTGCATCTTGGAGAAATTCCATTCCGAAGAGGATCAAAAACTATGCATAGTTCTGCTCAGAAATAGCACAGATTGAACAATTAACTTCTCTGTAGTCTTTTAAATCACTGCTTCTTTTCTATTCTCGGGCTGTGGGCGTTGCTAGCAAAGCCAGCATTTATTGCCCAATCTCGACTGCCCAGAGGAAGGGGTGGTTAGCCTACTTGACCCACTGTAATCTGTGTGGTGAAGGAACTATCACAATGTTACTCCTTGTGGCACTTGCTCGGCCACTTCAGAGGGCAGTTAAGTGTCATTCACATTAACGAAGGACTGGGATCACATTTAAGCCAGACCAGTTCAAGTTGGCAGGTTTTCTTCCCTAAAGACATGAATGAAGCAGTTGGGTTTTCACGACCATCTGACGGTTTCATGGTCACTTTTACTGACACCAGCTTTTAAAAAAAAAATTCCAGGTTCTTTTTTTAAAACTGAATTCAACTTCTGAAACTGCCTTGGCAGGATGTAAACTCACGTTCTCTGGGTTAAACCAAAATTAAGAAAATTCACTGAGCAGGCGATTCCTGCTTGAGATCACAAGCTTCCGTGTTCCAACCTCAGATTTGCTATCAGAAGTCTGCATGCATTGTGCTGACAAGTCCTGACACTTTTGCTTTCTCTCACTAGGGAGCAGGAGAACACTATAGAGGTTGGGCTACCCAGCATTCACTGTAATTTTAAAAGCCCTCTATTAGAATCATAGATGCACCATTGATGAATAAAGCAAAAGAATTACATAGAATAAACAGCAGAGAAACAGGTCGTTGAACCCAACTGGCCCCTGCCAGTGTTCATGCTCCATGTGAGCCTCCTCATACCCTATTTGACAGTCGGACCATATTCTTCTACTCCTATCACCCTCATGTGTTTATCTAGCATCCCCTTTTAAATGTATCAGTGATATTCATCTCAGCTACTCCCTCTGGTAATGGGTTCCACATTCTAATCATCCTCTGGGTAAAGAAGTTTCACTGAATGCCCTATTATGGAAAGAAAGAATAAAGGGCTGAATAATCCTGGCCTTATGATTGTGGGCTTGGAGGTGGAGGTGCCAGGATAATAGGGGGGTGGGGGGAAGCCACATCAGGATGGCTCCCTGATGCAGTCCCGCCACTGGGGAGCTATCCTAATGGCGGGCAGGGAATCGGATTGACTGCCCGCTCAATGGAAGCAGCCAGCTAATTAAGCCGGTTAAAAACCCAATTAGGGACGAATTTGTGGGTGCAGAGGTCGCCAGCATCACTGAAGGCAGCCTCCCAGCAGCAGGCCATTGGAACCGGAGGGCCCCGTGCCTCATTGTAGGAGCTGTGAGCATTAAAGGCTGCAAATGCCGCAGAGTCCGATCCAGCAGAGGGGTTTCTCCTCCATCCCGAACCACCTGCCCCGCTAGATCATGTTTATTTCATGGCTGCTATGCAGCCCCAGTGAGGGAGCCTCCACGTTGAGGCACTCTCGCGGTTCCCGACCTGCCTCAGCAGCGCCCTCCAGGTGCTGGCCCTCTGATTGGAGCCGCCTCCCAGAAAATTGCTGAGCAGGTCTTGCTGACGGCAAGTGCAACCTCAGGACCCCTATTTAGTCCCAACACTCAAGTCTCAAAGCCAGCGGGAAAATCTAGCCCAAAGTATCTAACAAATGGGTAGAGAGAGAGGAGAACTCTATTGATGACACTGAGCTTTGCCTTCAGCCAGTGTAATACACAGCTTGTTGCTTTTATTGAGCAGTGCCTGACACTGAGGATTTGTCCAAGCTGTCTCTCATATTAATTTCCTTGAAACCTTTCCCCCCAACTCCCATCCAATCCCACAATAAAATGTTCTGATCCACTGGTCTTTAGAAACTGCTACCTGTTCATCCCATGGGAAAAGACAAACCAACGTACCAGAGTTTTGTTTTAATCTTTCAAATACTCTGGAGCTGGCGTACATGATGTAAACTGATCACTGTGAACATAGTCAGACTCTGGCACCAGTTCTACCAGTGCACCAGCCGCTGTAATAGTACTGCTGTACTTTTTGAGGCAGTATTTTCTTCCCAGTTTGCTCTATTGATGTTATTTTTTTTCGGAGGCATTTGATTGTTGATTTGCCATGTTATAGTGTTAGATATGGAGGGAAGTTCTATGATTTAACACTCTAATGCACCATGAGAGCTTATATGGAGAACTTGGAAACAGAGATCAGCATTCCCGGTTCATGGCCTGCATACTGCCTCAAGTTTGATGATGGGGAAATCCTGCAGCTCAAGAATTGGACGTGCTAATCTTGTTGCATAAAATTCCACCCAGGAGTGAAAAGTGGTAAGATTTACCTTCTTGGTTAATAATAGAAGCCCATAAATAAACGTTTCATTGCTAAGAAAGGATTCATTGAGCATTGTTTTAATTTTTCTAGAATGGGCTCAATTTCATGATCCCACCATGGAGGTAGGGGGAGGGGGGGGGCTGCATAATGGCAACGGCCACCCCCCACAATCACGTGGTGAGGACGGCAATGGAAATACCATTCACAGCGTCATCTGATGTTGGAGCAGGTGCTGGCGCTACCTTTAAAAGGCGGCCAGCCCTGCATTTACTCTCTCCATACATTCATTGTAAGCTCATTGCAGCTACACTTCTGTGTTGTTAAAAAAAAATCTGCAATTCAGCAAGCAGCCCCCTTGGGCATACTTCTGAACATGTCAGATGTCCAAGCAAGGGTCCCTTTGGCTTCCTTCCAATGCAAAATGAATGTGTCTGGTCAAAAATGTGTCAATTTTTCCTTATCCAGATGCTCAATTTGGCTCTTGGGTAACAATTTTTATTGGTCTAGCATCTGATCCAGAAGTGTGAGACTTCACACCCATAACAACATCATTTAGGATACTCTCTAATCGCAACCACCCTCCCCAAGGACACAAACAGCCTATACACTTTCAGAGATCCCCCCCTTTCACAGAAAAGCCCCTTACAGAGCTCCCTCCATTCACACACAAGCCCCTTGGACACTCAGCATAGCGGCAATGGCCTCTGTAAACCCCCTTACCCTATGCTACTCTGGTTAGGTTACCTTCCCTTTCGCTGCACCGAGGACTCTTGCCTCGGAGGCACCAGCTTTTCAAAGTAGCGAAACTGAAGGCACGTGAGCGCTGCAGGTCAACCAGAAAATTGAGAAACCTTTGTTGAAACGCAGTGAATTAGATTCAAATTTATTTAAAGCAGCATTTACAACATTTAAATAAAGATGCCGTTGTGTCGGGGCGTCTGTACCGCCACGGCACTTCCCCGCCTCTGACAAAATTTGCACTTTGCGGTAGGTTTCATGGCGAATGGCTCCACGGAGATTCTCCAACACCCGTACCCCCCCCAACCCGCAACATCACCGAGCTCACCTCCGACAAGAGAACAAAATTCAACCCATTGAATCCACTTCTTAACCTGAGATAAAGCCTGCACAGCACCACCATCCAATCGCCTGAACAGCTCCCATGACAGCTGTAACCCAGTTGGGAGAACTCTTGCCTTTGATTCAGAAGGTTGTATGGGTGCAAGTTGCACTCAAGCACAAAATCTAAGCTGAGCCTAGGCAGTACTGAGAGAGTGCTGTACTGTTGGAGGTGCTGTCTTTCAGGTAAGATGTTAAACTAAGTGAATTTTTTTATATTTAAAAAAAAACACAAAGCAAAGAAAGCCAATCTGTGAAAAAGTTACTGAAGTTATCTTATTGACCCAGCAGTCATAATCCCTAATTGATTTTGAGAGCGCTAGACAATTACTGCCCGCAGACTTGAAGTAACATACACCGGCATCTTAGCAGCAGAATAATACATGCTGAACTACATAGTATAATTCTCCTGTGCTTGTAAAACACTGCATTCTCTATCTTGCCATGAATAGCCCTGCAGGACGTCTGCTAGTATATAATATAGTAAAAAATGGTACAATCACTCTGATTTTGCGCATCGCACTTTGAGCCTCTCATTATCACACATTTCTGAGTTACACTTTTCAAAAGTATTAAAAAAAGAAAGCCAGACATTTGGAATGTACAGACAAAAATAAATCACATTTTATTAACACAGGAGTCCAAATGACTGTCACCTATGACTGAGGAATTGAAAGAAAAAATGCCAAGTCTTTCAAGCTTGGTTCTGGTCTCAAGCCTAACAGGAATAAAACTTTGTTGACTTCACCAAGTGTTTGCTTAATAGTAATTGGATTTTTGTGGTGATAACAGGACACACTTTCACCTCTGCAGCAGAATAATGCACCTGGCATGACACTCCTCCCTTTACAAAGCAGAGTATCATGCAGCTCTCTGTTGGACAATCTACATCAGAAAGGATCCAATACCTATAAGGAATCCTTTTACAAATGTTTTCTTCCAACTCAAAGTATCAGCCCAGCAGCAAAAATTTGTAATAAATATTTTTATTGATTTGGCCCCTGATAGAGCAAAATTTCAGTGGCAAATGAAGTTTATCTCTATTAAGCTGTTTCTTTGATTCAGTCTGTCTGATTCGAGGAAACCTGTATCTAATTTAATGATCGTCTGTCTGAGTTTTGGATTGGCAGCTCAAAAATAACTGGAGTGTGGCATAGCAGCTGGAGTATGTTGACAGTAATGTGAGATTAGTGATCCACAGCCTCTATTGAATGCAATCTTTAATCTGCATTCTTACTGCTAGTTGTGTCCTGTGT
Organism: Heterodontus francisci; assembly: GCF_036365525.1. Taxonomy (NCBI): domain Eukaryota; kingdom Metazoa; phylum Chordata; class Chondrichthyes; order Heterodontiformes; family Heterodontidae; genus Heterodontus; species Heterodontus francisci. The sequence continues at coordinate 17,873,745 of NC_090412.1, read as the reverse complement.
TGCTTATTTTAGTTATCATTTTTTTTAAAAAGTGGGTTTTAATGATTTTGTGCAGATTGATCATTTTCTAATACCTTTTGAAATGATGGCCAATATGCCCTGTCCCAAACTCATTCTGTTGATTGTCTTTTGACCTGAATGTTCCAATAATATCTAACCGCTAGACCACTTGGATTTGCCTTGTATTAAAATGTGAACAAAATAAATAAAGATTGTAATTGGCCGGGAGAAGGCTATACAATATACTGAGAAATCTTGTTGCAGAGTTTACTTTGGCAGCATTGCCAACTTGACTGAAAACATTATATTCAATTCCTGTCCCAAATGGAACTCCCACATCTCCTCACTGCTAAGTTAAAGCTGCCTGTATTTCCTCCTTTCTGCCAAGCACTTTTTTCAACATCTCTTAACTCTTAACGACCAAGTCTGTTCAATAGTTCGACATCACTCCTATGCGTGACGATTTCTTGTGATATCGCCCCAATACCTTGGACAGGATGCAAGAAAAAGCTTTTCATTCAATGAGGAATTTATCTCTATCAGGTGCATCAATCATAAGTTTTTTTTATTTCTCTTTATTTTATCAATGTTATCAAGGTTACTGCCCTGCTGGACTTGAAGAGTCAGTCTTGGTTTAGTGATAATGCTCTCATCTCAAATAGTCAGTTTACGTATCACTTCCGAGACAAGCATGAAATCCAAGCTGATACTTCACTGCAGTACTGCGGGAATGCCACACTATCTGTCGGGCCGTCTTTTGGACGAAATGTTAAACTGAGGTCTCACCTGCCCTTGCAGGTGGAGATAAAAGGTGCTTTGTCACTATTTGAAGAAGGTGTCCTAGCAAATATTTATTGCTGAACCAATATCACTGATACAGATTATCTGGTGATTATCTTTTCTGTTTGTGGGCACAAATTGGTTGCCAAGTTTCATACATTACAACAGTGATAATGCTTCAAACATATGTCATTGCCTGTAAAGTGTTTTGAAACATTGTGAGAAGCTATAACTAATGCAAGCTTTTTTCTTTCCTCTTTTGGCATCCCTTAAGCTTTGAGGATGCCATCCTACATGTTACTCCTCTTTCCTGCATCCTCACTGTGCTGAAGTCATCGCACCATGTTCTCTGCCAAATCATTCTAACCCAAGATCTCACGACTTTGGAACTCCTTACTTTCCTCAATGTTATTCTAATTTACCAGTTTACTTATCTGCTGAAATATAACCACTGTGATTTGATTTCCCTCATTTTGTTTGCCCATGCTCTCAGCCTTTGTGATGACCTGCATGGTAAGCTTTGGCACCTCACCTAGGTTTCTCAATTCACGGAGAAACAACTGCACATCTCTGCAGGTCACTGTAATGATTTAATGTTCATTACCTTCACAACCTGTAACACCAAGCCAATTTCAAACCTGCTGTGTAACGTTCCCCATATCATAGCAATCAGCAGTTTGCTGCTAGTACTGCAGCCAGTGTGAAGCCAGATTTTTAAACTTCAAGTTAAAAAATAAGTAAAAATACAACTATCTTTTAATGATTGCGCAGTCAGCTCTTTTCTATCAGTGGGAGGTTAGTGACAGAGCTCAATGTCGGCATTTGAGCGTGCCCTTGTGGAGCTCTGTATTGCCCTATATATTCTTTTTCTTTCTTTTGGGCCTCCTTATCTCGAGAGACAATGGATACGCGCCTGGAGGTGGTCAGTGGTTTGTGAAGCAGCGCCTGGAGTGGCTATAAAGGCCAATTCTGGAGTAACAGGCTCGTCCACAGGTGCTGCAGAGAAATTTGTTTGTTGGGGCTGTTGGACAGTTGGCTCTCCCCTTGCGCCTCTGTCTTTTTTCCTGCCAACTACTAAGTCTCTTCGACTCGCCACAATTTAGCCCTGTCTTTATGGCTGCCCGCCAGCTCTGGCGAATGCTGGCAACTGACTCCCACGACTTGTGATCAATGTCACACGATTTCATGTCGCGTTTGCAGACGTCTTTATAACGGAGACATGGACGGCCGGTGGGTCTGATACCAGTGGCGAGCTCGCTGTACAATGTGTCTTTGGGGATCCTGCCATCTTCCATGCGGCTCACATGGCCAAGCCATCTCAAGCGCCACTGACTCAGTAGTGTGTATAAGCTGGGGATGTTGGCCGCTTCAAGGACTTCTGTGTTGGAGATATAGTCCTGCCACCTGATGCCAAGTATTCTCCGAAGGCAGCGAAGATGGAATGAATTGAGACGTCGCTCTTGGCTGGCATACGTTGTCCAGGCCTCGCTGCCGTAGAGCAAGGTACTGAGGACACAGGCCTGATACACTCGGACTTTTGTGTTCCGTGTCAGTGCGCCATTTTCCCACACTCTCTTGGCCAGTCTGAACATAGCAGTGGAAGCCTTACCCATGCGCTTGTTGATTTCTGCATCTAGAGACAGGTTACTGGTGATAGTTGAGCCTAGGTAGGTGAACTCTTGAACCACTTCCAGAGCGTGGTCGCCAATATTGATGGATGGAGCATTTCTGACATCCTGCCCCATGATGTTCGTTTTCTTGAGGCTGATGGTTAGGCCAAATTCATTGCAGGCAGACGCAAACCTGTCGATGAGACTCTGCAGGCATTCTTCAGTGTGAGATGTTAAAGCAGCATCGTCAGCAAAGAGGAGTTCTCTGATGAGGACTTTCCGTACTTTGGACTTCGCTCTTAGACGGGCAAGGTTGAACAACCTGCCCCCTGATCTTGTGTGGAGGAAAATTCCTTCTTCAGAGGATTTGAACGCATGTGAAAGCAGCAGGGAGAAGAAAATCCCAAAAAGTGTGGGTGCGAGAACACAGCCCTGTTTCACACCACTCAGGATAGGAAAGGGCTCTGATGAGGAGCCACCATGTTGAATTGTGCCTTTCATATTGTCATGGAATGAGGTGATGATACTTAGTAGCTTTGGTGGACATCCGATCTTTTCTAGTAGTCTGAAGAGACCACGTCTGCTGACGAGGTCAAAGGCTTTGGTGAGATCAATGAAAGCAATGTAGAGGGGCATCTGCTGTTCACGGCATTTCTCCTGTATCTGACGAAGGGAGAACAGCATGTCAATAGTCGATCTCTCTGCACGAAAGCCACACTGCGCCTCAGGGTAGACGCGCTCGGCCAGCTTCTGGAGCCTGTTCAGAGCGACTCGAGCAAAGACTTTCCCCACTATGCTGAGCAGGGAGATTCCACGGTAGTTGTTGCAGTCACCGCGGTCACCTTTGTTTTTATAGAGGGTGATGATGTTGGCATCGCGCATGTCCTGGGGTACTGCTCCCTCGTCCCAGCACAGGCATAGCAGTTCATGTAGTGCTGAGAGTATAGCAGGCTTGGCACTCTTGATTATTTCAGGGGTAATGCTGTCCTTCCCAGGGGCTTTTCCGCTGGCTAGGGAATCAATGGCATCACTGAGTTCCGATTTGGTTGGCTGTATGTCCAGCTCATCCATGACTGGTAGAGGCTGGGCTGCATTGAGGGCAGTCTCAGTGACAGCATTCTCCCTGGAGTACAGTTCTAGGTAGTGCTCAACCCAGCGGTCCATCTGTTTGCGTTGGTCAGTGATTATGTCCCCCGATTTAGATTTGAGGGGGGTGATCTTCTTGATGGTTGGCCCAAGAGCTCTCTTCATGCCATCATACATTCCTCTGATGTTTCCGGTGTCTGAGGCCAGCTGAATATGACTGCATAGGTGTTGCCAGTAGTCGTTTGCGCAACGCCTAGCTGTTCTTTGTGCAGTACTTCTGGCTGCTTTAAGTGCTGCGGATGTTAAATCGCTGGGGGCTTTCTTGTAGTTCAAAAGTGCAAGGTTTATAAGTGCAAGCTATATAAATGCACTATTAATCTATGATCTGCTCACACTCATCCCACATGCTCCTGGTACAGCATGAGCAGTATATCTGGTGTGTGCAACACCAGCTTTTGTTTCTGCCAATGATCCAGAAATTGTCAAAGTTCTTTGTGCTAAGATCCCGCATTAATATAGAACATTTATTTATCACCATTTTGGGCCTACCTTGATGCTAAAAGCATTTTGTGATCAGACTGCAGCTATACCTTTGCTCTTTCATGCACAACTCCTAGTTTGAACTAAAGTTATTTAGTAACGGTGTTAGCCATTGGTGCATACATTGGAATATTACTACCCTGGCCTGCTAAGATGGAGGCTCTGGAGGGTGAATAATCCAATGGTCACTCTGAGCTTTGTAATAAAGGGAATATTTCTGCTGTTCACTATTGAAATCAAAATGATAAGCGCATTCCATTTAGAATTTTCCTAAAATTTGTGAACGATGCAATCTTGCCCCTTAGTTTCTTCTATGTTGCATTCTCTGCAGGACAGAGTGGTAATGGGTAGACAGCTGTAGGAGCTGGCAGAGGGGGTTAGCACAGTGACGAAGTCTTAATGGCATCTTGTGCCAACCTAGTTATGGCACCCAATGATTTGAAGTCAGTGACACATAATCTGTGTAATTTTCTTCACCAAGCTTAAGTTTGTGCTACTGTTACATGGGTTGAGCTGTTCCGCAACTGGCTAATCACCTTCAAAACTGGGTTATATTGCTCATGAAACCTGAACTTTCTACGAGAGAAGACTGATGACAGGATTAGTCACCACAATATAGTCGTGATGATGGTTCTTTAAATAGATTAATGCAGTCACTAGCCGGGTATTTGACATTAACCAAGGCCATGCTCTATTTGCATTTACTTCTTAGCATTTTTGAGTTATCTAATTGTATCTCCTCTTCTCCTGGAGGCATTAATCTTCTTTACTGAAGTAGTAATGCACAGGTGAAGGCCATCCAAATGGAGTTTAATCATGCATTCACCTTGATGTGGGACTTCTGCTGGAGGGTACAGGTTTTCCATGGGATGCAGAACTAGATACCCACTAAAATGTTTCCACCCACTTTCTGTGGGTCCATTCTGTCCAATTCTTCCCTTTCAGCCCTCCTACCTCAGAAAAGAGACCCACCCAGTCAAACCCCAGTTAAAACCTTCCATTGCAACTCCTCCTGCTGCTCATTCCCTTTAAATAGCATACCCTGTTCCCACCTGCACACCGCCCTTCCCCCATCCCCAGTCTTGCAACCAAATGCCATAAAATCAATAGCAGTTATCCTTGTGGAGTACAATACACCTATACTATATCTGTATGTGTAAGAACTTACATGTTCAGGACCAGAGAAGATCATTTTGAGTTGTCTGGTCAGGCTCAGAGTTATGACTCATTCTGATCTGTAAACTCTTAAGAGAAAAAGCCTGCAATACGACAATATATTGAGACCAGTCACCAATCTCTGATTTAACATCTGTCCTTGAAAAATCCTCTCTCCAAGTCACAGCTGATCACACCATCATGCTTTAACCCCTCTCTTCCACTGTCTTACTCCATGTGGCTATCCTCACTTGGTTCCACGCGTCTCTATATGATTGTAGTCGCCACATATCCGGCATGGTTTGTCTTCCTGCTGTCATTACCTCCATAATCTCCCAAGCATCTTTGTTTACCTCATAATCCTCATCTATATGCTGCCTTTGACAGCATCATCTTCAGTAATGGGGTGAGCTTCCACATGTACAATGACGATACCCAGCTCTAACTCTCCACCACAACTTTTAGCCCCTCCACTACTTCTATATTGACAGACTAACCAGCATCCAGCGTTAGATGAACTGCAATTTGCTTCTGCTAAACATTGGGAAGACCAAAGCCATCATCTTCAGACGCCGATTATAAACTCTGTTCCCTCATCACTGATTTCATCCCTTTCCATGATCATTGTCTCAGGCTGAAGCAAACTGTTCACAACCAATGGCACCCTATTGATCTCAGACTGAGTTTCTTACTCCATATTCCTTCCCCCCTGAACTTCCCATTTTTCTGATCTGGCCTCTTATGCACCCTCTCTCGTCCTTTTGTCCCACCATTATGGTCACGTCTTCAGTCGTCTAGCCCCCACACTCTGCACTTTTCTCCCTAAACCCCTCCACATCCCCATCTCACTCTCCTCCTTTAAGACTCTCCTTAAAACCATCTCTTTGACTAATATCTTATTTTTTGTTTCAGCATTTACTTTTCTCCTTACATCTGTGAAACACCTTGATGTTTTATCAATGTTAAAGGCACACTAGAAATGCAAATCGATGCTGTACTATTAGTCATGCAACTGGGATATTTAAGTGAACACTTCACAGTGGTCAGCCAAATCTATTCTACTGAACAATCTAGTGTGCAGTTTTGATGCTGCCAAGACCATTGCTCTGTCTGAGGAAATTTCCACTTCTTACCTTAATGACTGGCTTTGTCTGGATGGAGTATCTGAAACAGAAATAGTGATATTTTACCACAAGAGATAGTCAGCGCTGGCTTTGGTATTTTGAGCTACTCAAAAATATGCTGGAAAATATGCTGGACTTAACATTATACATACATACTAAACTCTTCAGAAAGAGTTAAGGCTTGTCCATTCCAGTGTAAGTAAATTTTTAATGGTGTGGTAAGTCTTAATTACTGTCAAACAACTTCTCTGGCAATGAAAATTTACTTTTACAAGTGTAGAGTCTCATTCCTTCAGATTTTAATAATTAGAGATTTTTTTTAAATCAAAAAAATGAAATTGCTGGCATGGACACAATGGGCGGAATGGCCTCTTTCTGTGCTGTAATGACTCAATAAAATATTTTCTTTTTAATTTTTCCTTCTGTCTGTGGAGAATATGTTTCCACTTGCAGGCAAGACCAGAAATAGAGGCCAAAATTGTAAGGTAGTCACTAATGAATCCAATAGTGAATTCAGGAGAAGCTTCTTTAGCAGAGTGTGGTTAGAATGTCTAAGTTGTAACCACGATGAATAGTTGAGACAAATAGCATAGAAGCTGGAAAAGCACATGAGGGAGAGGAGAGTAGAAGGCTATGGTGATGCGATTAAATGAAAAAAGGTGGAAGGAGGCTTATGAGAAGCATAAAGACCAGCATGGACCTGTTGGGCCAAATGGCCTGTTTCTTTGCTGTAAATATTATGTAATACTTAAAGCACAACAGAGAACTAAATAGGAAATCAATTTGAAAACATCAATTTGTTTTAGTCACACCAAGAAAAAAAAGACTTGCATTTATATAGCACCTTTCACAACTCCCAGACGTCGCAAAGCACTTTACAGTCAATGAATTACTTTTGAAGTGGAGTCACTGTTGTAATGCAGGAACTGCAGTATGCGCACAGCAAGCTCCCACAAACAGTAATGTCGGAGGGTTGTGGGGCTGGAGGAGATTACAGAGATAGGGAGGGGCTAGGCCATGAAAGAATTTGAAAACAAGGATTAGAATTTTTAAATCAAGATGTTGCTTGACTGGGAGCCAATGTAGGTCAGTGAGCACAGGGTGATAGTTGAACGGGACTTGGCGTGAGTTAAGACACAGGCAGAAGAGTTTTGGATCACCTCAAGTTTACAAAAGGTCGAATGTGGGAGACCAGCCAGGAGTGCATTAAATAGTCAAGTCTAGAGGTAATGAAGACCTGAATGAGGATTTCAGCAGCAGATGAGCTGAGAAAGGGGTGAAGTCGGGCAATGTTATGGAGGTGGAAATAGATGGTCTTAGTGATGGCACAAATACGACCTGGTGGTGATGGTGTGGAGTGGGGAGTGAAAACAATGGCGTCAGTCTTCCGAGTATTTAATTAATGCTGTGCCTCAGATGATGTCACCAAGGGGCAACATGGAGATGAGAAATAAGAAGGGGCCAAGGATAGATTCTTGGGGACACCAGAGGTAACAGTACGGGAGTAGGAAGAGAAGCCATTGCAAGTGATATTCTGGCTCCAACTAAATAGGTAAGAATGGAACCAGGTGAAAGCAGTCCCACCCAGCTGGATGACAATGGGAGGATGGTGGAGTCAACCATGCCAAAGGCTGTAGACAGGTCGAGAAGGATGAGGAAGGATAGTTTACCTTTGTCACAGTCACATAGGGTACCATCTGTGACTTTGATAAGAGCTGTTTCGGTACTGTGGCAGGGTGGAAACCTGATTGGAGGGTTTCACACATGGAGTTCTGGGAAAGATGGGAATGGATTTGGGAGGCGACAACACATTCAAGGACTTTGGAAAGGAATGGGAAGTTGGAGATGAGATGGTAGTTTGCAAGGGCAATGGGGCCAAGGGTTGTTTTTTTGAGGAGAGGGGTGATGACATCAGATTTAAAGGAAAGACGGACAACATCTGAAGAGAGAACTATTTACAATATTGGCTAACATTGGACAAGGATGGGAATTGAGTGATCAGCAATTTGTGGGAACGGGATTGAGGGAAGGGGAGGTGGGTCTCATGGATAAGATGGGCTCAGAGAGGGCATCAGGGGAGATAGGAGGGAAACTACAGAAAGATGCGAGCTCAGGGCTAGGGCAGGGGGATGCATTACAGGAAGTTTGGTTCAGTGGGCTAGTAGAAGGGAGGGATGCGGCAGAGGGAGCTGATTGGATGGTCTCGATCTTAGTGACAAAGTAGTCCATGAGTTCCTTGCACTTGTTATTGGAGGTGAGGGTTGGGGGGACAGGGAGAGGAGTTGAAGAGAACAGTTTGTAGTAGAGGAAAGAAGCCGGGGGTTATCTTTGTATTCCAGGATGATCCTGGAATAGTGAGCAGTTTTAGTAGACAAGAGCAGGACCCGATAGTGTTTTAAGTGGTCCAGCCAGATCTGGTGGTGGATAACGACACCAGTTGTCCGCCATATCCTTTCAAGGCTGCATCCCTTGGGCATAAGGGAGCGGAGATGAGTGCCATACCGGGGGAATAGCCAGGATGTGAGAGACTGATCTTTTATTGGGGACTAGGGCATCAAAGGTGGAGGTGAAGGTGCAGTTGAGCAAATCAGTAGCTGCAGAAACGTTGTGGTAAATGGAGGGCCAAAGGCTAGATAGTTGAGCTTTTGAAAGTGCAGTTGTGAGTGAATAGGGGGATAGTTTTTTTCAGGTATTGATACAGAATGAGGTAGAGTTGGGATATGGAAGGGGAATGGGGGCGGAGTGTGATACAAGAAAGTGATCAGAGATGGCCTTATCTGTAATTGATATAATGGGACTAGCAAGACCACACGAGATGGCAAAGTCATGGGGGGGGTCTTGAATATGGATGGGGAGTTTACATGCAGGGAGAGATTTGGGGGGGGGGGCGCAATTAAGAGGGCAGTGAACTCAGAGGAGAGAGAACATGAGGCGTTGAGATGGAGATTGAAATCAAGGATGAGAAGTTGTTCGGTGTCAAGACTGAGGGAGGAAAGCAACGAAGATATCTTGGTGATAAAATTTTTATCCTACTTGGGATTTTCCTCTCCTTAGTCCAAAGACTCTGGCCTAGAAATTGGATTGAACCCGAATTGTGGTGTGTGCTGTACCCACCTAATAAAATCAGCAGCAGGACCAGGACAAATTGGTCTCCATGCCTTATTTAGATTAGTGCCAGCGTGCTGCGGGCACCAGTCATGACTCCAGCGATGGTTTGCTGGATGCGGAGGGGAGTGAATTCAGCCTTTGGGCCTGCTGTGGCCAAGGGCCTCAGATATGTCTGAGTGGGGAGAAGGCAGTCAGGAGGGAGCAAAAGGTGGTGGACAACAGCCCAGAGCTTAAACGTGGTCCAGGAAGAGCACTGTTTTAAGAAAGTTGTTCTTCAGTGGCTGCCTTCAGCATTCCCTACCTATAAGGATGGCTGGTTGTCCAGATAATCCTGATCACAGAAGGCCCAAAGTCTGTTCAGGACAAACCAAATTCCGCTTTTGGATCTAAAATGGACATTAGGCCATTTACAGAATATAAAAGAGGACTAACACCTGTTTTAGTTGGGTCCTCAAGTAACCCTGAACCAATATGGCATCTGACTTGCTTTTAATGTTGTTGCGGTGCGGAAGGTTAGCCCTCTAAAGTGGTCCTATTTACACCAGTTTTCCAGCTGGAAAATGGGTGCAATGAGGTCCAATTAGTAATGTTACTACTACACTACCATACCCTTCAGGCACCCAGTCTGAGTATCAAGCACTCTCTATCAACTATTGCATAACCAGCTGCAGAATAGTGGGTGCTGTAGTGTAGTAGTTTTGTTACTGGTCTAGCAATCCAGAGGTCACCATCCAGTTTCCCCAGTAACGGTATATTTAAAGTACTGCCACTGTCACCTTTCCCCCGAGTATCGCAACAACGTTTGGATACTATTTTCCTTCCAGTCGCTAATGGAAGCAATTTTTTATTCTTACATTAGTGACTGAAGGAAAATATAAGCAATTTAAACTAGCAGTGGCATTAAGTATATATAAATAATGTTAATAAATATTATTCATCAGCTTCACATAAATCAGTACCATGCCTGGCTATGAATCTTTATTAGAGTATAATATTAAACCAATCCATACAACAAAAATGTTACCCAGTGTGTAACGTGCTGGCGAGGAATCGCAGTGACTTCAGATTTCGAAAAGGGGTGCTTGTCCCTTTGTTAAGTGGGAGGGGTTTTTTGCTTTCTAATTTTGACCTTCAAAAATACAGCTAATTTTTTTTTTAATACCAGACTTTAACTTGTCGATAATGTTTTTCACTTGGTTATTGCAATCAGCCTCTCATATGTCTGGTTCGGAAGGAAAAAATTTGTAAAGGTTCCTCATTCTGACTTGCTATCTGTCAACTCCTGCTAATGCAATTGGATGTCAGGTGAGGACAAGAGAAGGCAGGCTGTGACGCCCCCATGGTCAAATAGCTGTTGACGCTCACTACCTATACTTACACATGAATAAACACCACAAGGGTGAGATACTGTTGAACTTTTCCAGCAAAGAGCCAACGGGGTAGAATTTCCTGAGAGGTTGTCCTCATCACTTGCCGTAAGCAGCGGAAGATTGGGAGAGACATCAAGGAAACAGCAATTTACACCCTTTCTCTAGGGTGTCTGACAATCTTCCACTGAAGTTACAATGGGGATTGGAAATTCACCCCAACATCTGCAAGCTTGTTAAATGATTAACTGTGGCTCAGTTGGGAGCAATTTTGTCTTGGAGTCAGAAGGTTGTGGGATTAAATCCCACTCCAGGACTTCAGCATAAAGATCTGTTGCCACTTGAGTGCAGTGCTGCGCTGTTTGAGGTATTATCCATTCTGGCATAGACATGACAGGCCAAATGGCCTCCTTCTGTGCTGTAAATGGCTCAAAAGATCCAGAGAAACTGTTTCCTCTGGTGGGGGAATGAAGAATAAGGGGTATAATCTTAAAATTAGAACTAGGCTGACTAGGAGGAATTCTGGAACTCTCTGTCCCCAATTGGCTGTAAATGCTGGTGTTAACTGGAGCTTTCAAGATTGAGATTAATCGTTTTTTGTTAGAGTGTCAAGGGATATGTAGCTAAAGCGGAAAATGGAGTTGAGGTGCAGATCAGCCATGGTCTCATTAAATTGCGGAGCAGGCTTGAGGGGCTGAATAGCCTACTTCTGTTTTAGTAATATTCTGAAGAGGAGGTGGGGGTAGAATGCTGGGGGAAGAGAGGGAAAGGAGGGGAATTCTGGAAGTGTTTTATTTTACAGTTTCTGCACGTAAGGCACCAGACCCCAGCTGGGAAATTGAGTATCAACCTTTCAGGTCACTGCCAGTTCTGTTCTCTAACTAACCTTCAGGAGATGCACTGTGAACCTGATTGGGAAATGTCTCTTCACACTCTTTCTGCAGACAGACACGTAGCCTTCTCTTAGACCCTCCATCTTTGGAACAGTTAATAAACTGCATGAGAAACTGTCAGCTCTAAATAGGAAATTCCAGCACCATGGTACGACGTGACGGAGAAAGACAAGTTGCACAGACGTACTATGTTTATTTTTGTAGAATTATTGTACTGTCATTTTGCAAAAGCGGTTGCATCATAAAATTCACAGTAGTTGAACAGAACATTGAAAGCTGGCATTTGTGGGAAGGAATTTTGATGCCCTGCCTTTTGATGTGATCCAAGAGTTCATATAGTAAAATTGTGCCCCCTCACTCAGCCTGCAATTTTCCATCTGAGGAAAACTGTAGTCTGGGAATGGGAGTTATATGGAGCAGGCTGTTGCGAGTTTTACCCACATGGTCTATCAGAGTTTGAGCCTAAATTCAAGTTAATAATGGCCCACGGACTGAATATCCAGACTGATATCTATCAAATCACCTAATTCAAAAGTATGTCTCAGTCTTTGTGTCTCAGTGCATTGAATTAAGAGGTGACATATGTTCCTCAAATAAGTGCAGCACTTTTCCCTGAGGATGGTATGTGCATCCTACACAAGCTGACATTTGGTTAAATAAATAATTCTGACAATTTGAACATTTGAACTTCTCTTCTTTAATTTGCATGGACACTCTTTGAGACAAATTTCTGTACCTGAATACAGTTAGGACAGGCAGTCAGACAAGCTTCAATTATACCACAAACCACAAGAACAACCCTTAAATGATTTATAAATGTCAGCATTAAAGTTTGGTAACTGCCAGGTAATTGACTGCTAGCTGTTTGTTATGCATGATATTGAAGGTAATTAGGGTGTAGTCACCCAGCAATTGATGTTGGTTGCAGTGGGATATTGTAGATTGCAAGGACAGAGTGATGTCTTGGAGTTTTTCTGCTTTACCATTGAGAAGGGATGGGAGAACGTTCAGAACTTGTTTTTCCAAGTTCAGCATTTTCAGTAAATTAAATAAGTTGAATGGAATCCGCAACAGTTTGATTTGAATATGGTGATTTGTAAGTGGGTTAAAAGAGTTTCTTTTCGCACGCAGAACCTACTGTTTTGGGCTGGGAGATTGGCAATGTTCTTGCTGTAGTGGTTGACTGGCCTTTCTGATGACTGGATTCCTCCCTCTCTAAAGGCACAGAGATGAGCACTGATTTGGAAGTATCTGGCTAGACCGCATGATGTTTACAGATGAAGTGCGATGTGATGTTTCGCAGGAACAGTGTGAGCCATTACTAACTATTGATAATAATAAGTGGGTTTAGAAGTTGGCATCTCAACAATGAGGGTCTTTGTTAATAGTGCACCATTTACTGCCTTTGCACTAGGGGTGGCTGTGTAACAGTAGATGATCTATCCTAAACTCCCTTACCAAACTGCACCCAAACTGCACCCAAACAGCAATGTGCAGAACTAAGAGCATCAATAGTTTGTCTGTGGTGGCAAAGCTATGTTGCAGTCTGCATCCCCTCTACATCTTTACTGATATCTGACTGACATCTGGACAGACAAAAGACACTTGTACATTCTCTCCTAAGAGGACATTTTAACCTTCTCTGCTCCATTCCACCTCTCACCCAGCAGGGACTGGGAAAGGGACAGTTACAAAGAAGCAAGGGACTTACCCACTGGTTTCCCATTCCAATCTGGCCAAAAATTGCAGGAAGCAAGGATATCCTGCCAAAGCTAGCCAGGCCCTTAGTTCAATATGCAGATCAGGCTTCGTTGATGCCATTGGAATCTGACAACAATATTAACCTGAGGGCTGAGTGGGGCAGCAGTCATTGGCTTTCCTGCCTGAAGAAACCTGCTGGGAGCTGGAACAAGGGCGAGTTGAGAGAAAATCAGGAACAGCGCAACATAAAGTGAAATGAAATATTTGCTTCCATTTCTGGCAGAGTCAGTACCTATTATTCCGACACTTAAAGCTAACATATTAGTGCCTGAAGGGAATTGTTATGCTTCAATCAAGCTAATATTAAAAGGAAAGGTGCCTGTTAATAGTTTGCTTTGTTGTAGTATCTTACCTGTTAAGTCATTTTCATAGATGTGTTTTTTAATCATGTAAATCTTAACTATAACAAATGAGATGACGAGAAACATTCCTATTCCAGCTCCCAGTAAGGCATACTTGAGTTCTAGAAAAGAGCAGACAGAACATGGATGATGAGTGTTGATAGACAAAGGGCAGCGAAAGTGGCTGTTCTATTCACATAGCAATGATGTAACCAACAGCCAATGAAATATTTTTTGAAGTGTAATCAATGTTGTAATGTCAGAAAAGTGGCAACCAAATTGTGCACAGCAAGCTCCCGCAAACAGTAATGGGTGACTGTTTTAAGTAGATTTGTAGTGAGTTCTCAATGGAAATAATGTATTTCAGGGGAAATTAGTCATTATTTTATTTGTCACAGTCAGTGTGTGAGAGAGGAACAGATCAAATATGTGCTTTTGTAATGTTTCATATTTATTAAAGCTGCAAAATAGCAGTAAAACATTTTTTGAACTGTCGGAACTCTGAGCCAGGAGGTTATGGGTTCAAGTCCCAATCCAGAGACTTGAGCACAAAACTTAGGCTGCCACTCCGGAGCACTACTGAGGGACTGCTACACTGTCGGAGATGCCATCTTATAAATGAGATGTTAAACCGAGGCCCCATCTGCCATCTCAGGTGGACGTGCAAAAAATCCTATGGCACTATTGAAGAGCAGGGGAGTTCTTCCCAGTCCCCTAGTCAATATTTAATCCTCAACGTATATCACTAAAACAGAGTGTCTGGCCATTCGCACATTGCTGTTTGTGGGATTTTGCTGGGCGCAAATTGGGGATCTTGCTGTGCACAAATTGGCTGCCACATTTCCTACATTATACCGGTCACTACATTTCAAAAAGCACTCCGTTGGCTGTAAAGCACTTTGTCACATCCTAAGGTCACGAAAGACATTAAATAAATGCAAATCCTTTTGCTTCTTTAGATAACGGCAGCATACTGTGGCATTATGGAAAAAACACAGCATCTGCAGCCTAGAGGGATGAGATAAAGAAGTGTATATATATATATATATATATATATATGAGTATCTTACAGATTAGATAGAAATGCTTCAGAGCCAAAATATCAACGCCAAATGCTGCAAAAACACAGCGAATCGATTAGTGTCTGGGAAAGGAAAGCAGGTTAAAGTTCAGATTGCAACCCTTCCCCAGAACTGAAGCGTTCAGTCTGCAGATGTAGCTTTGACAGGACTGAAAGGCCCAAGAAGAGTCAATATAGTCAATGAGGCCTAAATCCTAACTTCCCCCAATTGTTGCTATTCTTTATTCTGGAATTTGTTCTGTAGCACATCGAATAACATCAAAAATAGTCAAGTGTTCAGGAAAAGAGTAAGTAAATTGAGCATTGGTCCTCTAGAGAGTGAGTCTGGGGAATTAATAATGGAAAATAAGGAGATGGCGGATGAATTGAACAGATATTTTGCATCTGTCTTCACTGTAGAGGATACAAATAGCATCCCAGGAATAATCGTGAATCAGGAGGTGACGGAGAGGGAGGAACCTAAAACAATTCCAATCACCAGGGAAAGGGTACTGAGAAAATTATAAGAACTAAAAGCTGACAAGTCTCCAGGTCCTGATGGACTTCATCCTAGGGTCTTAAAAGAAATGGCTGCTGAGATAGTAGATGATATTCCAATTTTTAATTTTCCAAAATTCCCTAGATTCTGGAAAGGTCCCATCAGATTGGAAAATAGTGAATGTGACTTCTCTATTCAAGAAAGGAGGAAGACAGAAAGCAGGAAACTGTAGGCCAATTAGCTTAACATCTGTCACAGGAAAAATGCTGGAATCTATTATTAATGAGATTATAGTGGGGCACTTAGAAAATCTCAGTTTAATCGGGCAGAGTCAACATGGTTTTAAGAAAGGGAAATCATGTTTGACTAATTTATTGGAGTTCTTTGATGAAGTAACAAATGTAGATAAAGGGGAACCTGTGGATGTGGTGTACTTGGATTTCCAGAAGACATTTGACAAGGTGTCACATCAAAGGTTACGAATCAAAATAAGAGCTCATGGTGTAGGTGGTGACATATTAGCATGGATAGAGGATTGGTTAGCGAACAGGAAGCAGAGAGTCGGGATAAATGGATCTTTTTTACGTTGGCAAGCTGTACCTAGTGGAATGCCACAGGGATCAGTGCTGGGGCCTCAATTTTTTACAATTTATATCAATGACTTGGATGAAGGGACGAATGTATGGTTGCTAAATTTGCTGATGACACAAAGATAGGTAGGAAAGTAAGTTGTGAAGATAACATAAGAACATAAGATATAGCAACAGGAGTAGGCCATTCAGCCCCTCAAGCCTGCCCTGCCATTCAATAAGATCATGGCTGATCTGCCCCAGACCGCAACTCCTCTTTTGTTCCAGCTCCTCATAGCCCTCAACTCCCCGATATTTCAAAAATCTATCTACCTCCTCTTTAAATACTTTCAGTGATCTAGCCTCCACAACTCTCTGGGGTAGAGAATTCCAGACATTCACTACTCACTGAGAGAAGAAATTCCTTCGCATCTCAGTTTTAAATGAGTGTCCCCTTATTCTGTAACTATGTCCCCTAGTTCGAGATTCCCCCGCTAGTGGAAACATCTTCTCAACATCTACCCTGTCAAGCCCCCTCAGAATCTTGTACTCTTCAATAAGATCACCCCTCATTCTTCTAAACTCTAATGAATAAAGGCCTAATCTGTTTAGCCGTTCTTGATAAGTCAACCCCTTCATCTCAGGAATCAGCCAAGTGAATCTCTTTTGAACTGCCTCCAATGCCAATATATCCTTTCTTAAATATAGGGACCAAAACTGTACGCAGTACTCCAGGTGCTGCCTTACCAACAACCTGTACAGTTGTAACAAGACTTCCCTATTTTTAAACTCCAACCCCCCTAGCCATAAAGGCCAAAATTCCATTTGCCTTTTTAATTACATAAGGAGTCTGCAAAGGGATATAGATAGGTTAAGTGAGTGGGAAAAGATTTGGTAAATGGAGTATAATGTGGGAAAGTGTGAAATTATCCACTTTGGCAAGAAGAATAGTGAAGCTGCATATTATTTAAATGAAGAGAGATTGCAGAACTCTGAGGTACAGCAGGATCTGGATGTCCTGGTAGATAAATCACAAAAGGTTGGTATGCAGATACAGCAAGTGATTAGGAAGGCAAATAGAATGTTGTCATTTATTGCAAGGGGAATGGAATATAAAAGTAGGGATGTTTTGCTACAGTTGAATAGGGTATTGGTGAGACCACATCTGGAGTACTGTGTACAGTTTTGGTCTCCTGATTTAAGAAGGGATATGAATGCGTCAGAGGCAGTGCAAAGAAGGTTCACTCCACTGATACCTGGGATGGGAGGGGATTATCTTATGAAGAAATGTTGGACATGTTGGATCTGTATCCATTAGAGTTTAGACGCATGAGAGGTGATCTTATTGAAACATATAAGATCCTGAGGGGACTTGACAGAGTGGATGCTGAAAGGATGTTTCCCCTTATGGGAGAGACTGGAACTAGGGGACAATGTTTAAAAATAAGGGGTCTCTCTTTAAGATGGAAATGAGGAGAATTTTTTTCTCTGAGGGTCGTGAGTCTTTAGAACTCTCTTTCCCAGAAAGCAGTGGAGGCAGGGCCATTGAATATTTTTAAGGCAGAGGTATAAATTCTAGACTAACAAGGGAGTCGAAGGGTATCGGGGGTAGGCGGGAAAGTGGAGTTGACGCCACAATCAGATCAGCCATGATCTTATTAAATGACGGAGCAGGCTCGAAGGGGCCGAATGGGGCCTACTACTGCTCCTAATTTGTACGTCGGTATATGCTGACAGCTTTTACAAAGAGGCAGTTACAGGCATGAACCCATTACATGGCTCTTTGACTTCGTGTAGTCCAGTCACAGTGAATGCTGTTGTCAGAATAAGTACAATCAGGTTTGTGGGGATGTACATTTAGAAACTGAACAGCCCAATAGTTATTTACCTATTTCATCTTCATTCTTAGCTGCTCCATTAGCAGATGCTCTTGTCGTTAAATAATCTGTAACATAAAATGAATTTGAAAACATCTCTGAAAATACTTACTGGAGCACAATTACAACTCATCCACTCAACATATAATTATCCACCTTTATCTTGGCAGTGACAGCACCACATTCCTCTCATATGACGACAATCTGAGAGATGAAATCACTGAATCAGATGGCTGCCAAGACTTCCGCCCACTATTGAGTACATCTTTTCATTACATGAGTTGAAAATTGGGTGGTCTGAGCTATACACCTCACCCAAAAAATGCTTTACGTCCAAGTGCCGAAGGGAAAATCTTCCCCAATATACCTGCAATGGCTTCAAAAGAGATCTTGGTACTGAGACACACTCTCTCAAGAAATATAATTCTTGCTTGTGATTTTAATGGAGCTCAATTATACGTAGATGCATGTAAAGACAAACTAGCTAAGCACATGGGGGAGGAAGGAAGAGAGGATATGCTGATAAAGTGAGATAAAGTGGGGTGGAGGGGGCTTATGCGAAGCAACAATGCCAGAAAGGCCTGTTACTGTGTTGTCGACTCTATTTATAATTCTGTGTAATTAATATAAATGAAATCTCTACCTATTTTATGAAATTGATTCTAACAAAATATAATGCTGGAACTGTATGCTGTATAAAACGCTTGTTAGCTGGAGTATTGCGTACAGTTCTGGTCATTACTTTACAGGAAGGACATAATTGCTCTGGAGAGTGTACGAAGGAGATTTACAAGAATGTTGCCAAGGCTGGAAAATTGAAGCTACGAGGAAAGATTGGATAGGCTAGGGTTGTTTTCCTTAGAACAGAGGAGGCTGAGGGGTGACTTAATTGAGGTGTACAAAATTATGAGGAGCCGAGATAGAGTAGACAGGAAGGACCTGTTTCCCCTAACGGAGAGGCCAATTATCAGGGGGCACAGATTTAAGGTGATTGGTAGAAGGATTAGAGGGGACATGAGGAGAAACATTTTCACCCAGAGGGTGGTGGGTGTCTGGAAGTCGCTGCCCAGATCAGTGGTGGAGGCAGAAATCCTCAACTCATTTAAAAGGTACCTGGACCTGCACCTGAAGTGCTGTAACCTACAAGGCTACAGACCAGGTGCTGCAAGATGGGATAAGATTGGGTGGCTAGTCTTTTTCAGCCAGCACAGACACGATGGGCTGAATGTCCTCTTTCCATGCCGTTACTTTTCTATGGTTCTATGGTTCTAAAAGTGAAATATTTCTTGGTGATGGTATATTTGATGGGTCATTTCTTTTCTGCTCAACACAGGATTAAAGTCATTTGCTGATAGCTGTTTCTACAAGCTGCAGAAGTGTACATTATTGTCTGGTGTGCTAAACAGTATTCATACACATTTGCAATTAATTCCTGTTAAACAAAAGGGGGTTTAATCTGCTAAAGTATATGCAAAGTTATTGGTGCCATTCTTTCCAGTAACTGGCTGGATGGGGAGCATGATTCCATCAAAATCAAGAGATATTGGAAGTGTTTAGGACAAACACAACAACAGCAACAACCACCTACAAACCTCCGAGATATCTGCACTCCTCCAATTCTGGCCTTTTGCGGATGCCCAATTTTAATCACTCCATCACTGGTGGGCATGCCTTCAGCTGCCGAAGCCCTCAGCTCTGGAGTTTCTTCCCTATACCTCTCATCCTCTCAACTTTGCTTCCTTCCTTTTAAGTTGCTCGTTAAAACCTACCTCTTTGTTCAAGCTTTTGGTCATTTGCCCAAATAACTCCTTATGTGGCTCAGTGGCAAACTTTGTGTGGTAACACTTCTGTGAAGCACCTTGGGTTATTTTACCACATTGAAGGTGCTGTATCAATGCATGTTATTAACAAGATAGCACTTTCAACATAGTAAAAGGTCCCAAAGATCAAAGAGGTAGGTTTTAAGGAGGGCCTTAAAGGAGGAGAGAGAGGTTGAGAGGTTTAGAGAATAAATTCCAGTGCTTATGGCCTAGAAAGCTGAAGGCCCAAGCATCAATGGTGGAGTAATTAACATTGGCGATGGGCAAGAGGCCAGAACTGGAGGAGTGTGGAGATTTCAGAGGATTGGAGGAGGTTACAGAGATGGAGAGGAACGAGGCCATGGGGGGATTAGAAAATAAGGATGAGAATTTTTAAAACGGAGGCATTGCAGACTGGGAGTCAATGTAGGTGAGCGCTGGAGTGGATGGGTGTTGAATGTCCTCCGTAATTTACAGCCTACAGTTAGATCTTTCCAGAATTTTAAGTGAGACATCAGTGGCTGCTTTTCTTCCAGTCAGTGGCACATAGTTCACTGGTGGCATTTCACCACTTAAGAAGTGAGCAACCATGTTTTGAGGATCATTTTTATGTTAAGGGAATATCACAGGAGAAACATGTTTGTTGTTTTGACATTTCAAAAAGCTTAACTAAGTTTATAATTAATACAAGCAAACTGTTCGTACTAAATGCTAGTTATTTTCCTGTTTAATGTAGAACAGTTGTCTCGTTGGCTTATAATCTGATCCTTGACCCAATAGAGTGCATATTCTCCTTTCTTACAAAGACAAGGCAGTTATGAGGTGGAATTTAACATATGCCAATAAGGCAGGACACAGTGGCAGGCTGTTTCAAGTCTTGCTACATTTTTCTAGATATTGAGCATGCAAAGACAAATTCTGGCCCATAGCAAGCGTATGATCCACTTGCAGGAGTGGGCAATGATCCAATCTTGCGTAAAAAGCCCAAAAGATGTATAATTCATGTCTAAAAATTGGCAAGCGACAGCTCCAATTATCAATAATTTTCAGTCTCCAGTAGGAACTCTTCCATTCATATTGTGAAAGGAACCAAAGATGCATTTAAATTGCAAGTTTAGTAATTTCCATTTTGCACTGACACTATGCTCGCAGTGTAAATCCAGAGTCTGAAACTCCAGAGTGAAATAGAATGAGAGCCCCTGGAGGCAGCAGTCTCACACTCCATCGGTTTGGGATGACAAGCAGTATAGATCCAGTGTGCTGTGGAATCTGGCTTGCAAAGTGCCCAAAGAGTTTGTTGTACCTCTTGGATACTTTGTAAACCTTACCTCAAATTAAATGTTTAAATTAAATGTTAAAGACTGGGGAATCTGCCCTCCCCACTCTCCAAACATTCCAATATTTTTACTCTGCCGGTGGTGTATTGAGATACGGGTAAGGCTTTCTGTCAAACAGTTAGCTGGGTTCTGCCTGGCTGGAATGTGAGCTGCTACTACTTATCCCAGGCACAATGTTAGGTTAGTCTGGTGTTGTATAGCAGATATTGATCTGAAATTGGTATCAGTATAGTGTGAATTGCAGCCGGAAAATTCTACCTATACTGGTGTCTGCAAATCACATTGAGATTAGCAACAAAGGGCCTCTATGCATGAATGCTTGGGTGACTATTTTTTTTACTGCTGGGAGAGAGGGGGCAGGAACCTCCTCCTGGCATTATAATGGTCCCAGACTGGGTTTCAAAGCTGCCCAATGTTCCGACAGTCTGCTGGGGCATTTTAGAAATGTGGTTTTGAACCGGACCAAAGTTATACTACAGTAAATGCACAGGCGAAGTGGTGTAAGACTAAGAACAAAGAAGAACAAAGAACAAAGAAAATTACAGCATAGGAACAGGCCCTTCGGCCCTCCAAGCCTACGCCGATACAAATCCTCTATCTAAACCTGTCGCCTATTTTCTAACGGTCTGTATCTCTTTACTTCCTGCCCATTCATGTATCTGTCTAGATACATCTTAAAAGACACTATCGTGCCCGCGTCTACCACCTCCGCTGGCAATGCGTTCCATGCACCCACTACCCTCTGCGTAAAGAACTTTCCACGCATATCCCCCCTAAACTTTTCCCCTTTCACTTTGAACTCGTGTCCCCTTGTAATTGAATCCCCCACTCTGGGAAAAAGCTTCTTGCTATCCAACCTGTCTATACCTCTCATGATTTTGTACACCTCAATCAGGTCCCCCCTCAACCTCTGTCTTTCTAATGAAAATAATCCTAATCTACTCAACCTCTCTTCATAGCTAGCGCCCTCCATACCAGGCAACATCCTGGTGAACCTCCTCTGCACCCTCTCCAAAGCATCCACATCCTTTTGGTAATGTGGCGACCAGAACTGCACGCAGTATTCCAAATGTAGCCGAACCAAAGTCCTATACAACTGTAACATGACCTGCCAACTCTTGTACTCAATACCCCGTCCGATGAAGGAAAGCATGCCGTATGCCTTCTTGACCACTCTATTGACCTGCGTTGCCACCTTCAGGGAACAATGGACCTGAACACCCAAATCTCTCTGTACATCAATTTTCCCCAGGACTTTTCCATTTACTGTATAGTTCACTCTTGAAGTTGGATCTTCCAAAATGCATCACCTCGCATTTGCCCTGATTGTACTCCATCTGCCATTTCTCTGCCCAACTCTCCAGTCTATCTATATTCTGCTGTATTCTCTGACAGTCCCCTTCACTATCTGCTACTCCACCAATCTTAGTGTCATCTGCAAACTTGCTAATCAGACCACCTATACTTTCCTCCAAATCATTTATGTATATCACAAACAACAGCGGTCCCGGCACGGATCCCTGTGGAACACCACTGGTCACACGTCTCCATTTTGAGAAACTCCCTTCCACTGTTACTCTCTGTCTCCTGTTGCCCAGCCAGTTCTTTATCCATCTAGCTAGTACACCTTGGACCCCATGCGCCTTCACTTTCTCCATCAGCCTACCATGGGGAACCTTATCAAACGCCTTACTGAAGTCCATGTATACGACATCTACAGCCCTTCCCTCATCAATCAACTTTGTCACTTCCTCAAAGAATTCTATTAAGTTGGTAAGACATGACCTTCCCTGCACAAAACCATGTTGCCTATCACTGATAAGCCCATTTTCTTCCAGATGGGAATAGATCCTATCCCTCAGTATCTTCTCCAGCAGCTTCCCTACCACTGACGTCAGGCTCACCGGTCTATAATTACCTGGATTATCCCTGCTACCCTTCTTAAACAAGGGGACAACATTAGCAATTCTCCAGTCCTCCGGGACCTCACCTGTGTTTAATGATGTTGCAAAGATATCTGTTAAGGCCCCAATTATTTCCTCTCTCGCTTCCCACAGTAACCTGGGATAGATCCCATCCGGACCTGGGGACTTGTCCACCTTAATGCCTTTTAGAATACCCAACACTTCCTCCCTCCTTATGCCGACTTGACCTAGAGTAATCAAACATCTGTTCCTAACCTCAACATCCGTCATGTCCCTCTCCTCGGTGAATACCGATGCAAAGTACTCATTTAGAATCTCACCCATTTTCTCTGACTCCACGCATAACTTTCCTCCTTTGTCCTTGAGTGGGCCAATCCTTTCTCTAGTTACCCTCTTGCTCCTTATATATGAATAAAAGCCTTTGGGATTTTCCTTAACCCTACTTTAGGTGTGTTCTAACATGAGATCCTACTTGACTCTTACCACTGCTGCCAGTTATAATGTGGCATGTACAATCTATATTGTAGTCCAGACTATCTGCTATGCAAACACAAATGATTCATGGAATTTAAATAGACTGCAAGGAGGGTTGGGAGGAGGTTGATATCACCAGTTACACAGGAAAAGTTTATAGAGGGTTTGGAATGAGAGATGAGCTTTCTGGTTAAATATCAGTACAATTATTAGGACTGTACAGAGCTTCATTGTTTGAGAGAGAACTGAGAGAACTACTTACTTGAATTGAGTTTAGATTCTTACAGCAATTCGAATAAAACAATACCCTTCCCAGGATTTAGCTGTAAGAACTTCTGAGACACACCCTTGTGACCGTTCCTGACTCCCTTGTTTGTGAAGCAACTAAGAGACAAAACAAATCTTAGAGCTGCAGAATTTGGTGAAATCGGAGCGATGCTTGATGAGCCTCACAGCTCAAGATACCCAACAGACAATAAGCATGAGATGTGAAGGAATGGCTAGATTTGAGTTAATCAACTTCATTGTGGTCTGATCTGAGGTTGCGGGGGTGGGGGGCGGTGCTGTTACAAAGAAGCAAAAAACCCATTGATTATCGCACCAATAAAGAACAAGGGAGTAGCAGCAAACACTCAAGTAAAACTACAGCAAAACAAGCAGCTATAGCATGACATTGTACTGTTTCTCTTTCTCTCACCCCGTATTTTCATCTTTGCGTCAGACTTTTCACCTCTTTTTTGATCTACAGTTCTCTGTGTGGATAAGTCAGGCTGCAGATAGTGTTGTATCTGGACTTCCTTATTACATTCCTCAGTCAACTTCCTGGATTTTTTTAACTCTGTCAAATCCATTGTAGGATGTCAGGCAGGTTTTACCTTGCCCAAAATTGAAAAAAAAACTTCTATCGCTTTAAAAACTGAACCACAACAGTGAATGTTTGCTTAGAATTGTAAAATAAACTCATTGGCTGTTGCAGCAAAGAAGGAGGCCATTTGGCCGGTCACAACTGTGCTGGCTCTCTGAAGAGGCTTTCCATTCAGTTCCAATGTCCCACCAATTCCCAATACCCTTTCAAATACTTTTCCAAAATACTTACCCCCTTCCCTTTCATATGCTATTGGCAAAAGAAATTCGGGGGAGAAATGAGGAGAGTTTGTTTGACGCACTGAGTTATTACAATTTGGAATGCACTACCTGAAAGAACGGTGGAAGCAAATTCAATAATATCTTTCAAAAGGGTATTACATCTATACTTGAAAAGGAGAAAGTTGCAGGGAAATAGGGAAAGAGCAGGGTAGTGGACCTAATCGGATGGCTTTTGTTTTAAGAGCTGGCACAGACATGTTGGGTTGAATGGCCTCCTTCAGTGCTGTAATATCCCATATTTCTATTGTGGATTTTGATTCCCCCGCTGTGTCTGGTAGAACATTCCATGTCATAACAACCTAAAAAGCAATATTTATCTAATTGCTCCTGCGGTTGTTCTGATGGTGACCTCAAATTTATGGGAGTTTAATTTTAACTTTGCCACCTGGGTGGTAACTTGGCAGATCGCCTGCCCATTGTAGAACCAGTATGATTTTTGTCCCATTGGTTTCAGCTTCATGTCATGCTCTTCAGTAGGAAAGATAATAAAAGTGCTGGCAACGCCGACTAACACATCAGCTACCATTCCGGTTATCTATGTAGCACATTGGCTGTAATTGCAATGCATGCTGGGAATGAGCCTCAGGACTAGTAGTTAGTGTTGGCCCAACACTAGAACTGGCACTAGGATACAGGCATCCTTACTGCAGATCGCAAACCGCACCTGCCAACTGGCTCTCTGCTGATCCTGAGCAAGTGCATGTCCAATTGTCTTCTGACAATTTCTATGGTATCTGCTTTCACCACTCTTTCAGCTAGTGCATTCCAGGGGCAGAATTTTCAGGCCCCACCAAGGTTAGGAATGGAGGAGGACAGGGCCTGAAAATACCAGCACCAGCCGGCGTGTCAGTTTCCCGACTCCATTCCTGGTGTCGGCCATTTTGGATGAGGAGTGTTCGGGGCCTGGCACAAGGTGGGTAGCCACTTAGGCTCATTAAGAGCCTTGTTAAGGGCACTAAAAGTTTCCCGATGCGATGGGGGCAGTTTAACTGCCTGGAGGCGAGCACCCAGCAGCAGGCCGGGTGCCAGTGCTCCAAGCAGACCTACAGGCCCTCCCAGCCTGCTTGGGTGGGGGTACAATCCAAGGCCTACCTGTAGAGAGATTCCCACTCTTTCTCCTCGACAGTGGTGGCCTGGCTGCTCTTTTTGTTTTTGATTTAAACTTATTGAAATAAGTTGTTGAAGTGCCTTCTCATTTACTTACCTTTTACTACAGTCTGCTGCTCCTCTCAAACTAGAAGGCCTCTGATGGGCCTTCCAGCTTCGCGAGCTCACCTGCCAACCTTAATTGGACAGGGAACCTGTCTCTAGGCTAATTAAGGGGGTGCCTCCATGGAAATTCCAGGTCAGGTGACTGTTTCCCCCTAGGGGTGGGTTCAGGACCCAGAAACAGTCCCAACTTTAAATCCATGACCTCTGGTTCCCAACCAGCCTTCCAAAGGAAACAGTGATGAAGTAGTGCATGACCTCCTCGCACTTGTTGCTGGAGGTGAGGGTTGAGGAGACAGGGGAGACAGGTTTAAGAAGATGGTTTGCAGTCGAGAGAAGAAGCCAGGGATTATCTTTGCATTTCAGTATGATCCTGGAATAGTGATCAGTTTTGGCAGATGAGAGCAGGACTCAATAGTGCTTTATGTGGTCCAGCCAGATCTGCTGATTAAACCAGTTGACTGCCATAGGCTTTCAAATCCGTGCCCCTTGGACTTAAGGGAGTGGAGATGAGGGTTGTACCGGGGAAACGGCCAGGGTGAGAGAGTATAATGGTTTTAATGGGACTAGGGCATCAAAGGTGGAGGTGAGTGTGTAGTTGTAAGTGAATTGGGGGTGAGTATTTTTCCAGGGAGGACACAGAAAGAATTAATCTCCTGGACACTACTGCGAGCGACCCAGGAGAAAAATCACGGGGGAATGTTGGGGGGGTGGGGGGGTGATTATGGAATGAAACCTCCAAGAATACCTCCAACCCATGTTGGTAACAGTGTGGCTCATTTCTACACTAAGAAGTGTCCATTCTGCTTGAGTATGTCATGTCTCAGTTCCCAGTCCAGCCAACCTGTCAATTAATGGCAGATCAGGGGGGCAACTTCGGGTTGCAGTCCACTTGAAGCTGCATTTGTACCCAGGTCACACTAGTGAAAGACTAGTGTCTAATATACTGTGCCACCTAGTCACTGCTCTTTGGTTTTAAATGCTGAATAAGTAGCAACTCCAGACAATTCATTGAGAGTTAATGCTTAAAAACTCTGTCCGACTGCCACAGTGAAATTGAGTGTGTTTTCTGATTGAGAATTTAGGTTCCGTGTTCAAAAGCTGTGATGGGGCAAGTAAAAACATAACTAACGTGTTTATTGCAAATTGTGGCTGCTAGTTTTTTTCAGGTCACCACCTTACAACAAGTCTGAAAGCAACGAGCCCTCACAGGGTGTAACAAGGGATTATTTTCTCTAACTGTGGAGTCCCCTGGGCAGAAAAGGAATGAAGAGAAGGATCCATTTGCCTCAATATCTGGACGATAGTCCAAGACGAAGGAAAATTGGTGAAACGTTTGTCTGACGGGGTACAAGAAGTAAGCTGTAACTTGACAAATTCGTGACCCCATTATGAAGCTTTTCCCACTGGGAGCGCACATCAGGAGGGGCTTAAATGAATGAGTAGAGAATGGTAGCAATACTCTCCTGAATTCCCGATATGTGCTCCAGGCAGGCAAGGCTCCAAACCAGGAACGTGCATCCGTTAAATCCCTCTGATAATTCCACACAAAAGTTTAGTGCAAACAAAATTCAAAGAACATTGCAAATGTTTGATTCAGTCAGTTCCTCAACTTTCCATCGTTGTTTCAGTCACTGTGTAATAATCTTTAATCACTGTGAAATGTACGAGTTCAGATTGGACCAGGCTACAATAAATAAATCATTTTGCTGTAAGTAACAACGTTACTACTGACCAACTATTCTGCTTAACAAGAAAAGAAGACTTTGCAGAATGTGAAAGCACAGGAGTTGGTGTTGACGGGTCTGTGAGTACAGAGAGGTGGATCTTAGTGGGAATTTGCATAGAAAACCGCTGGGGCGAAAAAAAGTACAGTTGTGTTTGCGACCTCACCAGGGAACTGGGTACAAGTTCTCACTAAAGTGCTTATTTTCATTTTATGAATGTTTAGAACTTAAAACCAGCCCTGGCGTCATGCTTATCCAAAGGATTTTTGTTGAGAGTGGGTACAAAGTAGAGGGAAAGTTGTAGCTTTTCCAAGAAGAGGTAGGACAGGGTGGGGCTGGGTGGGGGGTTGGGGTGGGGATTGTGGGGAGAAGCCACAGGTGCTCAGAGCAGGGGTGGGTTTGGGGGACGAGTGCACTGAAGGTGAATGAGGATTACAGACCTTTGATTCCCCTTCATCCCTGCCTCCACAGAAGGGTTACATAGGAAAAGGGCGTCAATTTTGCTGTGATAACCACTGTTATTTAAAGCTTACATAGAGCTTATACTATAGTGCCTTAAATATTAGAAGCCCAAAGTTGTAGGAAAAACGTTTCGGGATTGTAACTCGAAACTTCCTTTCAGTTTCTTAGTCCAATAGCAAGTGCTGACTCAGCATGGGTGTGGCTGTAGTGACCCTGTTTTTGGCCAGATACACTAACTTTTAGTACAAGCATGTACACTCACACAATACAGGTAAATCTACTTCATGTGCGTGCATTTACTTAACGAACATTTACTACCGTTCAGTCCCCAAGGAAGTAAAACACTTGCATGCTGTGCTTTTCACTTTATTATTTTACTAAACTCACAAAAAGGTTCAAGTCCACATGCATACTCCGTGCGAGTGTTAGTTTGAGATAACAAGCCCAACGAACGTCTATTGCTCATCTTTTGCTTACAAATTAGAAATGTCATTAGCCACTTCTGGATTCCCAATTAGCCACATGTGGTTAGCAGTTAATGTATTGGACACCACTGGCTTAATGCAGAAAGTACTTTCATTATCGGAAAAACACAGAATAGAGCTTAAAGCCAGTCCCTGCTTCTGGCCAAGAACTGAACTTTTGCAGGGCAGAGGGAAGGAGGAAGTAATGGCCAGTCAGATGATAGAGCGGGCAGAAAGAAAAATGTTACCTTTGGAAGTTTGGGGCTCAAATTGGGATGGGGGAGAAGTGGGGAGAGGCAATGAGGAGAGGCATTTGGGCAACAGGTTGAATGTTGCTTGAACTGAGGCAAGTGGTACTACGGCAAACAGGCCATTTGCCAAGGAATAGCAATTAGGAGGTCGAGTTGGGAGGTGAAGTATAACACTTGGGATGTTTGACAGCATGCTGGAAATAGTGCGATGCGAACACAATGACAGAAAAGTTTTGTAACAACGTACAGGATGTGGATACCCCATGCAAGACCCTTTTATACACATGTATATGCACATCTGGCAGATCCTTTCTGTAACCCATGGGAGGCCTTTCAGACATATAACATTCCCCAGCAAAAACCCTGCCAGGAATTAGCAATTTCCTACATTCCCGGGGAAATAGGCCCTCAGTTACAGAGCAATCATTATACCATTTTGGAAATCAATTTGTTGCACACAATCCGGGGGAGGAAAAAGTGACATATTTTGGACTTAATCCCACTGCTCATTGATTACAGCGGAGCATTGATAGCTGCTGTGAGGAAGTCCTGCAATTATGGATATCCCAATATCCTGGCTAACAGCAAGGAATTCTGGTGAAGGGAAGTAAAGGGAGGAATGTTTCCACTTTAATCAACACTAAAGGGAATTTACAAATCTAGCAAATAATTCCTTATTAAAATATGAAATTGCTGCTTAAATTCTAAAGATGCTTGACCACAACTGCTAAAAATTATATGATTCCCCTGCTGAAACTCTCCATTAATCTCAGTTGTGCATGGAGAACTGATTGTGGTAGACATTGAATGTGGAAAGTGTTGAAAGTTCAGTGATAGAAATAATGTTCTAGACAGGGTAATTATCGTGTCTGCAGTATGCCAGTGAACGTTTGGCTGAATCCTGAGATGTTGACATTTGGTGCCCATTGCCAATGGAAAGTGTAAACACAACAATGTGAGGGGCTAATGCTACAAATCGGCAGCAAAGTCCGGCAGCTTAATTTGGCAAGCTCCTTTGAGTTAAACATTTAATGCTAAATGCCATACAAACAGACTCCTGTGAACATTTGACATCTGGTGAGGTCATGGATCCCAGCGTCAAATTAATCATACAAAATGCGTTATACAATGTGCGCCTTTTGACATTTTGATCTAGATTTATTTAATGCACATGTGGAGCCTGATTTCTCTTCCCCCTACATAATTGCAAGCGCATATTGGGGCCATAAATTTGCATGTTGTCACCCCTCCCCCACCATCGGCTGCACCATATGTACCAGAATTGACTTCTTATCATTGTGTCACATTATTAAAGTCTTCAACTTTTTTTTAAACTGCATGAGGGGCATTACACCCGCCTGCGCTCTCAGGTGGACATAAGAGATTCCAAGGCACTACTTGAAGCGCAGACGAGTTCTCCCTGATGTCCTGTCCAATATTTATCTCGCAACAAACATCACTGAAACACAGGGCTGGATTTTACGTCGGGCGGGTGGGAAACGGGCCACTGACGTAAAGTTCGGTGGCGATCCCGCTTCTGCCTAGCCTGAGGATCCGTCCCATATTTTACGGGTTCCCAGGCTTTAATTGTTCCAAGACGGGACTTCCACCCACTCATGAAAGGCACTGTATAAATGCAAGTCTTTCTTTGCATTTTCTTTGTACCCTATGCCTTCTGTTTTACTGACTCATCTTAAACATTTACACAGTCTTATCCTGCGCCATCCTATGTGAAATAAACAGCTCACTGAATGCTTACTGTGAACAGCAATATAGAAGTCAAATACAAATAGCAAGTTACAACTGAAACTAAAACTGGAATCAGATCTCAAATTGACTTAATAGTCGAAATCCGTTTAAGGCAACCTTGTTGCATGACGCTTTGTTCATTTAGTATCAGACCGAATGTGTCGATCTCCGTTTTACCTAGAGTAGCAAACGTTTCAGACTGGGTGACCGCTTTGCAGAATGCTTCCGGTCAGTCTGCAAGCATGACCCTGAGCTTCTGGTGGCCTGCCATTTTTATTCTCCACCTAGTTCTCACGTGGACATCTCTGTCCTCGGCCGACTGCAGTGTTCCAATGAAGCTCAACACAAGCTCGAGGAACCTCATCTTTCGATTAGGCACTTTACAGACTTCGAGACTCAACATTGAGTTCAACAATTTCAGACCATATTCTCTCCCCTCATTTTGATTTCATTTCTTTGCATGTTTTAGCCTTAACCTTGTTTTGCTGTCTTTTTCTCTTGTTTATCCTTTTGGATGGCAGCTGTTCATATTCTGCCATTGTCACCTCCTCTAGACAAATCCTTTGTTTCTCTACTTGTCCCATACCACTCCCTTTGGCTCTTTTGTCACTTAATGTCTCCCATCTTCTGCTCTATCACAGACCTTCACTTTTTTTCTTTTTCCACCATCCCCAATTTCTAACTTTTCCCAGTTCTAATTAAGAGTCATCGACCTGAAACATTGGGGGGAGGGGATTTTATGGAGGCAATAGGCCAATCAGGCAGTTGAGAGACCACCGGTGGGCCCTTCCCAGGGTCAGGATCCTGGAGATGGGAAGTCCCACCCGCTGAGAGCTACTGGCCATTCAGAGGCCAGCAGCACTTTTGCTCAGCATTGCCACCAGGTAGGCGGTGGCTGCTGCCACAGCAACTTGCACCAGAGGCCCAGGATTGGGGAGCAAACCAGGTCAGAGGTGAGTGATGGTGGGAGGGGTTTAGCAGGTTGGAGTCAAGGGGGAGGGGGATGTAGGGGGGTCAGCAGCAAGGGCAGGGGAGTGGCTCTGAGTGGGCCTCCCCTTCTTGATGCCAGGTCCCTCGAGCAGGCACTGAGTGCCTTTGAACGAAAGATCCCTCCGGGAGACCACAAGCAGCCCAGAAGTGATTTGCATGTCGTGCTGCTCGTGTGGCGACAGGCACACCAGCTGCTGTGTTATACCAGTGGTGGTGGGAAGAGGACCTTAATCATGCATTAATTGCCCCTCAAGGGCCTCATTTAGCATCAGGGCGGGAAGGCTTTCCACAGGCCTTCACGCCATGGACTTAATTGAGGTTGAGGGGGGAAGGTGGTGAGGTCCCCACCCACCACCATCCCACCCAATTAAATGCCCTCCCCACCTCCAAACTCGCCATGTGTTTCAGTGATGTTTGTTGCGAGATAAATATTGGACAGGATATCAGGGAGAACTCTTCTGCTCTTCAAAGTGCCATGCAATCTCCTATCTCATAAATTCCTTTTTTCTCTCCACAGATGCTGAGTATTTCCAGCATTTTCTGCTTTTATTTCAAGACTAGCTCTCTGTTTGCAAAACAATATAGTGCATAATAAAAGGGTGAATGCCAAAGGTGGAGGGAGCCCAATGGACTACACAGAGATGTTCCACAATGGTGGCCAGTAGGGAACACAGACTACATGGACTGGACAATCTGAATCTACGGGTATTGGAAGGAGGGGGGTGTGGTAGTGGGTGAGTGGGACTGACTGAATAACTGTGATGAGCCAGCATGGACTCGATGGGCCGAATGACCTCCTTCTGTGCCTTAACTGACTGTGAAATACTGAGACCCACAGTGGAATTCAATTCATCACCCAAATGACATCAGTCTCAAAACTGCCACACAGGATGATCAAACTATTCCAGAATTTACTTCACAGAACAAGGTGACAAATCTAACAATACAACAAATCTAACTTTATCAACGTCTTACGGCAAAGTTTTCTCTCTCTCAATTTTGTTCCGCGTACTCCGTCAACTAGCTCTTACTAACAGTGAATTGACGTCTGTTGTGGTTCTCCGTACCTCATGCTTGCTGCGTGGTATTTCATTGATTTACTGGATTTTGCATTTTGTTGCATAACAGTGCATTTCATGCTAGTGCCTGTCAGTGCTGAAAACAATCGGTGCTTCTCATTGTTGTCACATTTTGTAGCCCCCACCCTCCTGTGGCTGGTTGGAGGCTGAACTGCTAAACGGTAATAAATATCTCTAAAGAATTCTGCTTCACTTGCACAGGATTATTAAAGCAGCTATCATATTGTGGTATCACAACGGGGTCAATACAGGTTGGGACAAAGGATTCCCATTGGGATTTTACCCTGGCTCTTGACTGAGCAGTAACTGCAGTAGATTAGCGGGGTTAGCCTGCAGTAGTTGTCTGATCATGGTTACCATGTCATTCTAGGACAGTGGAGCCAATACAAGTGCACTACAAGCAATACAATCCAAATTTACACCAGATCTGATTTCAATGTAGTTCTGTGTGAACAGTACCTTTAAATGTGGGGACCCAACTCACAATTCATAATTCACAATATCATTCACAACTGCCATAGCAAGTCTGTACTGGCTCTCTTAACAGCTGTGGCTCTGACCTCTGGGTCAGAAGGATATGAGTTCAAGCCCCAGAGACTTGAGTATTTCATCTAGGCTGACACTCCAGTGCAGTACTGAGGGAGTGCTGCATTGTCAGATGTGCTGGCTTTTGGATGAGATATTAAACCAAGGCCCTGTCTGCCCTCTTAGGTGGATTTCAAACATCCTGTGGCAAATTTTCTTTCTTTTACCAATGGTAAATACAGGGCCTAGTCACTATACCATAAACCGTATGGTTTTGTCATGTAACTGTTCTCTTTGTTACATTCTTGAACTTATTGGTGGGTGTCACGAAAGACTGAAGTGAGCGAGCCATAATTTCCTAGTTTCATGGTGATTCTTGCAATATGATCATTTTCAGAAGATACTGTTTCACTTCCTCCAGACATGTAGTCTCATACAGAGAGATCTTACAGTCTGCAGTTGGTCATGACAGGAAAGCTGTGAAGAACCAGATTTACGAATAAGAAAAAGCTAGATATGATTGTGTAAATGAAGCATTACATAATGAATTATTTATTTAGAGATACAGCACTGAAACAGGTCCTTCAGCCCACTGAGTCTGCGCCGACCAACAACCACCCATTTATACTAATCCTACATTAATCCCATATTCCCTACCACATCCCCACCACCTACCTACACTAGGGGCAATTTACAATGGCCAATTTACCTAACAACCTGCAAGTCTTTGGCTGTGGGAGGAAACCAGAGCACCCGGCGAAAATCCACGTGGTCACAGGGAGAACTTGCAAACTTCGCACAGGCAATACCCAGAACTGAACCCGGGTCGCTGGAGCTGTGAGGCTGCGGTGCTCACCACTGCGCCACTGAAAAGATATTTGGAATTACAGTATTGTGAAAAAAATCTGGGAAGGATGTTCATATTCCAGTACTTTGGATAATGTTCTCTTGCTTGGAGCTCCCTATTCTGATTCTTCCTACTCCTTTGGCTCAGTTGATACTGTTACAGATGGGTGAAAAGGAATGTGGGTGGTTCCCACTGTTCATCTCCCAACTGACTGCAATCGTGTTTTGTTGAAAATGGTGAGATAGTCCCTGAATGTTTTTTAGGGTCAAATAAACAGACAAAGGACTGGTTTTCTCGAAGGTTAAAAAAAATTATTTATTTTTACACAATTTCCACAATGATCGCAACCTCACCCACCACACATTCACTCACACATACATATACAAGAATAGATAGAGAGAAAAGAGCAGGAGTTATTTAACATCCAAAGTGAGGTAAGTGCCCCTGCACTTTGGGTAAGTGACACTGAGTTCCATGAGGTGCAGTTGTCAGGGTCAGTGCTTGAGATGGAAGTGGGAAGTTCCTGAAACAGAAGTGTCTAGAAATGTTTGAATTCAGTTTTTGCAAGTAGGAAATAATTTTTAAATGTTTTCTTTTCCCCATTTTGCCTTCAGACACCTATCCTTGCTTCTGACTACTTCTCGTAGTGGCACAGTCAGGGCTTCTCAGGAGGATGTGTTGTGTTCCCTGTGGGCACCTATTCACTTCCTTATAGGCGTTAACTGAGGGCCAGAGGTTTCTCATGCTCTACGAAGGACTGGTGGGACTAGGGTGCTCCTCATCTCATGACAACATGTTTCTTGGCAGGTTGGTGCTGCCTCCAATATTGTACTAGTCTAATGCATTGAAGGGAATGGCTTGAGGACTGACAGGCAGTACTGTCCTGAGAGATGGCAGCTTCATGCTGCCCTGACTCCTGGGTGGCCTGCTCTTCTTCATCTTCTTCAACATCATCATGATCTTCCTCCTCCTGTGCCATCCAATGCTGTGGTGGATCTTCAGGAAAGGAAGGGTAGAAGACAAGAATGGGTGAGCATCTCTCTTTTTGGATTCGGGGGCAGAGAAAGGGGTGGAAGGCTGTGTCCATCTGGTGCTTCACAGGAATGCCAGGGTAACAGTGTAAGTCTTAAATTAGTAACCTGGCTCCAACCTTACCAACTCCCACATCAAGAGATGATTGCCTATCCACGAGCACCAAGGTCTACTTCTCAATGTGGGCGATCTAATTAAGATGGGAAACTCCCTTCTCTGGTGCTTTGCCAGTGTCAGGCATTATGTGCCAACTTTTCCTGCAAGAAGAGTGAACAAGGGTAAGGCCAGTAGTTGAGGAATATTCACCAAGTGACCTGAGAGAGATAAAGTAAGAGATGTGGGGGTTTGAGTGCTGTTAATGTGGAGGGAGGGACTTTAGGCTTGTGTGTGTTAGTAATTGCTGTAGGAGAACTGGGTAACCATCATGCTGGACACCAGGTTGTTACCCCTCCCCACCCTTAACCAGAGAGCACTGTGAAGGGGCATTGAGTAAGTGTTCGTTTAAGAGTATGAAGAATGTGCCAGTACCCAGAGTGGGCAAGATGGAAAAGAGAGAGCTGTACGATAACTGCCTTTGCCGAGGGCCCAGAACTTTTTTTGCCGCACTGTTTTGCAGTCTTGTGGGTGAGGCAATTGGCAGTCAGTGTCGGTGTCATCTCATTCCAGATGGCACAAGTCATTGTTTGGGTAACTTGTTGGCACCCATACCCAGGCGTCTATTTCTTCTGCTGTCAAGGCCCTCCAGGAGGGCTTGGAGTTCTGAAGGAGTGGTGTTGTGTGCTCTTCTTCTCTGGCTTGCTGCCCACTGGGCACAGATGGTGGTTGATTAGTCCAGATTTTGTACATGTCTAACAAAATATTTCTAAGACACACAATGAGGTTAGTCAAGAGTGAAGTGAAAGAGCTAAACACTGTTTCACTCTTGATAGCTTGGCCCCTAGTGAAGAGTGCAGGCTGTTCTATCTTTTCAATTGTTGCACAGAAGTTTCCAGTTGGTTCATTTGCATGCAATAATGGAAATACAAATGGTCACAGCAAGGAAACTCATGTGTAATTCCTTCTATGGGCCACCAGTGGGGACACTTTTTAAAGGGTTATCAGTGGTATAACTCATTTCAAGGACATTTGAGGTCTCTGTGTGCAACCTCACACACTCACTATCAAAATGTAATTTTTGTCTTGACTCATGAAGGATGAATTTCTGCAGAGAGAGAAGTTCACCCCCATGATGTATTGGTTTTAAACATTTGTTCTTTGTCAGTTGCACAAGATAAACATCCTGACTGCTTGCTTAATTGCTGCCATCCAGTGACATTGAGTGTTACCCTTGGAATAAAATTTCCATTCTGTTTTTCTAGGTTCATTCAATGCATTACTGTTTAATGTTCTTGGCAACTTTCTACAGCAGGGTATCTGCAAAAATGATCTTCTACATCTTTGACATTTCATGAGCAAAACTGGCGAAGTGCGTGGAAGTGCCACGTTTATATTGCATTCTTTCTAAACAAAGCAAAGTTCTGTATTTACACGAAAACCTTTTGATGGAAATTGCCTCGAGGCAGCAATAATGTTCCTTCCACTGTTAAGCGTGTTCCAGTCCCAAGTAAGAATAATGCAGTTTTCAGGCAGGGCTGCATGCCAAGGTTCCGAGGTTTGGTTTGGCTCAAACCAAGTCCAGACCAATCCAGCCAGCCAAAATGGGAGCAATATATTGCAAGTCTCTGAAAAGAAACTGTGCACTTGTAAGGAAGCCAATTTTATTTTCCTTTAAAATTGCAGGGTATTATGTGCGTGCAAAGCCCCTCTAATGTACACTTGCACTTTTTTCCTCAGCAAAATGTGATCTGTTCTTGACTGAATTAGCAAATGTTCCGTTTGACTAATCCCCATGAAATCTGAGTTGGCTCTGGGCATTTGGTTCAGTTCAGGCCTGACTGCTAACTGTAAAATAATTGAACATAGGAACATAGGAAGATAGGAACAGGAGTAGGCCATTCAGCCCCTCGAGCCTGTCCCGCCATTCAATGAGATCATGGCTGATCCACGGCCTAACTCCACATTCCTGCCTTTGGCCCATATCCCTTAATATCTTTGCTTAACAAAA
This sequence comes from Heterodontus francisci, assembly GCF_036365525.1. Taxonomy (NCBI): domain Eukaryota; kingdom Metazoa; phylum Chordata; class Chondrichthyes; order Heterodontiformes; family Heterodontidae; genus Heterodontus; species Heterodontus francisci. The sequence goes on along the minus strand of NC_090412.1, from coordinate 17,836,855 downwards.
ATCTATCTATCTCAGATTTAAAATTAACAACTGTTCTAGCTTCAACAGCAGTTTGTGGGAGAGAGTTCCAAACCTTTACCACCCTTTGCGTGAAGTGCTTCCTAATATCTCTCCTGAACGGTCTGGCCCTAATTTTTAGACTATGCCCCCTAGTTTTAGAATCTCCAACCAGTGGAAATAGTTTATCTTTATCTAGCCTGTCTTTTCCTGTTAATATCTTGAAGACTTCGATCAGATCACCCCTTAAACTTCTAAATTCTAGCGAAAACAGGCCTAATTTGTGTAATCTCTCCTCGTAACTTAACCCCTGTAGTCCAGGTATCATTCTTGTAAACCTACGTTGCACTCCCTCCAAGGCCAATATATCCTTCCTAAGGTGTGGTGCCCAGTACTGCTCACAGTACTCCAAGTGGGGTCTAACCAGGGTTTTGTACAACTGCAGCATAACCTCTGTGTCTTTATACTCCAATCCTCTGGATACAAAGGCTAGCATTCCATTAGACTTTTTGATTATTTTCTGCACTTGCTTGTGGCAATTTAAAGATCTATGCACCTGAACCCCCAAGTCTGTTTGGACATCCACTGTACTTAACCTCTTCCCATTTAGAAAGTACCCTGCTCTATCCTTTTTTGGTCCAAAATGGATAACCTCACACTTGCCCACATTGAAATCTGTCTGCCACAGCTTTGCCCATCCACCTAGTCTGTCAATGTCTCCTTGCAATTTTATGCTATCATCTAGACTGTCTACAAGCCGCCTAACTTTGTATCATCAGCAAATTTGGATATCTGACTTACTATGCCATCATCCAAGTCGTTAGTGAATAATGTGAATAATTGAGGCCCCAACACAGATCCCTGTGGGACACCACTAGTCACATCCTGCCAATCAGAGTACTTATCCATTATCCCCACTCTCTGTCGCCTACCACTCAACCAACTTTCTAACCATGTCAATAATTTGCCCTCAACTCCATGGACTTCTACCTTAGTTAACAGTCTCCCATGTGGGACTTTATCAGATGCCTTCTGGAAGTCCATATAAATAACATCCATAGACATTCCCCTGTCCACTACCTTAGTCACCTCTTCAAAATATTCAATGAGATTTGTCAGGCATGACTTTCCCGTCATGAATCCATGCTGACTGTCCCTGATTAACTGAAATTTTTCTCAGTGTTCAGTCACCCTATCCTTGATTATAGACTCCAGCAACTTCCCCACCACAGATATCAGGCTAACTGTTCTGTAATTTCCTTGGTTCCTCCTTTCACCCTTCTTCAAAGGTGGAGTGACATGTGCAACTTTCCAATCCAGAGGGATCACTCCTGAATCTAGGGAACTCTGAAAGACTATAGTTAGGGCATCTACAATGTGCTCCCCTACTTCCTTTAATACCCTCGGATGGAAACCGTCAGGTCCTGGGGATTTCTCACTCTTTAGTTCCATTAATTTGCTTGTTACTGCTTTTATCAGCAGCTTTACATCAGGTGGCAAGAGAACTTTGGAGCTGCTCTCAATGACATCAGGCCCATAATAAACATTATTCTACCGAACAACTCCTTTCTGAAAGGGGAAAAAAAACCTATATTTCTATTAAGCCTTTCATGGCCTTAGAATACCCCAAAAACACCTTTGAGTCAATGAAGTACCTCCTGAAGTGTAGTCATTGTTGTAGGAACCACGGCAGCTATTTTGTTTTGCACAGCATTCTCCCACAAGCAGCAATGTATCACTGACCAAATAATCTGTTTTTTGGTGTTGGTTGAGAGATAAATATAGGCCAGGGAACCGGGGAGAGCTCCACTGCTCTTCTTTGAGATAATGCCATGGGTACTTTTACGCGCGCCGTGAGAGAGCAGACAAGGCCTTGGTTTAATGTCTCATGTTAAAAAGATGGTACTTCTGACAGTGCAGCATTCCCTCAGCACCACACTGGACTGTCAGCCAAGATTATATGCTCAAATCTCTTGAGACTTGAACCCACAACCCGCCTGATTTAGGTGAATGAGTGACCAATGAGCCATGGCTGATACCTACTGTAATGCTTCCCTCCTCATAAACAGCCAGATTGACTCATCGCCTTGACATTGGGGAGACAAAATGGAGATTGGGTGACCGCTTTGCAGAACACCTCCGCTCAGTCCACAAGCATGACCCCGAGCTTCTGGCTGCTTGCCATTTTGATTCACCACCCTGCTCCCTTGCCCACATTTCTGACCTTGGCCTGCTGCAGTGTTCCAGTGAACCTCATTACAAGCACGAGGAACAGCACCTCATCTTCTGATTAGGCACTCTACAACCTTCTGGACTCAACAGTGAGTTCAACAATTACAGAGCATGACTGGCCTTTTTTGTTTTATTTTATTCCTTAAACATGTGCCTGTCTTAAACTTGTTTTTCAGGTTCATTATTCTGCCATTAACACTCTCTCTGGACTCAGTTTGTCTTTTACTCCAACTATTAGCACTAACTTTGCCTTTGTCTGTCATTTAATCTCTCCTGCCCTCTGCCCTATCACACCCCTTCCCTTTTGTTCTTCTTCCCCCCTCCCCCCTTTCACTTGCCCTAAGCCTATTACATTTCTAACCTTTGCCAGTTCTGATGAAAGGTCACAGACCTGAAATGTTAACTCTGTTTCTCTCTCAAAAGATGCTGCCAGACCTGCTGAGTATTTCTCGCACTTTCTCTTTTCATTTCAGATTTCCAGCATCTGCAGCATTTTGCTTTTATTTAAAGTTAGACTTATCTGTTAGCTTCTCATCCCTCATAAATTAAAATAAAACATACAAGTGTAATTGCTAAACAAGAACAAATGGTCCAAATGAGACAAATTTATTGCGGAGAAGCAAAATAGGTAGCAAGAGATTTTAAGGGAAGTTGCAAATACATATGACAGGCTTAGAGATTAATTCCAAAATCAGAGTTATTCTGCCCTATTGTATTGATCAAGGTAATCAGACAATAGATAACATCCAGTAGTGGTGTAAAGAAATGAGTTTTCAGATTTGGGTTGAGTCAGGAATGCCCTATGCTCGATCTACCATTACTTTGATTTCATGGAAAAAAGGCGATTATTTCCTTTGTGCAGTAAGAAATCCTGAATGTGTTCTTTATAAACGGATTTATGTTTCTGTTACGCATGACACATATGCGATAAATGAAATGTCAACTGAATCTCATTAGATTTTAGAGTATAACTATAAATTTAATTCCTAATTCAATATATTTTAATATCTATGCAACAGTGGGAAAGGGGTATGGGTCAGCTTGAAAAAAGCACTTGTTACTTATTGACTTCAGTCGCATTGTAATCTGTTCAATGCTCATAGCTTCCAACTCTCCCCATATAACACCACCTCAGATATTCATTGAAAATCACCATTGCAAATATACAGGAAAGATGAACATGCTGGGAACAGTAAGAGGGAAAGGAACGACGGAACTTTCATTTAGATAGCAACTTTCATGGACTCGGGATACCCCAAGACGTTTCATGACCATTTTAGCATTTTTGAAGTATGGTCACTGATGTAATGTAGCAAAACATCAGAAGCAATTTATGCACCAAGATAAATGTCAGATCATCAGTTTTAATAATGTTGCTTGAAGGATAAATGTTGGCCAGGCCAGTGAGTTCAACTGAAAATTTTAAATCTGAGATTCATAGATTTTTGTCAGCCAGAGGTATTAAAAGGTACGGCGTGAAGGCAGATCCATGGAGTTAGGTCAGAGATCAGTCGTGATTTCATTGAAAGGTGAAACAGGCTTGACGGGCTAAATGTCCTCCTCCTGTCCCTATGTTAGCTGATCTGCTGTTCTTTGAATGGTACCATGGGATCTTTTCCATTCACCCGCAGGACAGATGGGGCCCTGGTTTAACATTCATCCAAAAGACACTGAAACACTATCTTGTAATATCAGCCTAGATTATAAGCTGCAAGCCCTAAAGTGGGCTTTGAACCCACAAACTTTCAGGGCTTGGAGAGCAGCATTCTGCCAATTGAGCCAAGGTTGAACTTTGATAGTTAAGGCTTAAAACGGCCTTTCAGTGCTTTAAGGGTTAATCAGTAATTGCAGCAGAGATAACCCAGAATGTCAAAATATCTGTATAAAAGAGCTAAAAGAAGTAATTAGGTAATGCAATTGGAAGATGAATATCGTTTGATCTAATTACATCAGAACATGTCAAAACCTACACGCTATGATATGCAATGAATACATTATAATATTGAATGAATACAAAGTGGACCAAATATTGAAGTGTGTTGGAGCTATGGTAGCTGTTTTATTTATTTAGTTAGAAGTGAGTTACATGATTAGTAAAAAAAATGGGTTGGGACATTGTTAATAGAGCATAAAATACATTACATAATGGAACATAATACTTCACAACAGGCTTAAATTCACTTATCAATGTGAAATCATTCTCCTCATATCTGTTTTATTGTTTATACTTTATTCTTTTAAAAAAAGAACATAGAACAAGGGTATCTGAACTCTTGATTCAGGAAACCATCGACAATGCAACGTGATGCTGAAATATGGCATGTTTATGAGGGGCATTGACTCATAGAATGAAAACAGCAAGATGGGAGAGGTTGGGAGTTGTGTGCATTTGTTGGGAGTTGAGATAATGCAGAAACAGATTAAGCCTCAGTGCCATGTTTGGGAAATCCAAAGAAGATTGGGGAGTCATTCAATTTTTTTTGGAAAACATTTTAGCTTTTTTCAGACAAATTCTTTGATTAAAAAGGATGTTAATCAGTGTATTGATGAATAAGGAAGTGTTTCCTTACACTGAGGGTGGTCAACAGTTGAAAAAGTTTGCCAGGACATTGCAGAAACAGCCAGATTCTGTAATCATAAAGCGATAGGGTTGGTTTTCTGGAAAGGTGAGATAAAATGGGCCGAAGGGGACTTTTTCATCTGAATCTATATGGTGATAGCAGATTAAATCTTTTAGTTTTCAGAAAGCAACTAAAGGGGACGTCTGCTACCTCAGAGCATGCTGGAAGCACAGAAAACTGTACTTTCACCACCCAGATTTTCTGACTATTAAAATTAACAGATGGAAATTCCTAGCTTTGAGGTGCTGAATTTCCTGACGTGTTTTTGGCGCATGCTAGGGGTACTAAAGTGCAACTCTCCCCTTGAGTATCATAATGTACAAAACCAGAAGAAAGAAATGAGTAACTGTTAAGCATAAAATGCCAAAGTGGCGCAGTGGTTAGCACCGCAGCCTCACAGCTCTAGGGACTCGGGTTCGATTCTGGGTACTGCCTGTGCAGAGTTTGCAAGTTCTCCCTGTGTCTGCGTGGGTTTTCGCCGGGTGCTCCGGTTTCCTCCCACAGCCAAAAGATTTGCAGGTGATAGGTAAATTGGCCGTTGTAAATTGCCCCTAGTGTAGGGAGGTGATAGGGAATATGGGATTACTGTAGGGTTAGTATAAATGGGTGGTTGTCGGTCGGCACAGACTTGGTGGTCTGAAGGGCCTGTTTCAGTGCTGTATCTCTAAATAAAATAAATAATATCTGCACAAATAGGCACTCTCTAACTTTACTGCATTATATTCATCTATGCTGCTTATTCAGAGGACAGACTTTGCATGCATTTAATTTTATATTCTGTGACTATTCTTCATCCATAGTCTTTTTCTCAGGGTGATTTTTTTACATTGATTTATGCATCATGATAATGTGTTCATAACCTTTGAGCACAAGACCTGAACTGCTGGTCTGGGGTTTCCGCTCAATTGCGTTGTTTTTTTTTTGGGGAGTAATTCCTCCAATTTCGGCATACCCGGTGCAAAAGATCACGGAATTGTAATCACAAATTGTGTCCAGTCCAACTTGAGTTTCTCGAGCTTTTGCACCAGTTTTAAAAACGTCATGCGAGAAGCTGAATTAATCAGCATTGGGAGGTTCTGCTAATTGCGGTCATTTGCAGGCCTTCACGGAGGCTTTAAAACTTAAGCTGGAACTTTTGGGTGCAAGGAGCATTTTAATGGGTTCCAAATGATTTTTTAAAAATTTACTAAGCAGCTAACCACCCAATCAAACTAGAAAATAGTTTGTCTTTAAAAGTCATTTTCAGTCATTTAAAATCAGATTAATCCAGGTAGTGGATGAACATTAAAATAAAAGCAAAATACTGCGGATGCTGGAAATCTGAAACAAAAACAAAAACAAAAACAAGAAATGCTGGATTCACTCAGCAGGTCTGGCAGCATCTGTGGAAAGAGAAGCAGAGTTAACGTTTCGGGTCAGTGACCCTTCTTCGGAACTGACAAATATTAGAAAAGTCACAGATTATAAACAAGTGAGGTGGGGGTTGGGCAAGAGATAACAAAGGAGAAGGTGCAGATTGGACCAGGCCACATAGCTGACCAAAAGGTCACGGAGCAAAGGCAAACAATATGTTAATGGTGTTTTGAAAGACAAAGCATTAGTACAGATTAGGTGTGAATATACTGAATATAGAACATCAGCAAGTGCAAACCTGAAGAAAAACAACCTGAAAAAAACAGTGGGTAAGCAAACTGAACAAACTAAGATGAAATGAAATAAATGCAAAAAATGTAAAAAGGAATGCAAAAAAAAAGGAAGAAAAAATAACTAAAAATGACTAAAAATGAAAGTAAAGTGGGGGGCTGTCATGCTCTGAAATTATTGAACTCAATGCTTTGTCTTTCAAAACACCATTAACATATTGTTTGCCTTTGCTCCGTGACCTTTTGGTCAGCTATGTGGCCTGGTCCAATCTGCACCTTCTCCTTTGTTATCTCTTGCCCAACCCCCACCTCACTTGTTTATAATCTGTGACTTTTCTAATATTTGTCAGTTCCGAAGAAGGGTCACTGACCCGAAACGTTAACTCTGCTTCTCTTTCCACAGATGCTGCCAGACCTGCTGAGTGAATCCAGCATTTCTTGTTTTTGTTGTAGTGGATGAACATTGATTTGCTTACTTTTTTGTGATAAACCCATTTCAGTTGTTTCGAACATTAACAAGTTACCATTCTTAAATACATCAAGGAATATTCTTCAAGCAATTTATTTTTACATTATGTTTGAAAAGGCTGGTGCGCAAGTTCAAAGCAGATTTTGTGTCCGTTGATATACAACTCAGTTTGTGCAGCAACTCAAGGAAGAAAAACACTTTTCAAAACTGGTGCAATTTGCGCCAGACTCTCAAAGTGAAACTCTACCCCCCCTTGTGTTTAATAGTATTTTACACGATTCATACTCATTACAAAGAATGCAGTTTTGATATATTTCTTGTAATGTGCAATGATATTTCGAAATAAAGTCATGCAATATTTTATCAAATTGATTTTGTCATTAAAATTAGTTTTATTGCGTTAATTTCCACTTTCCAAGCATTAAAAAAAATTAAATTTTCCATAGGAATTCAAACATGTAATCTGAACAAGTAATCTACAAAAAAAATTGGATAATGTAATCATGATTTAACAATCATTTAATAGTAATTGTGCACTTGTTATTGTTGGCTTTGAAACAAATCTAACAAAAAAGTCATCACATTACTGCTCGGTTGGACAATATTGAGATATGCGATGAAAACAAATATGGGATAGCCCGCAGAAATGGATGCAGTAATCGCAACGTGTGATTTAACAGTAATATTATGATTGGCTAGCACCACTTAAAGCTATCCTGCACTGCCTATAATTGACCTGCACCTCTTATAGGGGAGGTGCATTGTGGCTGGAGCAGGAGCTGGCAGTCATGCATGAAGTGACTCTAAGCTGAGGAACATTGAATAATGGCACATTGAATAATGGGAGAGAGTAGGCTCCATGTCTTTGGATATTGTTAGAGGACTTGATTGAGGAGGTAGAAAAAAGATGTCCTATATATCCAGTGGGGCAGGAGACCCTCCAGACACACACTCAGGAGATAGTCGGAGTGGATAGCCGCAAAGTCAATGCTAGGAGTCAAGCCCCGAGGACTTGGATGCAGTGTCACAAGAATGACCTCACATGAGTGGTCAATGTCAGTGAATGCACCTACAAAGCCATAATCTACTAACTGCACCAGTAGCCCCAGATACGGTTCAATACACCACACCCCCATCACTGACCTACCAACAATCCCAATCAATCAGGACTCATACCTGTTATTTATATGGTCCACCACACACACATGGCACCATTGCTAGCCTCATATCCACATCTCACAGCTTGCACACAATGCCATTTATCCAACTATGACAGCTACATCAGCCAAACAGTTTGCACGACACTCAGTGACACACTTCCTTCTCTCTTGTAGGACAAACTGGCGCACAATCAGAGGCAGCAGGAGCAAACCAAAGGGGGACAGCTGTGGCTGCAAGACACGAAGCCTGTTCAGGCAGTGGAAGAACAGCAAGGAGCCAGTGATGATGAAGATGCGCCATCATTCAATTTCACACTTGCAAACACTGCGCATAACTTAGAGGATAGTGTAGAGGAGGGATTGGCACGTGGTGATGCAGTGGCACGAATGGGCTTCAGCCCAGGTGCCAGTTCACCGGAGAGTGAAGTCACACATGAGTTCTGCTGCAGAGGAATTAGATGAGCATTTTGATGAGGCAGCATACAGAACAAATCTGATGGGTGTGCACAAAAAAAACTTGGCACATTGGGAAACCTGCCAGAAATCCTGCGGAATTCCTCCAACAAGGAAGCTGGCACCAACTTGGCACAGGGCTTTGTGCAGAGCTTGCAGCCCATCCTTTTCCAGCATGCACACTTTGGACCCAATCTCGGTGCAATATCTGATAGCCAATGTGGCAGCTTCCATTGCAGCATAAGCAGCAGCCACCCAATGTCTGAGTGCGGCAGTGAAAGCTCAGACTGAAGTCATGCCAGCTCAGACTGCTGCCATCATGGCTGTGGATTACAGTCGGCAAAGTCTGTTTATTGATTCTTGTTTTCAGGGTCTACAACAGTCCAGCAATCTGTCTTCCAACAGATTACTAGAATTGCAAAGGTGACAGTGGATCCGTGGGGCACAAACCTGCAGGCCGCCATTACGTAGCAACAGTAGGATAAAAGTCTTTGGAATGGCTGTTAATTACAACCATTATGTACAAAGGAAATAGCAGAACTTTGATTATAATCCAGTGGAACAAAAAGAATAGCAAGGAATCCAAGTGCCTACATTTTGAATTTTTCAGAATCACAGGCGTTTTCCCTGGACTGCGGATAATTAGGCTGCACTGGTGTTAAGTTGGTCCATATATCAAGCTATGTATTTCTAAGTTCTAAGACTAGAGCAGTCACACCTCATGACTGTTCCCTTACTTGTCCAGACAAACCTACATTGTGATTCAAAAGCATTAAGCAATTAAAAATGGCTCTGAACAACACTAGCTGGGATTTAATGAGGAGGCAGTGGCCTCGCTCACCAGCTGGAAAGTCGGGGGAGAGCCCACCTCTGCCAACCCTGGAAGCCACGCTCCTATTTTACGTGTCTCAGGCAATTAATTGCCTGAGGTTATGGCTTCCGCCCCTCTGAGGCAGGATGTAAAATTCTGGCCATTGTCACTAATAAATCTCCACATAGCCTGTTCCTCCCCTGGAGATAGAAGACCTCACATTCAGAATGACATTACTAGAGGGTGAAAAAGAATGGAAGATGACACAAGTAGGTGGAAAGTCCCATATCTGTCATGATGTAGTCAGTCTCAGCCTGAGCAATTGCATCGGTCTCAGTCTTGCTAGGCCAAAGAAGGTAAACGGTTGCTAAGTTCCTTACTGCCACACGATTGCACCATGACCCCTGCTTGAAATGCGTATGTGGATAGCAGACAAGAACATTTTCAGTTGTGATGGCCCCCACAGTTAAAAAGCCGAGTGACATTCACCGTCTGGACTCATGTCAAAGGGCCAATTGGAAAAGATGTCCAAACTTTAGCCTTAGGCCACAGAACCATATTGCAGTGCGATTTCCTACTCTCAGGAGAGAACTGGCAAGGGAGAAAGAAAATTATTGAAGCAACTCAGCCCTCTTAAATGTAACCAAAGAGAGAAGGACAAATCTTGTGAGGCTCTAATCCCAGTATGGAGCCTCCACAACATTCATTCTCAAAAGCGCTACCAATATGAGAGGCCTGAAGGCTCAAGCCAATAAGTTGGGGTCAAGAAATTATGGTAAATTTGAGGATATTCAAGTGGACGCATAACCTTCAAGTGAAAATTTCATCAACAAAAATCAGTAACCGGCTATGCTACGATCAAAGATTTGGGACACCATTCTTAGTCCATTGACTTTGTAGGTGCCTCTTATCAGTAGTTGATTTAGCAAACCACAGTCACCTGTATCAGCAGGACAATTTCAGAAGCAGAATAAACAGAACATTCAATGCATTTTGCTGTTATGAAAGCGCTTCTGTTTTTGTCAAAAGTATTTTTAAGGAATTCATTGTCAAACGGAAGAAATGATGGACGAGTTTTTTTTCAAGAGGGTCATCAAGAGGACACTAAAAGAACTAGTTTGGCAACAACGTTTGCTGGTTGTCACATGACTCAAGTTAAAAATAGAACAGAAACCCTGGTAACTGGGGGAAGATGTGGGCAGAGACGTGACTGTCGCAACCTCTTGACAGGACAAGCCTGCTGAAGTGTCATGGAGGAAGAGACCAGATTCTTGCTGAATGTTTAAAGAGTCAAGCCTGTAGAAGGAGAAGAGAATTCCCAAGGAAAGAGAGAAGACCACAACCCAGCTCAGCTTTCCAGCAACTCTCAATTCTCAATGCCGCCTCAAAAAGAACTGTTCTAAAAGATCCTAATGACCCATCTACCTGTATTTGGAGGCTCAACTGTTTGCCAGTTTTGGAACACAACATATCTCATCTGCTGTTTTCTTCAAAAATGAGCAAGCATTCAGCCCAAGTGTTTTGTTGTCTGTGACAGAGCTCTGAACAAAACAAAATCCCTTTTATTTTTCTGGTTAACTGGTATATGTGTGTGTGTGTAAGTGTGAGGTGCTCGGGTAAAAAGGAACATTAAAATTTCAATCTGTGTGTTTATGCTTTACTGCATTACTGGTTAAGACTTGTTTTATAATAAACTGATAATTTTGTTGTTCATTAAAGAAACCTGGTTAGTGTGTTTTATTCTGGGAAAAATAGAGTATATGATGGACCATATCGGTATGTGGGAAAACTTAAGTATATGGTGTAACCTTTGGAGAAGTGGAACTAGAATAAACAGTGCACTCCTCCCGCCTCGGTCGTAACTGTGCAGGTTGGAACAGTATAGAGCTGCCTCAGGCAATGCAGAATGCCAACTGACTAGTTTCTTACACACTGACTGCTTTAGGAATCACATGGCAATACACATGGGGCTGTTACTATTGGAATGATAGCTGGCACCTCCCTATGCCAGGGGCCAAGTAGATTCTATCAAAGTTGGGGTGTGGAAGAAAAAATAAGCTACGAAACTGAAGGCCAACAAAATAAAACTTTTCACACAATATCAATCATGCCTACTTCTTAGTCAAGAATTCGCAAATGGCCAATTTAAAATGACTGAAATCTATCAATCTTATTTACATTAAAGTCAATGGAAAGTCAACTTATAATTTAACGAGCTAGTTTAATTTTTTCTATTTTGTTGCCCAATTCAAACTTGTTGACTCAGAGTCCAAAGCTCTCAACTTAATTTCAGTTGAGGTGCTCTCCGAGCTCTGGACTAAATAAAACTTTGCCAGGTTATCGATAAACCTTACATTTTCTAAAGACTGGTGTATGCTTGAAGGCAGAATAATGTTCAAGAATTAAATGTTTCAGCATAGAAAAATCCTACAAACTCAATCAAAAAGTTAGCAGATCCTGTCATGACCACAAAAATTACAGGGTTAAAAACTAGTCAACATGTCAATTGTCAAAGAATTGCTTAATTCAGAACAATTCTTTGACAATTGCCGATTTACTTCTGGTTCATTTTCTACACACTGAGCAAACATATCTGAGCCTATGCAGTGGTGTTTAAACAAGGCAACTAGCAGAGCTGGTAAACCATAGCTTCTTAATGTACCTGCTGTAGTTTCTCAATAATGAAAGCATTTTCTTTGTTTTTAAAAAAGCAACATTTTTACTTACAAAGTGAGAGAATGAAGGCGAGTGAGACCTTAAACCAGCTGAAAGGCTGAACCATTTTCATTGCCAAATCAAATCCTTTAACGATTAACTTGTAACTTGTAGGATGCGTACAAATGCAAAATACTCATAAGGAAACAGCAGCCACATCCTGTGACTGGTGTAAAAGATCAAACACTTCCTCTTTGTTGGAACAAAATTGTTATTTTTTTTTACTCTAAGTACATAAAGCAAAACAAAATTTGCAAGTTCTGATCACTAAAACACTTTATTTAGAAAACAATACTTGACAGTCTTCACTCTATCAAAATAACTCCACAAGCAGCTCACTTGTCACTCTTCTCATCATCTACTCCTTACTATATTAAGCAAATCATTTGCAGTTTGTCCCATTCTGGATTATGGTAACACAAATATAGGATCCAAATTCCTCTTGTTAATTAATTTATGTCAGCAAGGACAACTAGCATTTATTTAGCATTCTTAGCATAGACAAATATCCCAAAGCACTTCACAGAGTTGTAATCAGATAGATGGGTGCCAGACCAAAGAATAAACTATTAGGAGAAGTGGGCAAAAGCTTGGTCAAAGATGCTAGTTTTAAGGAAGCTCATAAAAGAGGAAAGAGAGGTGGGGAGGGTTTACAAAATAAATGCTTGACAAACAAGAGATGGAAATGTAGGAAAATTGATAACCTTTGGCCTAGATTATGTTCTTCTTTGATTTCTAACCCATCCAAAGGTAGAATAACGAATCTTAGCAGATCTGACAAAAGGTCATCGATCTGAAACGTTAACTCCTTTTCTCACTCCATAGATGCTACCAGACCAGCTCAGTGTTTCCAAGTGATACACAAACACCATAATAATTGGTTGGCTGATCGTGGAAGTAATAAACTAGCAATGTCCCACTCCAGAACTTGAGTATATAAATCCAGGCTGACACACCAATGCAGTACTGAGTGAGTGCTGCACTGTCGGAGGTGCCATTGTTTGGATGAGACATTAATCAAGGTCCTGTCTGCCCTCTCAGGTGGATGTAAAAGATCCTACAGCACTATTTGAAGAGGAGCAGGGGCATTCTCCCAGTGTCCTGTCCAACATTTATCTTTGAACTGACACCCAAAACAGAGGGCCTGGTCATTTGTCTCATTGATGTTTGGAGGACATTGCTGTCCGCAAATTGGCGGCCACGTTTTGCTACAAAACAATTGTGACGAGATTCAAAGTAATTAATTGGTTATAAAGATGTCCGGAGGACATGAAGGCACTATGTAATTGCAAGTTCTTATTTTTTGTATTGGTAACATGGTAGCAAACATACTGAAGGCTTCATCTGTGAGCTAATTATTCAACTCGACCACAGGAGGTTGAATATGGCAATTGTTCAGTTTAATGGTAATGCTAATGTAGTGAGCATGGCTACCAAGGTAAAGGGACTATTCGATGTACTTAATGGTGTTATTCCTGACAGTGAGATGTCCAAGAGCATGGAATCTCACTCTGCTTCACTTCAGATTTTTACATTCGATTCAAACCTGACTAGTTTAGCATTGCTCAAAAGCCAATTCTATGCCATTAAACTTTAAAATACAGACTAAAACATACAAACCGGCTGAGAATAATCTTCCTTTGAGCTCAACCCATGGAAAATTAAATGCAAGATGAGGAGAACAGCACCAATTCTGGAGTATGGACAAGTCGATCCGTTTTTTGTCAATTGTGACAGGCAATTAATTTATTTGGCTGCTTACATTTCTTTAAAACAAACTGTTTCTTTCTACATGCCCTCTCTCTTCCTGTTTGTTGCTTGGTAACAGTGATGAGGTCCTCCTAATCTCCCAATGTAACATTGGCGGGAACCTCAAAAATTGGTACAAGTGGCCACTTATGCTACCTCTCTTTGGTTTCCACCTATCTACTGGCAGGAGATTAGGAGAACTGTTGTGGAAACTCCAGGCTCGGTGTTTAATGGAATTAATGAAAGCAGCTAATGCTAAAAAGATTATAAGATGTTGAAAATGTATCTTTTTCTGAAGAGAAATCTTTTCTAATGCAGCGAGTTGTTCTGATCTGGAAAGCATTGCCTGAAAGGGTGGTGGAAGCAGATTCAAAAGAAAATTGGATAAATACTCGAAGGGGAAAGAAATTGCAGCTCTCTGGGGGAAGAGTGGGGCAGTGGCATTAATTGGATAGTTCTTTCAAAGACCTGGCACAGGCATGATGAGCTGCATTCCCTCCTTCTCCTATCACCTGGATTTTAACTGTGCAATGTGCTGGGAGAGGTGGGGAAGTGTCCATCAGTGTGTGAGAAACCTGGAGGTAAGTGCAGAGCGTCTGTCAGTGGATTTTTAACCCAGTCACTGCATTATCGTTTCATTTCTGGATTTCCCAACCAATTAACATAAGCGAGTGTGATGGCGAGCTGCATGTCGCAATTTCAACTCCAGTATTTAAAGGAAATTCCAACTTGACAGAGTTTGGAGTTGCGAGCGCAATAGAAGGAATTGACAGAATGGAGTCCAGACATTCAAACGTTGCAGCTCGTTTTAGTGACGCCTCCCAGGATGTGATACTGGGAGCTGCAAGGGTCCACAGGGAGATTCCCTTCCCTACCGATGGGAGGGAGAAGCTTGCAGGTGAAACAAGGAAGGCATGGATAAAGGATGCCCATGAGATCTGCAGCAGGAGCGTAGTGCCACACTCATGCATTCAATGCTGGAAATGATTTAATGACTAAAGCAAGGCAGGAAAGGCGAGTACAGGGTTCACCTTTATCCCGATGTGTTAATAACCCCAACCCCCTCATTCTGCCATCTCAAGGCTACTCCAAGCACATCACTCCTCATACCACCTTAACTTGCACCCTCTCTCCTGTGAAACGCAGGTCTGTGAGCAGAAGGCTGTTGCTGCTCTTGGTGCTGCTCGTGTTGCTCCTGCTGCAGGTACTCGTCATCTTGGTCCTTTTTTAAATTCGTTTCATGGGATGTGGGCATCGCTGGCCAGGCCAGCATTCATTGCCCATCCCTAATTGTCCTTGAGAAGGTGGTGGTGAGCCACCGCCTTGAACCGCTGCAGTCCATCTGGTGCAGGTACACCCAGAGTGCTATTAGAGAGGGAGTTCCAGGATTTTGACGCAGCGACAGTGAAGGAACAGCGATATAGTTCCAAGTCAAGATGGTGAGTAACTTGGAGGGGAACTTTCAGGTGATGGCCTTCCCATGCATCTGCTGCCCTTGTCCTTCTTGGTGTTGGAGGTTGTGGGTTTGGAAGGTGCTGTCGAAGGAGGCATGGTGAGTAGCTGCAGTGCATCTTGTAGATGGTACACACTGCTGCCACGATGCATTGGTGGTGGAGGGAGTGAATGCTTGTGGATGGGGTGCCCTTCAAGTGGGCTGCTTTATCCTGGATGGTGTCCAGTTCCTGAGTGTTGTTGGAGCTGCACCCATCCAGGCAAGTGGAGAGTATTCCATCACACTCCTGACTTGTGCCTTGTTGATGGTGGACAGACTTGGGGAGTCAGGAGGTGAGTTACTCGTCACAAAATTCCCAGTCTCTGACCTGTTCTTGTAGCCATGGTATTTATGTGGCTGGTCCAGTTCAGTTTCTGGTGAATGGTAGCCCCCAGGGTGTTGATAGTGGAGGATTCAGCGATGGTAATGCCATTGAACTTCAAGGGGAGATGGTTAGATTCTCTCTCGTTTGAGACGGCCATTGCTTGTTACTTGCCACTTATCAGCCCAAGCCTGAATGTTGTCCAGGTCTTGCTGCATTTGGACACAGACAACTTCAGTATCTGAGGAGTCACAAACAGGCAAGAAAGCCGCTGTGAGCTGTCTGTCCTATTCTACAGTACTATTGGCACATTTCCCTGTCATGTCTTCAACACCCCCAATGGCCACTGTGTTCTCCCTTTGCTTTCACTAATGAGTTCTAGGAAGACGGGAAACCCATGAACCCACAGTTAAATTGCAAAAACCATCTTACTATCACTGTAATTGAGTGACCTGCCTCTCTCGAGGGGGACGTGCGCGTGCAACCAAACGCATTAGAGTTCAAAGCAGAAGTTGCTGAGGTGCAGCCAGCTTCCTGAGGTGCTTGCATTTTTCATGACTTAACCGCCGCCACCCCCCCCCCCCGCTGCCCCCAGAACCCCACCCCCACCCCAACTGCAGCATCTGTACCCAAATACATGCATTCAGCCACATTAAAACTCCCTCCTATGATTCTGTGATATCTCTTTAAATGTAGTTTCACACCAAGCTGCAGGGGTATGAAGTGTGGAAACATTCTCACGTCTCTTGCTATGCGAGTAACTTCACACCCAAATGTCAGTGCACAGTTCGGGTCGATGCAAAGATAAAGTTGCTTCGCATTGATGAAAACCATATAGGACCACTAGTCTGTTGTAGAAAAATAGGCAAGGGGCCGGGCTTTTTGTGGAATCCAGACGTCTCCACGGTACGGTAGGAGTTCCACTGGCCACAATGATAGCCCCTAAGCCCAGCTGATTTATCAGGACTAGGACACTGTGTAAAAATTAAGCCAACTCTGCTGGCGAATTTGCCCGGTTCATGGGTGTGTAATGTGTGTGTCTGGCCTTGGAGACCTACTCTGCGATTGATTGGATGAGCTTTCCAGCTCCGAAAAAACCTGGATAACCTGCTCACCACCATAGCGACACCAGATGCCAGGAATGTATAGGTCACGTGATAGAAGATAAATTGCATAACTTATTTCCTCACTTTCACACCAATTGACGTATCCTACATCCTATTCTCACTTACGACAGGAAATCCCTGAAGCTGGCACTAGAGCATTTAAGAGTCAATAGCAGAGTTTCCCACCCTAGTCCACTCACGTTACACAACTGGGATCTGGCACAACTCCAGCAGGGAAAACCTGGCCACTCTCCAGGAGACTGAGGCCGTAAAGCAGCTTTTGGATTTGAATATTGCGTGCAGGTGGATCTTGGCCTGACTGGGCCTTAATGGCACTTTAGGTCACTTGGGCAGATTCTTTAAAAAAAAAACAGACGTTTTGTTCAGCCAAGGCAAAGAAGTACAAAAGCTGCTCATCGTGTCACCATGGTGACCTTACACACACACGATGTTATAATATGTTTTGACACAATTTACACTACATCCTGTCTGGGTTTAGGAGAGGGATTCTCTTCTAATACATCACCAATAACATTCTGGGTAACAACAGGTTCACTAGAGCAAAAGGCCTCACATCATCGTCTTCTTCCCTCAGCCTCATTCTCTCTATCCCTTCGCTTTAATCGCCTAGTTTCTATTTGTTTTCTGTGCTGCTCTGTTTATGATCCAAATCAGGATTAATTAATTCCATTTTCATAATATACTATTTATAATCTTGGATTGCATGTATGAATGTGTACATAAAGATAGAATGCAAATTGTCCAACTCCAGTTCGGGTTATTACTCATTATTAAAAAAGGTAATAAACTCCTCCATCACAAACAACTCTTTAATTATTACTGTTTAAGTGCTTCTGAACCCTGAGATATAATTAAAGGATGACCCTACAGAAAGGTTGTGTGGCTGTTTGTGGGTAGGTGTTTCAGAGGTTTACCTGTGATAATTTAGCCATCTGGCTGTGGGAGAGGAATTTTATCACAATTTGTAGAAAATTTGAGCTTTGCTTTCTTAATTAGGGCCCTCTTTGACATTGTGACCATGGGATGAATTAATCATTCTGCCTCTGGGCAGGGAGTTGTTCGAAGTGTTCTTCAGACAATGGAGTGAGTAAATGCACCATGCCACACTAAATCACATTCGCCCATCACCTCTGGGCTCACTGAGCTACACTGGCTACCAATCCGGAAAAAATTCACTTTTAAATTTTTCCTCCATGTGTTCAAATTCCTTGTGGCCTCACCCCTCCCGATCTCTGACATCTCCTCCAGCCCTCAACCCTTAAAAATCTCTGCACTTGCCCAATTCTGGCTTCTCGTGCATTCTTGAAGTCACCCACTCCAACATTGGTGGCCATGCCTTCAGCTGCCCAGGCCCAAAGCTTTGAAATTCAGAAAGGGAACAATTGAAACTTTGGAACTACATTCCTCTGGGAAGCAAATTGTTCCTACAGGGTTTTAAAATTTATTTGTGAAAAAAAATTAACTTTTCCTTTCTCTTTTCTCTCTTAATCCAATCTTCTTTCCCTCTATTTCTTTTCCTGTATCTAATTCACTCTATTCCCCATCAATCACTCTGATTCTTAGTCTATACTTCAATTTTATTGGTCAAAGGGACAGAATATTGCTCCTGTTGTTCACCAAACTCTCAGATACCACCTAATAAAGTTGCACTTCCAGCAATTGTGGTGCAAAAGTGATTGAAGCTGAAGGTGAGTAAAAGAATCCAACTTGCAGTGTTCACCATGGAATACCCCACTTCACCAAATTCTAGGCTGTTAAGATTTTAAGGAGGAATATTTTAAAATGGGAAAGAAGTGACTTGGTTCACTGGATTGCTTTCTCCTGGAGATGGTGTTGATTTGAAGGACCTGTTTACAGAACAGAAAATGCCAAAGGACAGGATGTTGTGTTATGTGTTATTAAGCAGATGTCCCGATCACAGGGGAAGACCAGTGCTTACAATGAAGCCGAGGTGCCAATGATAGATTCCATTATTGACAGTCTGAGAATTTAGAGTGTTACACCATGAAATCCACTCCACACCATCATCAATTGCCATGGAGATAGTCTTTGCAAAAAGTGGCTGTGGGACGTGATCTGATTTTTGTCGGGTTTGTGCGGCAGGAATACCTCATAAGCACAACAATTTTGTTTTTCTTTGCTCCATGTCTCTCTTCTTTCCTTTATTTCACAAGCTTGACCTAAACTGCTTTCTTCTTTAGGACTAAGATCTTGACACATGTCTCTTTTTCACTTTTCTTTCTTGGCCTTCTGTTAACAAACAGATTGTTTGAGGATGTATACTATGGTTGCAATATGGTGTTTGTCCTAAATTACTACCAATGAACACACAGTACACTATTCATTCCAATAAGTATAACTTATTAACTTCAATTTCCCACACTTACAAATTAACTATTTACATACAATACCAGGTCTATATATAATCATTTTAAAATATGTATTAGTAATTTGTCAGAGCAATTAAATAGTTTTGCAATGTTAATGTAATACTAGTTCCCAACTAGTTTAGTTTTTTTTAAGGACCTCATGCTTCTGCAAAACTGTTTCCTTTTTCCTTTTACCCTCAACTGTTTTTTTCCTCCTCTGTCTGCAGGGCGTTTTTTTTAACTGAGTCAGCTATCTCTTCTTGGCTCCTGGGTCCAATTAATGAACTAGTGATATTCTCCTATTTGTTATTCTCATTTGAGCACCATGGCTCTACATGTTAAGTAAGGTTCCTGCACTGACTGCTCCTATCAACAATCTCATAACCCAAAAATAAAAGCAAAACACTGCAGATGCTGGAAATCTGAAATAAAAACAGAAAGTGATGGAAATACTCAGCAGGTCTGGCAGCATCTGTGGAGAGTTAATGTTTCAGTTCTGTGACATTTCATCAGAACTGGCAAAGGTTAGAAAAGAATGAGGTTTTAAGCAAGTGAAGGTGGGGGTGGTGTTGCGGAGGGAAGGGAACAAAGGGGAAGGTGTGTAATAGAGCAGAGGGCAGGAGAGATTCAGTAATAAAGCTGTCATGAGACAAAGGCAAAGAGTGTGTTAATGCTTGTGGTGAATGACAAAGCATTAGTCCAGAGAGAGTGTTAATGGCAGAATAATGAGCAGCTCTGACTACATGAAAAACAGGCACATGGTTAAAAAAAAAGAAAAATATAAAAAAGGCCATTCATGCTCTGAAAATGTTGAACTCAAGGTTGAGTGCCTATTCGAAAGATCAGGTGCTGCTCCTCGAACTTGTATTGATGTTCAGTGGAACACTGCAGCAGGCCAAGGGCAGAAATGTGGGCATGAGAGCAGGGGGATGTGTTGAAATGGCAAGCAACCGGAAGCTTGGGGCTATGCTTTCAGACTGAGCAGAGATGTTCGGCAAAGTGGTCACCTAATCTGCGTTTCATCTCTCCAGTGTAGAGGCAACAACATTGTGAGCAGCGAATATGGTATACTAAATTGACGGAAGTACAAGTAAATCGCTGCTTCACCTGGAAGGAATGTTTGGGGCCTTGGATGGTGAGGAGAGAGGAAGTAAAAGGGCAGATATTACACATCCTGCGATTGCATGGGAAGGTGCCATGGGAAGAGGATGAGGTGTCAGGGGTGATGGAGGAGTGGACCAGGGTGTCGCAGTGGGAGCAATCACTTTAGAATGCTGACGGGGGTGGGGGAGAGAAGATGTGTTTGGTGGTTGCACCACGCTGGAGGTGGCAGAAATGGTGGAGGATGATCCTTTGGATGTAGAAGCTGGTGGGGTGGAAAGTGAGGACAAGGGGCACCCTGTCGTGGTTCTGGGAGGGAGGGGAAGGGGTGAGGGTAGAACTGCAGGTAATAGGTAGGACACGGTTGAGGGCCCTGGCAACCACAGTGGGGGGGGAATCCTCGGTTGGGGAAAAAGGAAGACATGTCAGAAGTGCTGTTGTGGAAGGTTGCATCATCAGAACAGATGCGTCGGAGATGGAGCAATTGGGAGAATGGATGGAGTCCTTATAGGAAACAGGGTGTACTCAAGGTAGCTGTGGGAGTCGGTGGGCTTATAATGAATATTAGCCTATCCCCAGAGATGGAGACAGAGAAGTCGAGGAAGGGAAGGGAAGTGTCAGTGATAGACCATATAAAGGTGAGAGAAGAGTGGAAATTGGAAGCAAAGTTGATGAAGTTTTCCAGTTTGGGGCAAGAGCAGGAAACGGCACTGATACAGTCATCAATGTACCGGTCTGAGGGCTCTCCGCTTCTTCCTTGAACAGAGGCCCAACTGTCCACCACCACCCTCCTCCACCTGGCTGAAGTTGTTCTTGCATTGAACAACTTCTCCTTCAACTCCACTCACTTCCTCCAGATGAAAGGTGTTGCTGTGGGTACCCGCATTGGTCCTAGTTATGCCTGTCTTTTTTATGGGACATGTCGAACATTCCCTGTTCCAGTCCTACTCAGGCCCCCTCCCTCATCTCTTTTTTCCGGTACATTGTTGGGGTATCGGTGCGACTTCCTGCTCTGGCCCCGAACTGGAAAACTTCTTCAACTTTGCTTCCATCTCTGGGGATAGGCTGTCTACTAATATTCATTACTAATATTATTTATAAACCCACTGACTCCCATGGCTACCTTGACTACAGTTCTTAACACCCTGCCTCCTGTAAGGACTCCATCTCATTCTCCCAGTTTCTCCATCTCTGATTATCTGTTCTGATGATGCTACCTTCCACAAGAGCGCTTCTGACATGTCTTCCTTTTTCCTCAACCGAGGACTCCCCCCCCCCACCCCCCCACTGTGGTTGACAGGGCCCTCAACCGTGTCCGTCCCATTTCCCGCAGTTCTGCCCTCACCACTTCCCCTCCCTCCCAGAACTGCGACAGGGTTCCCCTTGTCCTCATTTTCCACCTCACCAGCCTCCACATCCATAGGATCATCCTCCGCCATTTCCGCCACCTCCAGCGTGATGCCGCCACCAAACACATATTCCCTCCCCTCCCCTGTCAGCATTCAGAAGGGATCGTTCCCTCCGTGACACTCTGATCCACTCCTCCATCACCCCCGACACCTCGTCCCCTTCCCATGACACCTTCCCATGCAATTGCAGGAAATGTAATACCTGCCCATTTACCTCCTCTCTCCTCACCATCCAAGTCCCCAAACATTCCTTTCAGGTGAAGCAACAATTTACTTCCTTCAATTTAGTATACTGTATTCGCTGCTCACAGTGTGGTCATCTCTATATTGGGGAAACCACTTTGCGAAACGCTTGCACTCAATCCGAAAGCATGATCCCAAGCTTCCAGCTGCTTGCCATTTCAACACACGCCCCTGCTCTCGTGCCCACATTTCAGTCTTTGGCCTGCTCCAGTGCTCCAGTGAACATCAAAGCAAGCTCGAGGAGCAGCACCTGATCTTTCGATTAGGCACTCTACAGCCTTGCAGAATCAACCTTGAGTTCAACAATTTCAGAGCATGAATGGCCTTTTAAAAATATTTTTCTACTTTTTTATGATTTTATTTTATTTTTTAACCATGTGCCTGTTTTCTCTTGTAGTCAGAACTGCTCATTATTCTGCCATTAACACTCTCTCTGAACGAATGTTTTGTCTTTCACCACAAGCATTAACACACTCTTTGCCTTTGCCCATTATAGCTTTGTTATTTAATCTCTCCTGCCCTCCCCCTATCACACACCTTTTGTTCTCTTCCCCACCAAACCCCCTTCACTTGCTTAAAATCTCATTCTTTTCTAACTTTTGCCAGTTCTGATGAAGGGTCACAGACCTGAAATGTTAACTCTGCTTCTCTCTCCACAGATGCTGCCTGACCTGCTGAGCATTTCCAGCACTTTTTGCCTTTATTTCAGGCTCAAAATCCTGCTGGCATTGTCTCTAAGAACATTCGTACCAGTTCTACTGATACATAGGCCATGTTATCAATCCTCCATGATGGGCAGAGAGGACCTGGTGGGTGGAGGGAGCTGTAATGGTTAAAGAGTTAAAATTGGGAACACATCCCCAATATGCCATGCAGACCATTTTGATGACCGTGGATATCGGGGTGTCTGAGTGTCCTGCCGTGAAGAGCCGGGGCACCGAATTAACATATTTAAATCAGACTCCCATAAGGTAATTGCAAACCCCATTTTAAATTGCCTGTTGTTCCATGAGTTTCTCAGGACTTGAGAAACCCAGCAGTGAAGGAGAAGCAGGAATAACTTTTTTTAAATGCCCCGATAAGTTTTCCTCCCGGCAGCAGTGTCCTGGAGAGTAAGGTTGAATTTCTGAAAACTCCTGAATAATCCAGACAGTTGGCAACCTGAACTCCATCTGAACATGTGGAGTGGGAGAGGGAGGGATTGTTAAGAGGCTGTGAGGACACCTGTTACCCATTTCCAGTTCAGAACGTACAGAATTCTATTTTAACATCTGAGCTTTTACTGTTACGCCCAAAATGCTCACTGACAATTTGCTTCCCTCTGCTGATTTCTTTGCCTCTTTCTGTTCTTATAATTCTGTTGATGCTTCTATTCCAGGGTACGGTTTCTGCTTGGTCGCCTTAGCTTTTCCAATGCTATTGAGCCAAAATCAGCATACAGTGTGAGGACGGGTTGCATGGATTGAGCTTGTATTCCCGTAAATATAAAAGATTAAGGGTGATCTAATTGAGGTGTTTAAGATGGTTAAAGGATTTGATGGGGTAGCTGAATAAAAGCTATTTGCTCTGATGGCCGCATCCAAAACAAGAGGGCATAACTTTAAAATTAGAGCTCAGCCATTCGAGGTGATATCAAGAAGCACCTGTTCACACAAAGGGCAGTGGAAATCTGGAAATCTTCGCCCCCCCCCCGTCCCCCCCAGCTGGGGGTCAAGTGAAAATGTCAAAACTGAGATTGATTGATGATTGTCAGTTTCTGTTGTTAAGTGATATGGAACCAAGCTAGGTAAATGGAGTTAAGATCAGCCAGAATCTAATGATGGGACAGCTTTGAGAGACTGAATTTGCTTCTGTTCATACCTTCCGAACGTGGAATCTATCAAGGCAGTTTTTCTCTCAATCACTGACAGGTAGTTTCGTCAGGCTCTGTAGATACAATTAGTGGCATGTTAGTGGCTGTCAGAGGTTTAGCTCTGCATCTAGTTAACCTCTCTACATGCGTTCTTGTACCTTCTACTAATTAAATCCATAAAACCTTCTTGGGGTGCCTTAAAAGTAAGCCTAGCATTAATGAAAAATTGCTTTTAGTAAAAAATTGACACTGTCCCTTTAAATGCTGCCTTCTCTACATAAATAATTTGGCCAACCTGCAGATCCCTTTGAATGACTGCACTTTGGATGAGTCAGAAGTTGCAGGGTACAAATCCAGCTCTAGAGTGTCTATGTGAGTGGACTCCGGAGACCTGGCTCTGATTTCCGGCTTGATATTCTGCCAGATACCCCCCACCCACTCCCGCCAACACCCCCCACCCCTTCTCTGTATTGGCTGTGGAAGCCAATGACGACCCTCCCACTGTATAGGACTAACCAACCAACGGGCTGGAATAAAGACGGTTATGGCCACAGAAGGAGTGTACACATTGTGGCCTGTCAGACTGTTAATCCCAGCCTGTGAGTCCTTCCACTGTTTCAGTCTCCCCCAGGGGAAGACAACAACATGGCTGGTCAAGCCTTTGCGCATTCCGTGCGAGAACACTGATAGCAGTGGGAATGACTGACCAATAAATTGCACAATGTGCAGTCAGACTGGACACCTGTTGCCGATGAGATTTTCCAGACCTCATTCGCACCATCACCACTGACAGATGTGTTTTCCCACATGAGGAAACCCAGCCTTCTAGATGTGGCCGTGTATTCTATATGGTGAATACAGCCACATCGAGTTTGCTTTTTTCCCCCTGGAACAGAGCTCAGAAAGAATTGCAATTTGAGAAAGTAACATCGTCTGTTCCTTCAGAGGGAGGTGCCAAATAAATATCCTGTACTTCCATTTGTTTCATTGAAACTAAACCTTTTGACGACAATAAGGATGAAGAGAGACTCTGTTTAACCTCCTCTTTCCTTGAACATTTCTTGGTCGAAGCTTTTAAAACTCATACACGAAACACATTGGCTGGCCTGCTTATTTGATATTGTAGCTGAGAGCTGTTATCAAAAGATATTTGTCTTATTTTTACTCTAAACTTTGAGTGAGGGTTTGGGGCGAATGCGACTTCACTCAGCAAGGGTGATAGAGTCCACAGAGTGGTCATGACAACCGCCTGACACTGGTGTCAGTAGACCCAAACCAACACATCTGAATGTTGTCAATGAGTTGTGGCACTCAATGGATGCCCCATGGCAGCTCGTTGGTTGTGAATGGAGGGGTAAATCGGCCATCTCCCATGATGAGGTGGGACTTGTGGGTGGTGGTGAAGGCTGGGAGCCCAAGCCTGAATTAGGTTAAACACGGGCCAGCAGTAGGCTACAGTATATCCTAAATTAGGTTGAGCCAGGCCGCAGTATCTTTGTGGAGCTAGGTGGGGCACTGCTCCTCCTCCTGACCCCACAGAAGTCCTCCTACTAATATTCCTTGAGCAACCATCAGGAAACACCTCAAGAACTCCTGGTTAGACGGCTCAGTGCCTGATCAGTATATGCAGCGTGCTATTTGTACCTAAAAGTTGCACTCAGGCTCCCCAGCACAGGACCCTGATTTGCATATTTAAGCAGACTTACACCTGAAACAGATGGGCATGCCACTCCCTTATTTACAGGCCCACCTGAAAATCACATTAGGTGGGTTCTGGGTGTCAATGGGGTGGCTGAGGTGTCCTGGTGACTCCACCAACTCCCCCCTCCCCCCACTCGCTCACCACCCTACAGCCCCACAATAATTTTCAGCTGGCCAGAAACGGGCAGCTGGCCGCTTAAAATCAGCCCCATTAGCATCTTAAACTATTAAGGAAAGATGGAAGGAATTGTAAGACAGAATATTCAGACCCGATCTTAACTTGCAGGTGTGCTGGGAATGGCAAGGTAGTCGACATGGCGTAGGAAACCCAGGAATTTGTTAAGAGGGTCTGTCAGTGGCTTTTTAATGCACATTTCCCTCTGACTCAGATGATTGTGGGCTCAAATCCCAGTCCAGAGATTTGAGCATATAGTCTGGGCAGACACTCCAGTGCAATACTAAAAGAGTTCTGCACTATCTGAGGTGCTGACTTTCAGATAAGATGTTAAACTAATGCCCTGACTGCCTTCTGGGGTGAATGTAAAAAATGCCATGATATTATTCAGAAGAAGACCAGGGGAGTTTTCCCTGGTGTCCTCACCAATATTGTCCTCACTAAAATGGATTATCTGGTTATTACCTCATTGCTGATTGTGGGAGCTTGCTATGTAAAATTTGGCTGTTGCATTTCCTATATTACAACAGTGACTACACTTCAAAAGCACTTAATTGACTGTAAAACACTCCGGGATGTCCTGAGGTCATGAAAGGCACTATATAAATGCAGGTCTTTCTTTCTCGGTTAAAGATTTTCTCTGCCATGTTCTAATGGCATGCGTACTTGTACATGTGCCTTCTCTCATGTAGTATTGGAAGGAGACTTTAAGTTTCAGATTTCATAACTCATCATGTCGGCTCTTAATGCTGTTTGAGAAACAGAAGAGGTGGTTGTGAAATTGACAATGGATTCTTCCCCCCTCCTCCTGCATATTTCAGCAATGTAGCATACTTCTTTCATGTGGTAAACCTTTAAAGGAGTAATGAGGTGCAATAGAGTTCCATAACACTGCAAATATTCAGTGTCCTTCAAAAGTGACTGGCAATCTGAATGCATTTGAATGTGAGATGTGATACCATGGGTTGTTGTATAAACTTGGTTTGCGTTCCCTTAGAGTATAGCAGATTGAGGGGTGATTTGATCAAGGTGTTTAAAATGTTACAAGGATTTGACAAGCTGAATACAGAGAAACTATTTCCTCTGGTTGGGATATCAAGAGCAAGGGGGTATAATCTTAAAATTAGAGCTTGGATATTTAGCAACTAAATCAGGAAGCAGTTTTTACACACAAAGGATAGGAAAACTCTGGCTGTGGATGCTAGGCCAATTGGGCCTTTCAAGACAGAGATAGATAAGATTATTGTTAGATAAGGGGTATCAGGGAATATGGAGGTATGGCAAGTAAATGGACTTGAGGTACACATCAGCCATGATCTAATTGAATGGTGGAGCAGGATTGAGGGGCCGAATGGCCTCCGCCTATTACCAATAGTCCATTGTTGAGCAGGAATATGGCATCTACTTCACAGGTACCAAGCAAGAAACTATAGTTGTTCATTAATGTATAGTTGTTGCAGTGCCAGAAGAAGTCAATATCTGCCTTCAAGTCATCCCTGCTTGAAAATATTCCAAACCCCAACAGTCATCAGAACATAAGAAATAGGAGCATGAGTAGGCCATAGGACCACTCGAGCCTGCTCTGCTATTCAATAAGATCATGGCTGATCTTCTACATCAACTCCACTTTCGCACCCTAATCCGATATTCCTTGACTCCTTTAGTGTCCAAAAATGTATCAGTCTGAGTCTTGAACATACTCAATGACTGAGCACCCACAGCTCTCTGGGCGAGAGAATTCCAACGATTCACAACCCTCTTAGTGAAGAAATTTCTCTTCACCTCAGTTCTAAATGGACTATCCCTTTTCCTGAGACCATGCCACCTAGTTCTGGACTCTCCAGCCAGCAGGAAAAGCCTCTCAGCATCTACCCTGTCAAGCCCCCTAAGAATTTTATTCATTTCAATGCGATCACCTCTTATTCATCGAAACTTCAAAGAATTGGGCCCATTCTACTTAATTGAAGGGAGCCTGAGAATGAGTTGCTCTCTCATAAGGTGCAATAGCTCCAGTTGTTAGTTTTCAAGGAGCTAACTTTAGATCCTGCTGAAAGTGGACCTTAAAAATACTGCAGAGATTCTACTTCTGCTGGTAACTAATGGCCAGGGCCGAGCTGATCTGCTGTCGTAAATTCAAAGCCTGACCCCTGTATCACATACATGTGGAGGGGTAAACATGCATGGCTGTGGAGCAATGCACACCAGATCGAGTGTTATGACAAAGGCATGTGGACTGAAAATTCTATGTTATTGAGGTTCAATCGCTCTTAAAGGGGCACTGTCATCATGAAAAAATATTTAAGTTTTCTCATTTGTTTATGAATGTTTAATGCAGTGACACATATCTTAATGCAACATTTGATGTTGTGACTTCTGGTCCTTCTCTTCTCCCCTCAAAGTTTCGAGGCGAATGCCCCTGTATGGTTCAAATGAACTATTTAAGCAAAACATTCCTTCTGTTTTATCTAACCAATTATATTGTTCTAAAAGCTCATCATGTGATCATTTGATGTTTAAAATCTATAACTTTATACCACACCCAGGAACGTGATAAACAGATAACACTTCATTATTTTTCATAATTCAAACATTAATATTAAATATAGAAAATAATATATTGTTTTAGTATTTTCATTGACGCCATGAAAAGATGCAACTTTTGGCAGTATCAATGGGTCTGATATCTAAGCACAGCTGTTCATATAGGATAACACACAGAGTGGAGTATAACAGGATGTATGGAAGATCAGGGCTTCAGTTATCTCACAAATCACAAAAAGAAAGGTTGGCAGTTTCTCAATATCATCAGAGACAGGTCATATCCTTGAAACATGCTTGCTAACGCTCCAAAATTAACCTGGAGCGAGCAAACCTGGGAGAAATATCACAAGGGATTAAAAATAACGTGTGTGTTTATTTTCCACTTTCTTTTAACCCTTTAATTTCTTAGTTATAAAGATGTTGGAGATGGGACAAAAGACTGACCAGTCGGGGCAGTTGAAAGTGCGGTGGTAAAACCTCCAGGAATATGTCCAAACAATGTTGGCAACCCTATCTTGATGTAACACAACACAGGGTTTTACCTACCAGGATTACTTACTGGGAATTCAGGTGTGAAGATCACTGCATCCTATGGGATTTTCCCACCCTTAAAGTGAATGAGTGGATAATGCTTCTGATCCTATTTGCTTCTGCCTTCAAACTCCTGAGATGTAGAGAGGTTTCATGCTAGAAGAGTATTTGCAAACAATTATCCCTTTGTATAAAGCAGGAAGGTGGAAATTGTGGGTGGGGGAGGGGTGGGTCTAGATTATAAATGTTATGCTGCACAATAACCAGAAATCATGCCTTCAGCTGCCTAATTGAGTGTAGAGGTAGTTTCCCTGTGTTATTTTTTTTCAAAATATACTTTATTCGTAAAACCTGTCAAAAATACATTACAATACAGTTCCAAACAGCACCAAGTCAAAAAATACAAACAGTGCAAAGGAGGTCAGTTTCCATCAATACAGGAGTGAGTTGCCTCACAACCCTTCCATTTCATTTTTCATGCCATATACATTTTACAGCAAACAAAAATTTTCCGGATACAGTTCGAGAGGTTTCCCATGGATCCAGCCCCTCAGTTCAGCTTGGTGGGGGGACCTTACACTGTGGTCTTTCCCCATTGAGCCTTTGCCGCGGCTGCCCCAAGCTTTAGTGCGTCCCTCAGCACGTAGTCCTGGACCTTGGAATGTGCCAGTCTGCAACATTCGGTGGTGGACAACTCTTTGCGCTGAAAGACCAGCAGGTTTCGGGCAGACCAAAGGGCATCTTTCACCAAATTGATAGTCCTCCAGCAGCAGTTGATGTTTATCTCGGTGTGTGTCCCTGGGAACAGCCCGTAGAGCACAGACTCCTGTGTTACAGAGCTGCTTGGGATGAACCTCGACAAAAACCACTGCATCTCTTTCCACACCTGCTTTGCAAAGACACATTCCAGAAGGAGGTGGGCAACCGTCTCTACCCCACCACAGCCACCTCGAGGGCATTGTACGGAGGGGGTGAGACTTCGGGCATGCAGGAAGGATCTGATGGGGAGGGCTCTTCTCACCACCAGCCAAGCTACATCTTGGTGCTTGTTTGAAAGTTCTGGTGATGAGGCATTCCACCAAATGGCTGTTTGGCAGTCTGCTCGGGGAACGATCCGACAGGATCCACCATCTCCTTTTCCCGTAGGGTCTTGAGGACATTCCGTGCAGACCACTGCCCGATGGATTGGTGGTCAAAGGTGTTTTTCTGCAGAAACTTTTCCACGAAGGATAGGTGGTACGGCACAGTCCAACTGGATGGAGCGTTCCGCAGCAATGTGACCAGGCCCATCCTTCGCAACACCAGGGACAGATAGAACCTCAGCACGTAGTGACACTTAGAGTTTGCGTACTGGAGGTCTACACACAGCTTGATGCAGCCGCACACAAAGGTAGTCATCAGGATGAGGGCGACGTTGGGCACATTTTTTCCCGCCCTTATCCAGAAGTTTGAACATCGTGTCCCTCCGGACCCGGTCCATTTTGGATCCCCAGATGAAGCGGAAAATGGCTCGGGTGACCGCCACAGCGCAGGAGTGGGGTATGGGCCAGACCTGCGCCACGTACAGCAACAACGTGAGCGCCTCGCACCTGATGACCAGGTTCTTACCCATAATGGAGAGAGATCGCTGCTCCCATATGCTCAGCTTATGTTGTACCCTGGCCATTCACTCCTCCCAGGTTTTGGTGCACGCCCCAGCCCTTCCGAACCACAATTAGTTACAGTTGAATATATTGTTGAGTTTTTTTGCAAACCAGCTCGATGACACATTTTGCATCAATGTGACATCAGTTCGGCTTCACATCAAGGTAACGGCTAACATGACAAGTTCTCAGAGTAAAATTTTGCAGAGTGTTATAAGCCAATCTTGAGGAAGAATGCCATACCTACTCAACGTGGAAGTGACAGAGGGCAAAGGTCATGCTATATCATGAACTGCCTGGAAACCTTTTTAAGACTTCATTTTTAATCATTTAAATATTAGCAAAAGTGCCATCAGTCCTGACAGTTTCCCACTGGCATTAAATTTAACAAACATCCAAAAAAACTTCCATTTATATCGCAATTTTTATAAACCTCAGGCATCCCAAAGTGCTTTACAGCTGATGAAGTACGATAACTTCAAGTAGTTTATTGGCTGTGAAACATTTTGGGAAGTCCTGTGGATGTGATAGGTGCTATATAAATGTAAGTCATTTTATGATTCATTATCTGTTTCTACTCCTGTGAAGTGTCTTGGGATAACCACTATGTAAAGAGGTTATATAAATACAAAAAATATACAATAATTCAAACCTGCCAGTTCTGTACCACTCATATTATATCAGCACCTTACGATGGCAGGCAAATGGACAGCAAAATATTTGAAAACATTGTCAGCATTAGTAAAGGGGGGAAAAACCAAGGCAAGGCAAGGAAGCATACTCTTCATAAGGTTAACACTGAAAGTTTTGTTTGTCAAAGATGCTGATTTATCTGCAGTGCACTTTCAGAATGTTCTGTTCTTATTTCAGATTTTGAACATTAACAGCATTTTTGTTTAGTTGAATGGTTTCGTTGTTTCCTTCTTCCTGTCAAGTTTCTACAAAGTGCCTCTCAGATGACAAACATTCCATCCACATGGCTTACAGGAGCAGGCTAAGAATGCAGATGACTTAATTCTAAGGCGTACACACAGCAGGTCATGGAGAGAAAGCAACGGGTCTGATTCATTCTCAAATTTTCTAGTTTTTTAAGAAAAATCTTGTTAATTCCCTTATGGAATTACTGAACAAGTTTTCTGACAAACTCTTTTTAAGAAAGTGCATGGGCTTGCAAATGCATAACCAGTGTCCAATATGTAGTAAATTCATGCAGTAAGAAAATAGCAAACAGTAAGTACCACCAACAGTCGAATAATTAACCTTTCAATATTTATAAACGTCATTTCATAAATTGTGTAAAAAATTCAGGAAGAAAGTTCATCAAAAAATATTCGCAGTTTTTATTTTACATCATATGTGAGGAGGATGCAGAGAAGCTCCAGTGTGATTTAGACAGGTTGAGTGAGTGGGCAAATACATGGCAGATGCAGTATAATGTGGATCAATGTGAGGTTATCCACTTTGGTGGCAAAAACAGAAAGGCAGATTATTAAGTGAACAGCGATAGATTGGGAAAGGGGGAGATGCAGTGAGACCTGGGTGTCCTTGTGCACCAGTCGCTGAAAGTAAGCATGCAGTTGCAACAGGCAGTTAAGAAGGCAAATGGTGTGTTGGCCTTCATAGCGAGAGGATTCGAGTACAGGAGCAAGGATGTCTTGCTGCAATTATACAAGGCCTTGGTGAGACCACATCAGGAGCATTGTGTGCAGTTTTGGTCTCCTTATCTGAGGAAGGATGTTCTTGCTATGGAGGGAGTGCAGCAAAGGTTCACCAGACTGATTCCTGGGATAACAGGACTGACGTATGAAGAGAGATTGGGTCGATTAGGCTTGTATTCGCTAGAGTTTAGAAGAATGAAAGGGGATCTCATAGAAACCTACAAAATTCTAACAGGACTGGACAGACTAGATGCAGGAAGGATGTTCCTGATGGCGGGGGAGTCCAGGACCAGGGGTCCTGGTCTAAGGATAAGGGGTAAGCCATTTAGCACTGAGATGAGGAGGGACTTCTTCACCCAGAGAGTGGTGAACCTGTGGAATTCTCTACCATGGAAAGCAGTTGAGGCCAAATCATTAAATATATTCAAGAAAGGGTTAGATATAGTTCTTAGGGCTAAAGGGATCAAGGGATAGGGGGAGAAAGCAGGAAAAGGTTACTGAGTTTGGATGATCAGTCATGATCGTATTGAATGGCAGTGCAGGCTCGAAGGGCCGAATGGCCGACTCCTGCTCCTATTTTTCTATGTTTCTATGAATGCTATGTTTCTATGAATGCTAATTTTATGTGAGATTCAATCAGAAAAACAACTGGAATCTCAAAATCATGAGAATTAAAAATGAAGGAAGTCATGCAGCCAATCATAATTCATCTTGAAACACTCTAACATCTCCCATTTCAGCAGCCAATGATACCAAGGTTTTTTGCCTCCACTGCTGCTTCTGAGAGTGCATTCCATGTGCTAACAACACAGGATTAGGAGTAGGCCGTTCAAGCCCTTGAGCCTACCCTACCATTCACCGAGATCATCATTGATATATACCTCACCTCCATTTTTCTGCTTTGGCTCCATATCCCTTAGTTAATAAAAATCTATTGACCTCAATATTCAAAACTATAATAGTGGCAGAATATTTGAGATTTCTACTACTTTTTGTGTGAAGAAAAGCTTCCTGATTTCTTTCTTAGATGGCCAAGCTCTAATTTTAAGATTATGTCCCGTAAATCTTGATTCCGCCACTACAGGAACTAGTTTCTCTACACTTACCCTCTGCATCTAATCCTGTTAACATGTTTAATACTCAAATGTCCTGATCATGCTTTGTGTGAGACAAACCTCCTATCAGTCCTAAATATGCCTTCTATTAGTTTCACACTTTATTAGAAAAAAGTTGTCGGAATTTGTATTTTTTATACTTCAGGCTTTAATTTATTTTTCAATGAACATCCTGTCATAGGCACTGAAATAGCACTCTAAACAGTGAAGAAAAGTGTTAAAACTGAATAAATTCCGTTGCTATGGAAATAGCTAAAATAATCTCAATGTAGCACCATCTGACATGCTCCAACAACAATTTGTGGGAATGTCTTTTGATTCAAGAGAAAGAAACTTCCAGCCAGGAGAGGGTTCTATATATTTTGTATTTACTTCTGCTCAGCCTTGTGGTCAGCATTATTCGATATTACATTTGAATTTGTGGTGGGTGAGAGCAGAAATACAGAAATCACTCTTCAGTTCTTTTGCCGAATTCAATAGCGCATCCACATTTACGTGACATTGGACTGGCATTTTTATATTCTGTGAGACGGCTGATTCTGGACCAGTTTTCTCATCCTTACCAATAAAAAAAAAATGGCCTCCTGACTGCAGGTACGTCATCCAAGGGTCAGGTAAAAATTATTCCTGAGTTTTCAGTCTGAATCTAGCAAGAAATAATCAACGTGGCCATGCAGCTGGATCAGACTTCTGAAACTCCCTGCCTAACAGCACTGTGGGTGTACCTACACCACACGGACTGCAACGGTTCAAGAAGGCAGCTCACCACCACCTTCTCAAGGGTAATTAGGGATGGGCAATAAATGCTGACCTAGCCAGCGACGTTCCCATCCCATCAACAAATATTTTTAAAAAGCGCATTGGAAATAGCAGCTTATACAAAAAGGTTATGGGCAGCAAACAAGAGAGTGAAATGAGACTAGGTGGCTCATGTGGAAATAAATGGTGCAGTCAATGGGCCAAATGGTTTACTTTTTTGTTACAACGCTCTATAATCCTATGGAAGCATGGGAGTAAATTGCAAGGCTATGGGATAAAAGCAGGGGAGTGGGACTAACTTAGGCATGATGGGCCAAATGGCCTCATTCTCTGCTGTAAAATTCTAACATTCTATGGACACATCGCACATAGATGATTTAAAAGGTCTTGCTCACAGCTCTGATCTTTTGGTTTCATAAACTGCATGGGGCTATAGCTTGGGTTTATACCCTTTTGCTGTGGACAGCAGAGACCTGCTTTGAGTGTCTCGCTGCCTTTCATACAGCACAAATCAAATACTCTGCTTAATGATTGGCACAACACGGCCCAGCCTTCCATTTGTAAATGAAAATTGCCAATTGGGCTCCTATGGCCAATGTAGAACCCCAGTTTGCCTATTGAAGCAGCTTCTCACCCGTTTTGTGCTGGAGTGCTGGGCACCCATTTAAAGGGCAGGCTGAGAATGGAATCAAGTGAGTGTTAGCATCAAAATCATCCTTCCACGTCTTATTATGGACATGTACGACTTATAATAGAGGAGATTAGGATCAATTAGCTTAAGGACCACTAACTTAAAGAAAACTGTGTTTCTGACCAGAATGTCAGTAAGAATGCATCATATGTTACGGCCTAGAGTTTTCACTCGATTGCATTGGTTTTTTCGGTGTAACCAGTGCAGAATTTAAGCAAAAATTGCATTAGGAGCATGATGGAGTTTCCACAATCTTTTGCATAGTTTTAGAAATATCGCACTAGAAGCAGCCCACACCCAGGAAAGTACAATTAATCACCAATGGGATTTCCCTCTAACTGCACTCTTTTGCAGGCCTTCAAGGGAACTCTAAAAATTAGCTGGATCTTTTGGCCATAAAAAAAAAGGCCTGTTTTAAAAGGGTTTTAATGCAGTTTTATTTTAAATTTACTAAGGAACTGGCTAATGTGCCTAATCTAACTAGAAAATGATGTATATTTGTTAAATGTCACAGGTGGTAGATTGACACTGTGATTTAAAATACTTATTTTTGGTGTTAAAGCCATTTTCAGCTGTATTAATTAAACTTTAACAAGTTACCACTCTGCATCAAGCATGCTAAATCCCTACCTGAACTGTTGAAAGGACAAACTGTACATATACAGCATCCAATCATGGAAACTTGGAGCCCAGCAAAAGTTGTTGGTGAAGCTGAGACTCTAAGGTCATATATCATTGAGACTGAAACCGGTAACCAAATGAGAAGGAACAGAATCCATATTCGACCTACACCTGAGCTGGAACAACAGAAAAAACCATCAACAACACCGGAAACATCACTATCCAGCGAGACAACATTAACAACGTCACCAGCAAGTGACACAACATTAGTAACAGTAAGCACGACTCCTACATGACCACAAACAACAAGCACATCGCCTGTGCAGCGTGCCAACTCACCATTGGGAGCAACGAATGCCAAATCTACAAGATGGAGGTGCAGCATCTTACCACCTAGGCGATATCACGAATAATGTTCTTGGAAAAGAATACATGTTGTAAGAGACACTAAAAAGGAGTTCAGATTATTTCCAAAAATCCATTGCTAATCTTCTTCAGTTTAGAAAACGCTAATGACTGGGACAGTTATATTGATATAGGGACATCATGTTTTTAAAGAAAGAGGGATGTTATATATTGTTAAACCATCTGTAAAGTGCTAGGAACTAATTATCTAGGAACTAGTTGTTATGCGTTAGTGTTCGGGGCGGGATCACATTCATGGCTGTGCTAGAGTCATGTGACATGGAACGGGTCATCAGCCTGGGGCAATCCTATACCAGACAGCATGGAAGCTGAATGGACTAAACAAAGACTCCAGCCTTTCCAAGTCTAAAGTGTGATTATTTCTAACATATGGGAACTAGAAAACAACCAGGAGACATAATACTAAGCATCAGCCTGCACCATTCAGATGTTAACTGACAATGTTTCATCGGCTTTTTAACCTGAAAATATAATCAGTATTCGGGGGTCAGTGAGCAGGGGTTTACACATTCGTGCCAGCAGAGCTCTCCACCTTC
The DNA here is from genome assembly GCF_036365525.1 of Heterodontus francisci. Lineage (NCBI taxonomy): Eukaryota > Metazoa > Chordata > Chondrichthyes > Heterodontiformes > Heterodontidae > Heterodontus > Heterodontus francisci. The sequence continues at coordinate 17,800,693 of NC_090412.1, read as the reverse complement.
TCTAGTCAGAAGGGCAATATGGAGCTAGCAGTATAACTTTGGTCTGCAGTCTCAGCAGATGCCAGTTTCAAACTGGGACCTGTAGCTTTAACTGCACTTTTAACCTACTGAATTCACAATGGGGATTTGAAAAAAATACTTGTTTTATAGTAGTATAAATTCAGTACGAACTTACACTCCTATAGGGTTCACTCTGAAGCTCTTAGCAGATTGTCTAGGACTCTATAGTATACTAATTATGCCCCTCCCCTATTCATTGACAACCTGTTTTCCTCAAATGGTACAACAGTCTTTCGCTCGATTCCCACAGGATTGACGCAACTGAATGCTATCTGCATCACAGTTACCACAGAGTAATAATAGAATAGCTAGTCTGCTGCAACAAATCCCAGTCAACTGCTGCAACCGGTTAAACATTTAGCTCTTCTATTCACAATCTGGGACAACAAAAGGCAAAATTGTTTTAGCTGCTGCCCTGATGTCACGCTTGATCAGTCAGGAATCGCATCATGGAATTTCATTGAGCATTTCAGGTTAGTTACAAACATGTATCCAACATCAATGACTGTTTCTCAGGGCTGCATTGTGCACACCAATGATGTCAGACATGCAGAGAGAGGAGGTTGGTAATGTTGAAATTAATATTGTATTAGATTGAATGTAATGCATTGCAGATATGAAGAACTAACTGTTTTATGGAAGAAATATTGTAGGTGGTACTAGGTTTTCTTGATATAAACATATTGTAGTGTGTTACTTGCTCAAAAGGGTGATTAATCATAAAATTATTGCACCTCTTAAAACTTCGCTGGACTGAAACACGTTATGTGGGAATGATGCAAAACCATGACTGTTTATGCAGTTATGACAGTGTCAAACCATGGTTAAATGTACCAGTTGTTTAACGTGGTTAAGACATAATATAAAAGGACAGAGAATGACACAGGTCAAAAATAACAGAAAAACTGCAACCTCCCCTCCCTCTCAGACAAGCCCTTCATGATTCCAGTTGTTTTGCAGACTGATGCAAGCCTGGCATTTGATGCACACATTAAATGTTAAATTTTGTTACATTTGCCAACAAACCTCTGTCCTAAACACTCATATTAGGCTGTAGACGTTCTGTCGTAGAAATGAGAAATGCTGGAAATATACAGCAGGTCAGTCAGCATCTGAAAAAGGAAGAGGAAGAGGCTAATGCTTTTCTGGTCACTCTTCATCACAATAGGTCCTGCTGAATGTTTTCACCTGAGAAATTAATCTATCTAGCTCCTTCGGATTGATTTCCTGTGCACATTCCAGACTTGTTTGTTTTGACTTTAGATTTCCCAAATTTCCAGATTTTAGTTTTTAATCTCTTTTGTGCATTCTGCATCTGTCCATTTTGAAGCTATCCTTGATCGAGGTTGCAGTAAAAGTAAGTAAAAGCGAAAGACAAGGTTTCATTAAGGTTATTCCTTGAAAATAAATGGGCTGAAACAACCTAGGACTGACAGCTTGCTTAATCAGTGTGAGAAATACAATGTGCTGTTAATATCAACATGTTTTGTGGATGCTGCCTGGATGTAGATGTAGGTTCTTGAACATGGCTGTTAGCAAATACAGAAACATGACAAAACAGTTTCTAAAAGGTTTCTACAATTGCTCGCTAAATCTCCCCAGAGGTCTGTAATCTTTCATGAATGAAATCAGAGGGCAACAGGTTGGAGAGTGATTTTGTCCTCTGAGATTACTGAAGAACATCTTCAGCATTCTAATGTTTTCACTGGAGAGTACAACAGTAACCTTTCTTAATGTACAAAGTACGATCAAGCTTGCCTGAGTATTTTGCTGTTGACATCCATTGTTTCTCCCCCAGAAGGCTAAACATAAACAGATTGGTTTACCTTCAATGATTTCAGACCCCTAAGTAATCACACACGCAGTCTGCCTATTGCTTCAACCTGCAGAACATGCATGATAAAATCAACTTGACCTTCTGTGGATCTAGCTCCAGATCTGCTGTCAAATCCCACTGCTAAATATAGCCCTGTCAGAACTCAATCTCTCTCTCATACTGTCAATCAATCTCTCAGTCCCTTATGCTAGTGTACAACGTACCATTGTAAAATATTGCTATTAACAAAAGCTATTTTTCACTTTCAATTTTCTTACTTCCTCTCCCCCTCCCAAGCCAAATACACTTCCATGGTGATGGCCTGACTCTCTGTTACCTCATCCAATAGGTCATTCTTTATGAATGAGCTCTGATAGGGAATGTCATCAACCGATGTAGAATAGCATTACAGGTTGGCACATTGCCGTCTTCACCCATTTTACATAGATGCACACTTTCTCAGGAGGGCCACGGATTTTTTTTAATTCATTCATGGGATGTGGGTGACGCTGGCTAAGCCAGCATTTATTGCCTATCCCTAATTGCCCTTGAGAAAGTGGTGGTGAGCTGCTTTCTTGAACCACTACAGTCCATGTGGGGTAGGTACACCCACAATGCTGTTAGGAAAGGAGTTCCAGGATTTTGACCCAGCGACAGTGAAGGAACAGCGATATAGTTCCAAGTCAGGATGGTGTGTGCTTGGAAGGGAACTTGCAGGTGGTGGTGCTCCCATGCATTTGCTGCCCTTGTCCTTCTACGTAGTAGAGCTCGTGGGTTTGGAAGGTGCTATCAAAGGAGACTTGGTGCATTGCTGCAGTGCATCTTGCAGATGGTACACACTGCTGCCACTATGCGTCGGTGGTGAAGGGAGTGAATGTTTGTGGATGGGGTGCCAATCAAGCGGGCTGCTTTGTCCTGGATGGTGTCAAGCTTCTTGAGTGTTGTTGGAGCTGTACCCATCCAGGCAAGTGGAGAGTATTTCATCACACTCATGACTTGTGCCTTGTAGATGGTGGACAGGCTTTGAGGAGTCAGAAGGTGAGTTACTCGTCACAGGATTCCTCGCCTCTGACCTGCTCTTGTAGCCACGATTTTGATATGGCTACTCCAGTTCATTTTCTGGTCAATTCTAACCCTCAGGATGTCGATAGTGGGGGATTCAGCGATTGTAATGCCATTGAACGACAAGGGGAGATGGTTAGATTCTCTCTTGTTGGAGATGGTCATTGCCTGGCACTTGAGCGGGGTGAATGTTACTTGCCACTTATCAGCCCAAGCCTGGATATTGTCCAGGTCTTGCTGCATTTCTACACTGACTGCTTCAGTATCTGAGGAGTCACGAATGGTGCTGAACATTGTGCAATCATCAGCGAACATCCCCACTTCTGACCTTATGATTGAAGGAAGGTCATTGATAAAGCAGCTGAAGATGGTTGGGCCTAGGACACTACCCTGAGGAACTCCTGCAGTGATGTCCTGGAGCACAGATGATTGACCTCCAACAACCACAACCATCTCCCTTTGCGCTAGGTGTGACTCCAACTAGCAGAGAGTTTTCCCCCTGATTCCCGTTGACTCCAGTTTTGCTAGGGCTCCTTGATGCTATACTCGGTCAAATGCTGCCTTGATGTCAAGGGCAGTCACTCTCACCTCACCTCTGGAGTTCAGCTGTTTTGTCTATGTTTGAACCAAGGCTGTAATGAGGTCAGGAGCTCATTGCCGGGTAGATACCAATGTTGTAGCTGTACTGGAACAGCTTGGCTTGGGGCGCGGCAAGTTCTGAAGCACAGGTTTTCAGTACTATTGCTGAAATGTTGTCAGGGCCCATAGCCTTTGCAGTATCCCGTGCCTTCAGTCGTTTCTTGATATCATGCGGAGTGAATTGAATTTGCTGAAGACTGGCATCTGTGATGCTGGGGACCTCAGGAGGAGGCCGAGATGGATCATCAACTCGGCACTTCTAGCTGACGATTGTTGCAAATGCTTCAGCCGAGATAATCAGAGGCAGGAATACAGATTATTTTTTACTGTCCCAAGACCAAGCCTGAGCCTGTTGAACTGAGGTCAACTGATGTGCCCCAGTTGAGGTCAGATAATTGAGAACAGGAAACAAACCTGAAAATCTTCCTGGTCCCTACATCTCAGTGCCACACTGAGCCATCTAGGAAATTAAAATGTTATTTGCATCATTAGAAAATTAAAATGGAGATAAAGTTTTTTAAAATTACACATGCTGACACATAATTTAAAAGAAGGAAAGACTGGTATTTTCACAGTGACTGAGAAACATCTCATAGAGATTCACATACAATGAATGGCTTTAACGCGCAAGTTTTGACCATTCTGTGGTCTTGCCTCCACAGACAGCTTGCCCAAGCGAAGACTTCAATTTTGGGCCACCTGCTTCAGTTAAGGCCTGGAATACTGAGGTTGGTGTGAACTATGGTGGGTGGTGTGGGATGTGGGGAGATTTCATGATTCCTGCGGAGTTGGGGCAGCAGTTCTACAGATTGCGTACAGGCTGTCCCACCGCTATATGGGTATGCATTGTGCCCATTCTATGCCAAAAAGTGGGCACGATACATACCAATTACTACCCTGTTATCGTAATTGTAATTTTACTACTCTACAATTAACATTTTAGCTCGCACAAATGGTTCGATTGGAGAGGACTGTTCAGGAAAGTACTGGGAAAGTGATAATGAGAAAATGAAGAGAGGCAAGTGCCATTTGCACTGGTGTTCATGATGATCCAATGTGTAGTTGCAGTTAAAGTAATCATGCTGAGCTAAAGTTGCATGACGAGATAGAAATTAGTTACTTCAGTTGTTTTGCCTTCCTATTGTAACAACATTACAACTGATCAGCAGACAGGAAGTAACTAGAAATAGGACATTTCATGGCCAGGATACAGATGCAGGAAACAGCAAAAACCTACACCTCCCTCCCAGCAAAAGCAACGAGACCATTTGAAAGGTTTGGCCGTGGGGTTGGAAGTCAATCTTTCTCTTGATGGTGACATCATAGCTGACGATGTTGCACTAACCAAAAGGAAGACACTTCTGTTGCTGACATCAATACTGTCGTCACCCCTTCCACTGCAATCTTGCATGAAAAGCCATCAGGTAAATTATTACTTCACATAATAATTGTTACAACGCAAGCATAGACAATCCCTGTCCTCCCTCCTGTTCTAAAGATCTTCTTCGTGTCGCACAAGCTTTACTTGTCTGCTCATTCTTTACTTGTGAACACGTTGATTTGAAAATCATTTCAGATGCGTTACAGGCTCCTGTTGTCAGCAGCTGGAGTGGAAATCGTGTCAGAAATGTTGTTTGTTCTTTTTAAAGAATTAATAATCATGGTGTTCATCAATTATCCATTTCAGTGGTCATCTGATAGGTCTATATACTTCTTTTGTTGATGGTTTAGGATTGTAAATACAGGGGATCACTTCCTATGGTCACCTTGTTTGAGGGGGGGCGAGGGGGGGGAGGGTCAAGGGAGGGTGTATTTCAGTCTGAGCCTTCCATTACTCCGATGGCTCATGAGGGAAGCAAATTCGTCTGTGATTTCCCCAGTGGGGGAGGCTGACTTCCTAACCCAATTTTGAATTTAAAGTCTAGATCAATCCAAATGTTCATCCCTAAAACCCTGTAATGATGACCCCAGGACATAGCCACGCAATGATGGCAGGTGCAGTCTTTAACCAACTTATCTTCAGTAAATGTGTCTTTTATCAGGGGCCCTGTATTGCTGATTTTCCTGCCAACTGGCAGACAAGACAATCAAATGGTGCTGAGCAAAAGGTTGCACAACCAGATATTGGAATGACAATAGGAACTGGGTCAATAGGCTTCAAAAAATATATTTGTTTAAATTATCATGATTAGTCCGTCCTCCAATGTTTCATTCAACTTTATATCACAAGTCCAAGATTTAGAAAAAAAAGACACCCAAGATAGGAATTAAAATGACTTTCTCTGCTTTAACATTTGCAAAATCTACAATATATGAAAAAAAACTTACATCTGTTCGCATTTCCTGATAAGTCTTTCCATTTTAAATTCCTCCTTCCACATTTATGATAAAAACTAAGATATAAGCTTGTCGTGCTGTAATTATATTCTCACTACAGTGGAGGCACTTCAATGCCACCACTGGTGGGAGGTTGTAATGATAGTGTGACAAGCTTCCATAGACAGTACCATTAATACAAACACAGGAATTATTTCCCCATTTCTCCAAAGATTGCACATCGTCTTGACTTTCTTCTTGCAACACCATGGGAGATCATTAGTATATAATCTCTATAGGCTCTAGATGTTGACATGTTCAACAAAGTGTTCAATAACCTTTGCCTTTTGTAAGTATAACTCCCAGTCTATGTATCTGTTGAAGTTCATTAATTCTTTCTAAATACAGTTCCCATTCATGGAGTTTCTATTCACTCCCCACTTTTCTCTCCTATTTACTCCGTCTCATGCTGGGCAGTGAGTTCCAGTTCCAGTACTCCAGTGGCCAACTCTGATCAGACATATTTCTAGGAGGTGCCATCACATGATTTCCTGCCTCCAACTGCCCTGCCCCTACACCCCTGCCATTGGGCACCTAACCTCCTCCATCCTTGCTGTGCACCATCTTGCCATGCCCATCAGAATGTGAGTAGATTCTTCATTGCCCGATTGGATGCTTCTTGACTCTTGAGTCCATCAGCCTTCTTTCTGAAATAGCGAGTAAACAAAAAAAGTAAACAATGTTTTATTGCCTCTATGCTTTTTCTCCTGGGTTGCTCTCATCCGTGTCCTGAAAACTCCAGGACAATCTGCGAGGGCTGGCAATCCTACCTATTTTGTTTAGAGTTGAGGGGCAAAAAGGGTATCATCACATTAATAGAGGTATCTATGGGCTTCCAAATAGTGAGAGAGAGATAGAGGAGCAAATCTGCAGGGAATTCACAGAGGTGTGCAAGAACTGTAGAGTGGTGATAGTGGGGATTTTAATTACCCAACTATCAATTGGCATAGTGTTAAAGAGGAAGTGGGGGGGGGATTTCTGAAATTTGTTCAGGACAATTTCCTTGGTCAGTATGTTCTCAGCCCAACTAGAAAAGTGGCACTGCTGGATCTGATGCTGGGAAAATGAGGTGGGCCAAGTGGACCAAGTGTCTGTGGGGGAGCACCTGGGTAACAGTGATCATTGTATCATAAGGTTTAGATTAGTAATGCAGAAAAACAAGGAACAAAATAAGATAGAATGTCTAGATTGGATGAGGGCTAATTTCAATGCGATGAGAAGGGATCTAGCAAGGGTAAAATGTAACTAAAGACTGACAGGAAGAGCTGTATTAAAACAATGGGTTATCTTTAAGGAAAAGATGCTTCAGGTACAGGCTAGGTACATTCCAACAAGGGCGAAAGCTAGGGGAACCAAAACCAAGGCTCCTTGGAATTTGAGGGTGATAGAGATTATAATGAAACAAAAAATGAGGGAGTATGATACATGTCAGGTGAACTCATCAAGTGAGAACCCGGCCATATATTAGTTGAGAGAGGAGGTGAAGAGGAAAATAAGACTGGCAAAGAGAGAACATGAGAACAGAATGGCAGCCAAAATAAAAGGGAACCCAAAGACCTTCTACTGGCATGTAAATAGTAATCAAGTAGTAAGAGGTGGAGTGAGGCCTATTAGGGACAAAGTGGGTAATACATGCTTAGAGGCACAGTGCTATAAGTACATAGTATCAGTGTTCGCTAAGGAAATAGAATTTGACAAAATATCAGTAGAAGCAGAGAGAGTAGAGGCAATGGATAGGATAAAAATTGAGAGAGGAGAGGTACTTCAAAGGCTGGCTATGCTTCGGGTAGATAAGTCATCTGGTCTGGATGGCTTGCATCCCAGGTTGCGAAAGAAAGTGGGGATGGGGATAGTGGAAGCGCTTGCATAATCTTCCAATCTTTCCTGGATCTAGGGAGGTGCCAGAGGATTGGAGAGTGGCAAATGTGACATCCTTATTCAAGAAAGGGTGTTAGGACAGTCCGAGCAACTACAAGCCAGTTAGTTTAACATCAGTTGTGCAGAAGGTTTTAGAAATAATAATCAGGGAAATTATCAACAGACACTTAGAGAGGTTTGAATTGATTAAGGAGAGCCAGCATGGATTTATAAAAGGCAGATCGTGCTTGACTAATCTAATTGAATTTTTTGATGAAGTAAGAAAGAAGGTTGATGAAGGAAATGCGGTGGATGTTGTTTATATGGATTTTAAGAAAGCATTTGATAAGGTACTACATAAAAGGGTGATTAACAAAATTGAAGCTCATGGTATAGGAGGGTCAGTGTCCAATTGGATAAAAAAATTGGCTTAAGGACAGAAAACAGTGAGTCGTAGTAAATGGTTGCTTTTCAGACTGGAGGATGGTGGACAGTTGTGTTCCCCAAGTGTCAGTGCAGGGACCACTGCTTTTTTGCTATATATAAATTACTTGGATCTTGGAATACAGAGTAAATCCTCAAATTTGGTGCAAGAAACAGTGAGGATGATATGAACTGTCTGCAAGAGGACATAGATAGGCTACCGGAATGGGTGGACAGGTGGATGATAGAATTTAGTGCAGAGGAGTGGGAGGTGATGTATTTTGGCAGAAAGGATAGGGAGAGGCAATATATACTTAATGGCACAGTTTTAAATTGTGTGCAGGAACAGAGGGATCTGGGGGTACATGTGCATTGATCGTTGAAGGTGGCAGGACATATGAGAGAGTGGTTATTAAAGCATATGGGATCTTGGGTTTCATAAATAGTGGCATTGAGTACAAAAGCAGGGAAGTTATACTGAACCTTAATAATGCTCTGAATAGGCCCAGCTGGAGTATTGCGTCCAGTTCTGGTCACCACACTTTAGGAAGGATGTAAGGGTCCTTGAGAGGGTGCAAAGGAGATTTACTAGAATGATTCCAGGGATGAAGGATTTTACTTACAAGGTTAAGTTGGAAAAGCTGGGTTTGTTCTCCTTATAACAAAGAAGATTGAGGGGAGATTTAATCGAACTGTAGAAGATTATGACAAGCTTAGATAAGTTAAACAAGGAAAAACTGTTCCCATTAACAAATAGTACTTGGACTAGGGACACAGATTGAAAGTTTTGGGCAAAAGATACAGGGAGAATATGAGGAAGCACTTTTTTACGCAGCGGGTGGTAATGACTTGGAACTCGCTGCCCACAAGGGTGGTGGAAGCAGAGGCAATCAATTACTTCATGAGGAAGTTGGATGGCCACTAGAGGGAAATAGAGTTGCAGGGCTACGGGGATTGAGTGGGGTGTGGGACTGACTGGATAGCTCCATTGGTAGGCATCGATGGGCCGAATGGTCTCCTTCTGTGCTGTAAATGCCTCTATGACTCTATTTCTCCCAAGTGATTATTCTTCATATTGAAGCTGACAATGCCATCACACTCAAGCACAATCCTGTGTTCACCTGCCATCCACACATGCACAGTTTCCATCAGCGATATCAGCATCAAGAAGAGTAGGAATCTTGTATAACCTGTCCCCTGCCTCGCTCTCCAAACTGCGACTTTATAGCACCCTACCTGCAATCAGCCAAATCAGGGATCAAAAGAACCTTTCCTTATCTCTATTACTGAGTACCACACAAAGTAGTACATTTATCTATTCTTCTTCTTCTTTGGCCTCCTTGTCTCGAGAGACAATGGGTGAGCGCCTGGAGGTGGTCAGTGGTTTGTGAAGCAGTGCCTGGAGTGGCTATAAAGGCCAATTCTAGAGTGACAGACTCTTCCACAGGTGCTACAGATAAAATTGGTTGTTGGGGCTGTTACACAGTTGGCTCTCTCATTGCGCTTCTGTCTTTTTTTCCTGCCAACTGCTAAGTCTCTTCGACTCGCCACACTTTAGCCCCGCCTTTATGGCTGCCCGCCAGCTCAGGCGATCACTGGCAACTGACTCCCATGACTTGTGATCAATGTCACAGGACTTCATGTCACGTTTGCAGACGTCTTTAAAGCGGAGACATGGACAGCCGGTGGGTCTGATCCCAGTGACGAGCTCGCTGTACAATGTGCCCTTGGGGATCCTGCCATCTTCCATGCGGCTCACATGACCAAGCCAGCTTAAGCGCCGCTGGCTCAGTCGGGTGTATATGCTGGGGATGTTGGCCACCTCGAGGACTTCTGTGGTGGAGATACGGTCCTGTCCCCTGATGCCAAGAATTCTCCGGAGGCAGCGAAGATGGAATGAATTGAGACGTCGCTCTTGGCTGACATACGTTGTCCAGGTCATGCTACCGTAGAGCAAGGCACTGAGGACACAGGCTTGATACACTCGGACTTTTGTGTTCCGTGTCAGTGCGCCATTTTCCCACAGTCTCTTGGCCAGTCTGGACATAACAGTGGAAGCCTTTCTCATGCGCTTGTTGATTTCTGCATCGAGAAACAGGTTACTGGTGATAGTTGAGCCTAGGTAGGTGAACTCTTGAACCACTTCCAGAGCGTGGTCGCCAATATTGATGGATGTAGCATTTCTGCTGTCCTGTCCCATGATGTTCGTTTTCTTGAGGCTGATGGTTAGGCCAAATTCATTGCAGGCAGCCACAATCCTGTTGATGAGTCTCTGCAGACACTCTTGAGTGTGAGATGTTAATGCAGCATCATCAACAAAGAGGAGTTCCCAGGTGAGGACCTTCTGTACTTTGATCTTCGATCTTAGACGGGCAAGGTTGAACAACCTGCCATCTGATCTTGTGTGGAGGAACATTCCTTCTTCTAAAGACTTGAACACATGTGAGAGCAGCAGGGAGAAGAAGATCCCAAACAGTGTAGGTGCGAGAACACAGCTCTGTTTCACGCCACTCAGGATAGGGAAGGGGTCTGATGAGGCGCCGCTATGCTGAATTGTGCCTTTCATATTGTCATGGAATGAGGTGATGATACTTAGTAGCTTTGGTGGACATCTGATCTTTTCTAGTAGTCTGAAGAGACCACGTCTGCTGACGAGGTCAAAGGCTTTGGTGAGATCAATGAAAGCAACGTAGAGGGGCATCTGTTGTTCACGGCATCTCCTGTATCTGGCGAAGGGAGAACAGCATGTCAATGGTGGATCTCTCTGCTCGAAAGCCACACTGTGCCTCAGGGTATACACGCTCAGCCAGCTTCTGGAGCCTGTTTGAAGCGACTCAAGCGAAGACTTTCCCCACTATGCTGAGCAGGGAGATTCCACGGTAATTGTTGCAGTCACCGCGGTCACCTTTGTTTTTATAGAGGGTGCTGATATTGGCATCACGCATGTCCTGAGGTACTGCTCCCTCATCCCAGCACAGGCAAAGCAGTTCGTACAGTGCTGAAAGTATAGCAGGGTTGGCACTCTTGATTATTTCAGGGGTAATGCCGTCCTTCCCAGGGGCTTTTCCGCTGGCTAGAGAATCAATGGCATCACTGAGTTCCGATTTTGTTGGCTGTACGTCCAGCTCATCCATGACTGGCTGAGACTGGGCTGCATTGAGGGCGGTCTCAGTGACAACATTTTCCCTGGAATACAGTTATCTATAAACCATTGTAAAAAACAAACTCACTGAGGTTCGTTTAACACGTGTAAATTCATTGCCATCACAGTTACACCTATCACTTCTGCAGAGCTATCAACATGGTGGAGAAACTAGGAACGAGATGATCAAAAATACAAAAGCACAAGTTCCCGCAGTCCAAATTCTAGGTTGATCAAGTCTGGCCAAACGTATTCCTGGAAGTATCATTACTTGATACACACTGGAGTGAAAGTGTTATTTCAGCATGAAAAGCTTATTTTTTAGAATGTTAATCATTAAATAGGTCAATTTTGTAAACCACAGTGAGAGACACTTGCAGGTCTTTTTTTCCAAACTGTATCTACCTAATAATCTGGTGGCTTCCTGTTTAGTATTGATTTGTCAAACTCTGAGCTCATAATCTTCAAAGTTCTAGAGCAAGTCGTTTATATGAGTCAAGAGATACGTTTTCAAAGGTAGTGAAGGTCTGATTTCCCAGTAGTTACACCCTACCAATCCGAAAATGACCCATTTATTCCTATTCTGTTTTCTATCCATTAACCAATCCGCAATACAACCTAATATATTACCCCAAATTCCATGTTCCCTAATTTTGTGTCAAACCTCTCGTGTGCCACCTTATCGAATACTTTTTTGAAAATCCAAATGTACTGCATCCACTGTTTTCCCCTTATCTACCCTGCTGCTTACAACCTCAAAAAAACTCAACATACTTGTCAAACAGGATGACCCTTTCATAAATCCGTGTTCACCCAGCTTAACCATGTTATAATTTTCTAAGTATCCTGTTACCATGCACCTAATATAGATTCTAGCATTTTCCTTACTACCGATGTCAGGCTAACTGGCCTATAATTCCCCATTTTCTCTCTCCCTCCTTTCTTGAATAGCAGGGTGGTGTTTGTAATCTTCCAATCCATGGGGACTGCTCTAGAATCTAGGGAATTCTAGGTGATCAAAGCCAATGCATCCGCCATCTCTGTAGCTACCTCTTTTAAAACTCTAGGATGCAGAACATCAGTCCTGACCTGACAACCTGCAGAGATAGTGGATATTGATTATCTATGTTGCCTTTTTCTTCCTTGGCCTCTTCCTGTATGCCTGCAACCCCTTCAACCTGCTGTTCATGCATTTTTGGATGGCAAACTTTTACGGTAAATAGCAAACAGTGATGACATTGGAGATTTCGACGAGACAATAAAACATCACCTCTCCTGAGCAGTCCAGACAACAGAATCATTGCTTAGCATTCTTATGGTCTGCCTGTACATTGAAGCAGAGATGAGATCTCCAGAATCAGTGACACTGTCTTTAAACACAGGTCTTTGGGTACAGGTGGAAGTGAGCATACTGTGTGAACTGTATTAGGACCTGTAACTGTCATCCCCTCAGGAAATGGTCCTCCTCATCCAACTTAGGTAGAGCTATGGGAGCAGCCAAAGGCATTTCCAGTCTCCCAACTGTATTAGGTGCAACTTGCGTTGCAGAAGTAATTGGCGAGACTTCAGCAAATTGTGGGTTTTGCTAACTGAAGGATTCAGCAAAAAATTGCAGGGGGAGAAAAACGGAAATAAAAATATGTGATATGTTCAATGCAGAAGGAAAGAAATGTACCCAGCTAAAAAGGTGCACTTCAACAGCAACACCTGTAGAAACAACTGCAAACTTGGTTTGAGAATTACTCCAAACCAGGCCAATCACATGAGGTGAATGCTGGGGCAGTGGGGGCGAGGGGGGTGGAACCTTGTCTGAATTCCCGAAATTCAGCATGGGACCCCATTTTAATTATCATTCAATGTTGCAGGTATCTGCAGTATGTTCTCATTCCACCCCTGAAATCGTGTATCCTGTAATGAATTAGGTGCAGGACCTTGCAAGCCTGATTTAAATCCCATTGTCTGCCCAGCAAAGTTCCATGTCAGCAGCACAGTCTCTGAAAATCAGAGTTAGGTCTTTTGAAGAGACACTTCGGGTGCCTTAATGTGACAACATAACACCATTTGCAAAGTATGAAATGGCAACATTTGATTTTGACCTTAAAAGATTGCACACTTTTCTATTGAAAACTGAGTAATAATGAGCGGACTGCACTTCACTAAAACTCATTGGAATATATTTTGATTGTATAAGTTTCCCACTGATTGTAGGTCCTTCCCTTATCTGATGAGAAAAACAAAAGCTTCTGGTCTATTTTGGCACTCAAGTAATGATATGAATTTCAAAGCGTAGATTGGTATTCATTGTTATTCTGATTGATTTCCACTTGTTCTAACAATATAGTGCTAAAATAATTATATCTGGTACTAGAATGTACAGTTTAGTGATGAACAGCTTTTTTTTTCCTTTAAAGATTATATTCAGCAAGCTAGTGAGGAATGGAGTTAAAGCTCTGTGTTTTTGCCCATTAATTTACAATGTGTTGAGGATATACAACGGCACCCATGTATTATTATAGTTCTATGCAAAGTCAATTCTACATAAACTACAAAAGAGAAGTGCAACAAGATTTGAGCCCTGGTTGATCGTGACGCGAATCCCCTCAGGATATGAGCAGCTATCTATCAGCCATGCAGCCTGTTTCAAGTGAGTGAAATAAGACTGGAACCAATTTTTAACAGATGGTGAGTAATACGATTCAGCCAATTCATTACTCAGAAATTTTGTAAACTGGCATTTACATAGCACCTCTCACAACCTCAGGAAGTCCCACTGTGCTTTACAGCTAATTATGTTTTTTTTTTAAACTATACTCACTGCTGTAATGTAGGAAATGCAGCAGCCAGTTTGTGCACAGCAAGCTCCTACAATCGGCAATGTGCTAACGACCACATGATCTGGTTGTGGAATTAATATTGGCCAAGACACCAGGGAGGATTCCACTGCTCTTCTTTGAAATTGTGCCATGGGATCTTTTATGTCCACCTGAGAAGGCACAGTCAGATTTAACATCTTATGGGTCTAATGTCAAGAAAGACCACCTCCGACATTACAGCACTCCCTTAGTACTGCTCTAAAGTGTAAGCCTAGATGATGAGGCTCAAGACTTTGGAGTGGAGCTGGAATCCACAACCTTCTGACTCAGATGTGAGAGTGCTACCACTGAACCACTGCTGACACCTATCATATAGAATTACATGATTGCATCAAATGCTTATTTTTAAAGTCTGATGATACAGGCATAACCCATAAACCTTGACTGCTTTTTAACAAAGGTGTTAACTTGTTCTTTTAAAAAGGCAAATATCTCCAATAAAATAACAGATCAAAGAATATTGGATAAACACATGTAATATTTTCATACAGCATTGCATGATCCACTATTCTACCAACTGTAATTTCTAAGTCCTGATGCCCTCAAACAGTTTGAACCATGTCAAGAAAATGGATTATGCCCATTTGGAACCTGAATTGGGATCTGCCAAGGAATTCCTTCCCCTCAATTCAAGTTCTTGCTCAACATTCTGCTGAAGCTGCTGCACAACTACTGGATGATCATCACTGTCATGTCCCCAGGCTCTTTGCAGAACTATTAACTGTTGTCATCTCTCACTGATTAGGGAAGGTGTTGGTCCTGGATGAATGATTGAACAAGTGTAGGAGTGGGTGCACCAAGATCTATCCCAATAGCTTCATAAACTTGATCCAAACCTTTGCTGCCTCTATTCTAACTCACCCCAAGTCCCACTCTCCTGTCACCCCTGTGTTCGCTGATCTACGTTGACTACTGGTCCAGCAACACCTCAATTTTAAAATTCTCGCCCTTATGTTCAAATCGCACCATGGTTTTGTTCCTCCCTATTTCTGTAACCTTCTACTGCCTTACAACCCTCGGAGATCTCTGTGCACCTTCAATTTTGGCATCTTATGCATTCCCAGTTCCCTTTGCTCCACCATTGATGGCAGTATTTTCCACTACCTGAGCCTAATCGATGAAATTGCCTCCCTAAACCTCCACCTCCCTACTTCTCCCTCCTTTAAAGCTCTTCTTAAAACCTACCTCTTTGACCAAGTATTTGGTAACCTGTCCTAATATTTCCTATGTGGCTTCGTGTAACATTGAAGCACTTAGCCACGTTTTTATGTTCTCTGGATAGATGGATGTTACTTATCAGGTTTTTTCTTGAAAAGGCAATGACAAAATACAGGTCCATGCAACATATATGTAGGATACTATGGCAACTAGAAGGTGTCCTTAAATCATTCCCAATTATAAGCTGATTAACTAATGTCAGATGTGTTCCTTACATTTGGCTCTTGAAAGTTTCTGACAGTCTGACTTTTAACTGAGTCATAAATCTAATTGCAGACGGTATTCCCATGTCCCTAATGAAGAACATCAAAACACATTATTTAGCCCAGTTGGTGGTTGAAATTCTCTTTCTAAAAGCTTCTCACAGGATAACAAAAAGTAAGAGGGTGCTTTGAATAGTTTAATTGTTTGTTCATTGAAGATTGTTATGTTGAGGCCTAGGTCTGACCTAAACAACCTTACTTGGGTTGGAACACATGGTTACCAATGCTCCTGTATGTTTCAAAAAACCTTTTGAAATTCAGACCCTGCTTTGTAAGTCGACCCATGAGATACAGGTAGTCCAGCTGAATAATGCTAAATAATCTTCACAACCTATAAACAAAAATCATACGATAATGATAACCAACGTGTGTTTGAGCTGTTCAGACAAATCCCATTGATCCTAGTCCAGATCACCATTAATCCAATTAATCATCTTTGGAACATGATGAAAGCTGCCTCCTTGATTGGATTACAGTGATTGCTTCTATTTGGACATTCACTTTTGATAACTTTGGCAACAAAAATATTTGCGTATTATTTCTCCCTTCAAAGGTTTACCGTAGACCTATGCACTTAGATTCAACTGTAAATGGCCACCTATTTTGTAGTGGTAAACAGCATAAAATGCATTCTTAAAGGCTACTACCTCAAATCCATCCAGATGCTGAGAGAGAAAGAATATATTAGGTAAAGTGTGAGTGGATCTGTATGTGATAGAAGATGTACATTAGCACCTGAACCTTGAATGACCTTGGGCACCTTTGTGAGGTCATTGAACCTCTTCCTGCATTGTGTAACAGTTCTTGGGTTGGTGGAGATTGAACTGAGAGTATATGCCACTTCCGTCCAGACAGCCTGTGCCACTCCCATCTGACTCCAGCCCTCAGTGCCCATCGAGCCCTCACTTCTGCCAAGTAGCATCTCCAGAGATGCATTGGAAAATCTCTGGACCTTTACAGCTAAGGCTACTTCTCCTTCTGCCATCTTGTCATAAAATGATCTTACATTTTAAGTGGTTGCAGTCTTTTAAAGATACACCAGAACTCTGTTTCCAGCAGTAGTAAGTCAATGCAGGGTGACTTTCAGGTTTCCAGTCCACGCCACGTGACTGTTGAGGGTTCTGGAAGGAAATTGCAACATGCGAACCTATGAAATTGACTGGCAGGAAAAGTCCAATTGGCCCATCAAACTTTTCCCACACTCATAATGATGGAGCATCATGACTAAACCAGAGAAAAGGTCAATCAGGGGGAAAGTATTCTGAATGATTGAGGTCATCCTGCTGCAAGCTCAGCAAATGAGGCAGAATCCACACCATCATCTTTCTAGCCAATATGTGGGCTTTACATTAATGCATGAGTTTTATTTTGATACAGAAAAACACAGTAAAAAAAAAATGAAGCAATCTTGGGCAAGGTATTCCATTTTTATGAGAGTGGTCTTGTAGTTTGCTTTCCTTCTCCTTATGTTTGTTATCCATGGTTTCTTCTGCTTTATTCTTTTTTCCCTAAAAGACTTCCTTTCTTATCACCAATGCTATTTTGGAATGTTTCAACATTTTCCACTTCTCTTTCTATAGCCTCTTTGAAGAAGCTTTTAATTCCCTCTCCTAATTTGTCCTTATTTGGTTCAGTATCCATTATGTTCCCCTCAAGCTTCTGTGAAGTTCCTTAGAACATGATTCTACATTAAGGGCATTGCATAGAACTATAGAAAAGGTACGGCACAGAAGGAGACCATTCAGCCCGTCGTGTCTGTGGCGGCCAAAAAAACTAGCTGCCCAAACTAATCCCACCTTCCAGCACCTGGTCCATAGCCCCACAGGTTACAGCACCTCAAGTACATGTCCAGGTTCCTTTTAAAAGAATTGAGGGTTTCTGCCTCCACCACCGTTCCTAGCAACGAATTCCAGACACCCACCACTCTCTGGGTGAAAAAGTTTCCCCTCATGTCCCCTCTAATCCGTCTACCAATCACCTGATATCTGTGCTCCCTGGTATCTGACCTCCCCGCCAGGGGAAACAGGTTCTTCCTGTCTACTCTATCTAGGCCCCTCATAATTTTGTACACCTCAATCAAGTCACCCCTCAGCCTCCTCAGTTCCAGGGAAAACAACCCTAGCCTATCCAATCTTTCCCAATAGCTGCAACCTTCTGTACTCTTCTCCTCTGTACTCTCTCCAAAGCAATTATGTCCTTTCTGTAATGTGGTGACCAGAACTGCATGCAATACTCCAGCTGTGGCCTAACCAAGACTCTATACAGTTCCAGCATCACATCCCTGCTTATGTACTCTATACCTCAGCCAATAAAGGAAAGCAATCCATATGCTTTCTTCACCACTCTATCCACCTGTCCTGCCACCTTCAGGGACCTGTGGACATGCACTCCAAGGTCTCTCACTTCTTCTATCCCTCTTAATATCCTCCCATTTATTGTATATTCCTTTGCTTTATTTGCCCTCCCCAAATGCAATACCTCACACTTCTCTTGATTGAATTCCATTTGCCACTTTTCCACCCACTCAACCAAAACATTGATATCATTCTGGAGTCCACGGCTTTCTTCCTCGCTATCAACTACATGGCTAATTTTTGTGTCATCAGCAAACTTCCCAATCATGCCACCCACATTTAAGTCCAAGTCATTAATATATAGCACAAACATCATGGGACCCAACACTGAACCCTGTGGAACACCACTGGAAACAAAAATATCCGTCGGCTATTACCCTTTGTTTCCTGTCCCTGAGCCAATTCTGGATCCAAACTACCACCTTCCCCTGTATCCCATGGGTTTTCATTTTACTGACCAGTCTGCCATGTGGGACCTTGTCAAATACCTTACTAAAATCCATGTAAACCACATCCACTGCACTACCCTCATCAATCCTCCTTGTCACTTCCTCAAAAAACTCAATCAAGTTAGTAAGACATGACCTTCCCCTAACAAATCCATGCTGACTATCCCTGATTAATCCATGCCTTTCTAAGTGACAGTTTATCCTGTAACTCAGAATAGATTCTAACAACTTACCCACCACTGAGGTCAGACTGACTGGCCTATAATTACCTGGCTTATCCCTCACACCCTTTTTAAACAATGGTACAACGTTCACAGACCTGCAATCATCTGGTACCTCACCTGTATCTAGTGAGGATTTGAAGATGATCCTCAGCGCATCCGCTATTCCCTCCCTGGCTTCCTTTAACAACCTGGGATGCAAACCATCTAGTCCTGGCGATTTATCCACTTTCAGGGATGTCAGACCATCAAGCACTTCCTCTCTCATTATGCTTACCGTATCTAATATTTCACACTCCTCTTTAGCTGCAATGTCTGCATCAACCCTCCTTTGTGAAGGCAGAGACAAAAAACTCATTAAGAACCCTGCCCACATCTTCTACTGTAGCCTAATCAAGCTCCTCAAATCAGTTACTCACTTTCATAGGATTTTTTAGTCTTAACTGCTTCAAAACTATTAATGCTACCTTTGATAAAGTTATGCTTTTGCTAACCGAGTGAGCTGGATTTTTAACAAAGCAGCAAATGGTTTGTGCTTTGAATTCAGTTTGTTGTTTTTGTAATCTTCCAAAGCACTTTCGAAACATGGGCTGGGAATTTTCCAGCACTTTGAAGTCGGTTGTTGGGGGGGTGGCCCCAAAAGTGGCAGAAAAACATGTCAGGCCGGCTTCCCAAAGTGTTCCCGCCTCCTCGCAATTTTTCCAGAGGCCGCTTCAGGAAGATGACGGTTGTTGTATCTTGCCAGCGGCACTCAGGAGCCCGCTTCATCTGCAGCTCGCGCGTTCACGTGAGGCGTGAGCAGAGCGAGGGGGTGGGGGGGTGGTCAGTGCGCCACGAGACGACTATGCATTTTTATCTTTGAGAGACCAAAGTGGCACTCTTCTGGCCACCCACCTGCAATGGCATGCAAATAGATGCACCTCACTTGCAGACGGACCTACCAGTTAGTGCTGGGTGGGAGAGACTGGCTGCCGGTCACGGCACGAAGCTTGCACCTCCATCTAGTGCTAACATCTCCTGCTAACATCTCCTGCTCTGCTCAGTCTAGCAGCACACAGCCCTCATAATGGAGCTGGTGGCCACCCTTCAATTCAGTCACTTCAATGGGCCCACCTGAGTCTTTAGGCCACCCACCGTCTCTAATTGGATGGTAACTATGGAGGCGGTCTGTTAGTTGGCCCCCCATAAGCTTGGGATGGAGGACGCATTGCTGAGTTGTGCGGGCAGGGTGGGGGCCCGGAACTGCCCCCAATGCCCCAAAAACTTTCTGCGTGGAGAATATTTTGCCACTGTGTCCTTGAGCTGATTTTGTATAATGTTTGGAACATTAGGGGGTGGTTTTGGCTGCATACTTTAATTGTTAAAGAGGTGAAGAGGTGACCAAGATGGGATCATAAGCTGCAATGGGCTTTGCCCTTGATTCGCGCAAAACGCTATCTTGGTAAAGGTATTGCAGCCAGCACTTGTAACTGCCACCCAGAGGATAGTTATTCACTTCAATTCAATTCAATTTCAGTTTATTGTCCATACAGAAATTCATTTCGAGTCCATTGCTCATTCATTAACATTACATATGAATAATAACAATCAAAAGGAAAGAAAATTACCCCATCACAAAAAGTCTAACTAAATTAAAATATGTTAAAAACTAATTCCAGTACATATAATCAATCAATGAGTCCCATCATGAGTGTGTATCCTCATCCATTCATCAGGCTGCTGTTAAAAGTTCTTATAGATAAAGGCATGAATGAGTTCAAGAACCGAATTGTTCTGCATCTGAACGCATGCAACAGTATTACTGAGACAAGGGGTGATTCTCACTGTTCATAACATTCTTTACTTTTGTCAAAATTCCTTGAGAGCAGATTTAGTCACGAAAGCTTTGCTTATCAAATAGCCTTCCAAGCTTTAACAATCTCTGTACTCTTAAATAATCTCCATTCCTAAGACAACTATACCAGGAGAGAAATCCAAAAAGGACAGCATTCCCAACTACAGCCATATGGAAGAGTTTCATGATTGTGGGATCTACTCGAAAGGATTTTAATTTTCTGAGGCAATACAATCATGTATGTCGCTTGGCTATCACATGGCTACACTGTTCCCCCAATTCAGGACTGATTGACAATTAAATTGTCTGCTGGTGCTCATTTTGATGGTTAATGTTTCATTTAATAACCTCTCCTAACAGTGAACAACTGAACAGGAGTGAGCATGTTATTGCTGAGAATTTAGAGTGATACTTAAAGGCACATCACTGTTTACTGTTCATATGCTGCTGGAGGTTTGAAAAGGGCTTTTGAAATACATCAGGAGTCTTCCTGGGACACTTTGTCAAGATTTCAACAACACTCTATCAACATTAATTCTGGAAGTTATCTGAGGATTACCCAAAAGGAGTGAGTGGTGTGCTACTCTATCTTATTGGACACACCAAGAGAAAGGGAGTGCTTGGGTCAACTGCATCTTGCTAGGGGTCCCCATTGGTCTGCAGGAGGAATGGGAGGAGGACATGAGACCAGGCAGAGCAGCACCAGCTGCTGCAAGAGAGAGGGACAGGTTAGAAAGGCCAGTGAGATAGACTGTTTCCCTCTTTGTGGCAACAGGACATCCTTCCTCCTCTGGACATCCTCCATCAGAACTTCCAATGTCACATCTGAGAACATGTACTCTTACTCAGTCTCTGAGCCATAATGAAACCTGCCACTGTGTGTCAGCCAGCACACTCTACACCTTCAGAGGAAGTGGGTGCATGAGGCCCACATATACTGCTCCACAAAAATTGTGTCTAATCAGCACTTGAGTACGAAACCTGCGGGTGTCTGAGTTAGCACCTTCAGGCAAGTTCAAATTATGGTAATCAGCAACTAAGATCAAAATTGCGTGCTAAAACCAAACTTCCAAACAAGCATGTCTTATGAGAACAGCACCCATTTAGTGCCTGTTTTCACTCTTTTGCCAAAGTAACCTCATTAGAATTTGGTCAAAGTTGAATTTTAGAAACTTTATGCAGCCCTATGTCTTGCAACATTCTTATGACTAACCCTTTGCCCCATTACAAAGGGTGTTGCAATGTATTTTCACATTCCTTCCTCAACAACTTGCTGCACTGTTGCAGTGGTCAGATAAGCACCACATTGTATAAACAGGACCATTGTACAGGAATGTAGATATTCTGAAATCACTAACGAAATCACTATTGGGAGAAAAAATGCAACTAGGTTGCAAACTGGAGAAAAACAGATAAATAATGCGTGAACATTCAGACTAGGTCTAAATGTAAAAAAAAAGGTCAGTTTTTTAAGGTTTTTTGTTTGGCCTGCCAGCCTGGATGGCGGATGAGGTTCATTTGCTGCCAGCAGTTACCAGGAAAATACAAACTATAATTTGTGTATTGAAGCCATTTTTTTCTGTCCCCGCTCCAAACTCTGTTCCCTAGCGACCGACTCCATCCCTCTCCCTGGCAGCAGTCTGAGATTAAGCCAGTTTGTTCGCATCCTTGATGTTGCATTTGATGCCGAGATGAGCTTACAACCTTACATTTGTGCCATCACCAAGATTGCCTATTTCCACTGCCATAGCATCACCTGACTTTGCCCCGTCTCAGTTGACCTGTTGCTAAAACCCTCATCCATGCCTTCGTTACCTCTCGACTTGACTATTACAACCCACTCCTGGCTGGTCTCCCACATTCTCCTCTCCATAAATTTGACGCCCGGCCTCGCCACGATCCTATGGGAAGCAGCCAATTAACAGGCCGGGAAAGCAGGACATCGCAGTCCATTCCAATGGAGGACGGCAGCCCCCATGTGAGACCAGTGGGAGCGTTACTGAAGCCCAGACTGATGGAGCAGCAGGGAGGCACTGCAACTGCCATTAGTGCCTGTGGAGTGGGCTGAAAGGTTACATACATCCGGCCATCGGAGACATCCATCTGCACTATTTCAGAACTCAATGGCAAGGCTGTGATATGGGTATATAGCAGCCTTGCCATTGGCTGTCGATGACCTCTTCAAAAGCCTTAGAAGTTACAAGGCTGCGACTTTGTATTTCCCATTGTGAAGCTACCTCCTCTCAGCTGTTGGGGAGCGGACAGAGCTGGGATCCAATGTGCAATCACAAAATTTCAATAGAGCCTAATTGCCCTTGAAGTGCCTAAATTGGCTACTTGCTGATACCATGCAGATAGCCCCTGCCACCGGGAGCCCACCTCCTGGAAAAGTGCTCACAGACAGGAAGATGTCATGGAGCTGACCTGATGCATGCGGTCCCAAATTTCCACGCACCCCCTCCCCACCCACAACTCCAAAGCTACCTCCAAAGAGCTGAGAAAATTCAGCCCAAAATCTTGACAAGAGCATTTCCCCACTGGCTCAGCTGGCTCATATGAAACTGAGCCAGACAGTCCAGTGAAGTCCTAGGTTTGGTCACTTCTCTGTCTTGTTAGTGACCTCAGCAGGGTCATTATCATTTGTACCAGCAGCCCTGGACCGGGGAGGGAAAAATCAAGCCAAATTTCCACCCTAGATGCAAACCAATGATTCCTACTAGATGTCTGAATCGGGACATCAGGTGAGGACAGGTCAGTCTCAGCTCTGATGCTACCTGCTGTCCAATAGCTCGCTGACACTCAAATACTTTGGTGAGATACTGGAGGATGGATAGTGTCCACAGAATCTGTGCCTGACATCAGAATAGGGGAGAAGGTTGAGGGGATTTTATTTAATCTTTGCTGAGATCCATCTCTATAAGCATAAGTTCCCCAGTCTTGAGTTCCCAGAAGGAAAGCAAGGAATGGAGATCAAAGAATGGCAGCTATAAGGCTACAGCTGCCAGAGTGCTGAGTTACCCTGACAATGTAATAGAAAGCAAGGTATGAAAACTGTATTGGATTTTCACTACTTGAAGGGGGAAAAAAGAATTTAAAAGAATTACAGACAGATCAACATTGTTTTCTTGTACTATCAATAAGAGAATGAAAGCAATGCATCTACTTTGAAGTACTAAAATTGTCTGACTATGTTCTCGATCCAAAGCCCAAAAATGACTGACATTTTTGTCTCATGTGGCCAAGTTTAACCCATTCTTAGCTGGTGAGAAGTGTTCAATTTTAAGGGGAAGGAATAATGGCCAAGATCTGTTCTGTCTTATACAAAAAACCTATCCTGTTGGACAATTATGGGGCAGCAGTGGTAAACTTAGAATGTCTGCCCCTTACTAATGGAAGAAACATGTGCCAAGCAGCAGTGGGAACCTAGAGAGGAGGAAAGATATTTTAGATGTGAACGACGAATATGTATATAATGAGTTGAACATATTTTTTGTGCTGAATAGCTTCACGGAGGCTTGGTACACCAGGATTAACTGGAGATTATCACCTTCAAACAGAAGAGTGGAGTTCAGTTTAAAAAAGAATGTATCATATTCCCGCTCAATCAGTTAGTCAGTTGTCATAACCAGACTGACCACAGATATGATATGGTTTGTTCTTAAGCTCTCCAAGTTCTCTCAGCTGTTGCTCTGTGTCACTCTTCCAATCGCTCTTTCACACACTTAATCCCACCATCCCAACATTGTTTTTTCATGTATTCCTGCTTTCAGCTTGGCACTTTCCCTCTTCCAGTGATGCTACTGTTCAGCTGCAAAAGAAAAGACTTGCATTTATATAGCACCTTTCATGACCTCAGGACATCCCAAAGCACTTTCGAGCCAATGAAGTATTTTGAAGTGGGATTTTACTGGCAGGGGTCAGTCCCGATGTCGGGACCAAATGCAGGTCCTGAGCCCGTGTGGGTGGACAGTGGGACCACATGGCAATCTTATCGACGGCGGCTTCTTAATTGTCCAATTAAGGACAGCAGGCTGGCTGTCCACACTGCTGGCCCAATCAGAGGGTGGCCACTGCTGAGGCTGCACACCCTCGCAGGGGAATTGGAGAGGTATTTTTTCTGCTGGGGTCAGGCAGGCATTCCCTGGTGATCGGAGGTGTCACCCCTCCAGCCGCAATGGCAGGGCTGCAAGGGTGGTCTTTGCCGTGGGGCAGGGGCCTCTCCTTGGGCCATGGAGCCTCCAAATACGATGGCTCCCCCACCCCGATAAGCCATTGGTAGGCTGCCTCCATGCAGCTAATGCCGTCTCAATAGTGAAAGGTGCCAGTTATTCAAATTGCCACTGCCATTCCCATCGCTAGTAAAATGGCCCGTTATGGGACTGCAACGGGATCCCTCCCAACACGGCTCCCCGGTATTTTACCACTTCCCCCTCTCCCCTCTCCTCCTCACCGCGTCCTAGGCTACCACCCAGGGGCCAGTAAAATGTCACCCGTAGTCATTGTTGTAGGAAATACAGCAGCCAATTTGTGCACAGCAAAATTTCACAAACACGCAACTTGCAAGCCCTGCTCATTACAGTCTTCATGCACTGTTACTGCACGCAGATCGCTTATTATTCTGTTGTTGCTCATCTGTTCTTCCAGCTGTCCTTCAGGGTACAATAGATCCAAAATTACCCAGCCTCCTCTTCTGTACCCTCGCTATGGCCTTAGTTTCAAACCCATACAGAAGTGTTGTCTGGATACTCACCTTTCATGCTCTGTCTATTGTCATGCAGGCCCCCACCTGCCAAGCATGAGGCATATTAATTTTGCCACATGGGCATTAAATTTCAAACTGTTGTGGAAGTGAAGAAAGGACTTGCTTTAAAGAAAATTCCCAGATCCTGGCTGGAAAGACATTTGCATATTAACAGACAGTGTTTGGAAGGACAAAATAGCCATTCCCTGACACATTCTACCCACAATGGACCCTTGGCTGGCAAGATATTTGCATATTAACAGACTGTGCTTGGAAAGGACAAAGGACCATTCCCTGGCACATTCAACCCAGACCCTTTTGATCACCAGACATTGAAGGTGGGGAAGCTCGCATTCCAGGTTGACTGCTAAGCTGGCCGAATACACAAATGGACATGGTCAAACCAGTTAGTCACATGACTAACCTGCTGAGCAACCTGAGTTTTTTGAATTTATACAAACAGTTTGGGCAGAAAGCAGAATGCTCCTGGACTGAGACGATCTCTCCTGTCTGGCTCACCACAGCCTCTCCTGTCTGCCTGTTCCCACGTCTTTCTCACAAGCCTCTGAATCCACTGAAGACACATGAACCCCAAGAGAGAAAAGTCTCCTGCAGCGAACAAGGTTTAAGAAGAATACTGGGCCCCAACGAAAAGCAAGATCTACCTACAATCAAGGACTCTACAGTGAGCTCGAAGAACCATAACAAAAACTCTTCTGATATTGCCTCAAACTTTCCACTTTATTTTTCTTCTGCTCTTTTCTGTCTCTATTTGCATGTGTGTATCACGTATGCATGCTAGTGTGGGTGCATTGTGTATCCATAGGTGTTAACTGAATTAAAGTTTCATTTTAATAAATTTCAACTTTTCTTCTTTAAACCTAAGAAAACCTGTTTGTGCTGGTTTCTTTGCCTTATAATTGGAAAGCGGGAACAAGGATTCACCAAGGGGGAGCTCAAAACAGTGTGTTTAAAATTAAACCTGTTACAGTAAGACCAGGTGAAGGCTGAGAGGGACCCCTAGACACCTTTCTCACCTGGTCATAACACTATAATAATCCAAGACGTGCCTTTTCTTTTCCAGAGTGGTTTCTATGATGCATCAAAATTTTTCAGCCACAGGATTGTGTCCCTTCCATTTCAGTATAGAGAAAACCTTGCAGTTGCAAACTTACCCATCACTTCCTCCTTTGGACTTCCCTAGGTCTACTTTTCTCATTCTGTGGCTTTCTTCATGTGTAATCTCAGTCCTTGGAAAGCTGATATTGAGCACCCATTACTTTATCAGCTAACTCCTAAATCATTGTAATAACAGCATCTAGGATCTAATGAAAATGTATCTGTATCGTCCAAGTTTTTTATTGGTTCATAATACCAATTTATCTACATCAGTGTCTCGAGTTCCCATTATTTTGCTTATATTATAGTTGTAATAATACTGAGGAAATGAGATACAAATATAATCCTGATGAGCTCCTGTCTTCACCTCACATAATTGTAGCATCATCATACAGGACATTGTTCCTTTGTTCTTCTCCTTTATAGTTTGGTAATCTTTCCAGCTACTTTATAGACTGCCAACCACTCCTTCAGGCCATTTCTCCATATTATGAGTTTGCAAAAAGCCTTAGTGAGCTATATGGTGTAGTTCACTAATATCGTCTGAGGTTGAAAATTCCTAAGATTAACAATCCTCTAAGAAATGTCTCCTCATCTCAGTCCTAAATGGCTTGGCCCTTATCCTGAGACTATGACCTCTAGCCAGGAGAAACAGTCTTTTGTTAACAAAGAGTGATGAATAAGAGGTTAATGCTCTCCCAGATAAGAGGGTAGTGTATGTCACAAACAAACAAGACAATGATCAACAGAGCAATTACAAAATCTGAAAAACAACTCCTTTTAAGTGATGGGTGTAAGTGACTACACCCCTGTAAAGATCTTAAACTTTCCTTCCCAATTCATAGAGTGAGACAAGAATGAAAGAATTGATGATGGGTTATGTCTCTACTCAGGGTGAAAGCAGATAGCATACTTTATTTCTTTGTATGACTATTTCTTCAGACATTTAGTGTGTCAAAACTTGGTGGAACTCAATAACTTTCAACCAGGATTGGTGTTAAGTCTAAGAATCTTACAATAGTACTGTCATAAGAGAGGAGCACCTTGCATTTGTTTGCAAGGTAAGGGTGCATGGAAGAGCTGAAATTAGATCTGATAGTCACCGTATCTAGGCTGAAGTATGGATAAAACTGGCGAGGAGCAAGAAATAGAGCAGTTAGATATAGGGACTTTGATGCAGTAAAGGACTCTGTGAAGAGGATTTAGTTCAGGGTGGGTGGGTGGGTAATCTTTTGATCTGTTCCGCCTTGGAGATGTAGAGGGGCTATTAGAGACTTACCAGAAAAGGACAATGAGGGGAGGTCAGTCCAAAAGGAAAGGGAAATGCGCAACTAAACAATTGGCTCCCATGCTGCTGGGACAATAATGAGTTAGCTGCAACTGATCAGGATTGAATAGTAGGGCTTCTGAAATTTAAGTTAAGCAGAACTGGAAAGTGTGCTGTTCTCTCACTTGAGGTATCTTGTGCACGTCTTCTGACCTTCGTTGCTGAGAGGTAAGTGTCTGAAACTCTTAAAGAGAAATGCCCCATAAATTCCTTTCTACTTCGAAATTGCCCCAAATGCCTTCACAGCATACATAGAAGATTTCCTTGAAGTTTCGCTGTAAAAAGCTGAGTTGTTTTTTTGCTCCAAAAAACTTACCATGATTAAAAATGCATATTTGATGTCAATTATCTGTTTCAGGAGTTTATTGGAGATTTAACAATCAGGGCAACATTTTTCACGGCTTTACCTTAATGAGGGCAATCCACATTCAGAGCCATCGCCTTCTGGAGATACAGCTTGGTCTAAGGAAGAAACTGGCTTGATGGTTTGTGTGAGACTTTAAGAGTCTGATTTAAACACCATAGGGTCTGTTGTGCAACAGCATGTTCTTGGTAAGTAACTCCATCTCCTTTCTAACCCACCCCATCCCCATGAAGCATGCATTGGAAAATTGTAGGTAAAATTGTGGAGAAGCTTTCTATTATTTGCTGGTATGTGCCCCTGGGAGTGCACATTCGAAAAATTCCTCCCTCCTATTTATTCCATAGCTGTTCTGTGTAAACAAAGATATTTAAAAACACAATTTAATCTTTAGAATGATTCTCAATGGTCTCCGCAAGACATTGATGTTCTCAAGAGCACAGTCATGGAGTTAAACAGATGTTCTGTGGCTAGCATCAGATTCAAACCTGCAGACAGAGAAGATAGCTTGGATCTGCCAAAGATAGGAACAGGAATAGGCCATTCATCCCCTCAAGCCTATTCTCCCATTCATCTAGATAATGGCTGATTTGTATTTTAACTTTGTTTACCCACCTTGATTCCATATTCCCTGATGCCCGTACCTAACAAAAAATCTAGCCATCTCAGTTTTGAATATTATATTTGACCCCCAGCCTTGACAACTTTCTGCAGTGAGAGTTCCAGATTTCTATTACTCTTAGTCAGAACAAGTGGTCCCTGACATCACCCCGGAAATGGCTAGCTCTAATCTGAAGGTTATGCCCTTTGTTGATGGTTTTTTTCTCTCTACCCAATAAAATCCTTTAATCATCTTAATCACATCAATTAGATCACCCCTTAATCCTCTATAACTGAGGGGGTGAATTTCTGTGGGGTTTTTCTCAGTCATCCACCATATTTTGGCAGAAGAACTATGGAAAGCCCAGAAAAACAGCATAAACATCAAATCTGTGGTGGACAGGTAGGAGAATCCCCACAGAAATTCATCCCCATAATTCAATCTGTATGAGTCAGGAAAAATTAATAATAACTGCTATAACCCCCTTTCCCCCTAAACTCTCCCTTCCTCTGTCTCCAGACCCCTGCTAATGCCGGTTCTCTTTTTGTCCTTTCAATGTAAACCATGCCTTCAAACACCTAAATTCCATTTTGAGGAATTCCCCTCCTAATTTCCACTGCCTCTCCAGCTCCCACACCTCCTTTAACTTCCTCTTTTAAACACACCTCTTTGAGCGAGCTTTTGGTCATCATTCCTAGGTTCTCCTTTGGCTTGGCATCTGTTTTCCTCAAGCCTCGGTGATGCACCTTGGGACATTTTTCCAATGACGCTACCATGTGAATGAAGATTGTTGATTTTCAATGTTATTTGCCATTCAATACAAAGATTCTGAATTGCTATTGATATTTAGGAGCTGAAGCAGCCTATGACTATAACTCTGCCACAGAGATCTAGCAGTGGATAAATACTTGCTATCTTTCATGAATCACTGGCTGGTGTCTGATCACTTTACTTCCCCCACCCCACCCCATAATCCTCCAACACATGTGTGATTGTCCATCAACTCATACTGTGAGATCACTATTTTGAGGGCCCTTGGGAACTTAGTCACTGTATCCATCGCCTATTATAGTATTGCTTGTCTGCATATAAGGCTGCAGGGGGATTACTAGACTAAGCAGAGAACTGGAAAGTGTGCTGTTCTCTTACTTGAGATATCTTGTGCACGTCTTCTGACCTTCTTTGCTGAGAGGTAAGTGTCTGAAACTCTTAAAGGGAAATGCCCCATAAATTCCTGTCTACTTCGAAATAGCCCCAAATGCCTTCACAGCATACATAGAAGATTTCCTTGAAGTTTAGCTGTAAAAAGCTGAGTTGTTTTTTTTGCTCCAAAAAACTTACCATGATTAAAAGTGCATATTTGATGTCAGTTATCTGTTTCAGGAGTTTATTAGCCTGATATTAAATGCCCAGCACTATATTAAACAATAATAGGATGATACTGGATTTGCTAAATCAAAGTACAGCACAAATCACTCCGTGGTAACCTTGGGTCTCTAATTTACACAGTAAGGTGACGAAGCAGTGAACTGTACTGGAAAATTCAAATCCTGTCCCAGTAGATGACTATTATGCTGGCAAAGGTATGACCACACTTATTTTGACCTGATGATGCAACGTTTCTATTTATGGGACAGAAAATCTACCAAGAATCATGTGCTGCTTGCGTGTCAGTTTCGATTCATTTTAACGTAGGCGAAACAAAGTTATTAGGAAAATAAAGGACGTGCAGACCAGAAAGCAATTGTTATGCTTTTGGGGGACTTCAGCTGAGGCATTCATTCCAGAAGATAGAGTAAGTCGCCCGTCAAAATAACTACCCAAATATAAAAATAGCTGACCAGCCTGTTTGTTTCATCTATGTGATACTCGACACTGACAGTATTGCAATGCATGTACTAGCTTCCCCATCTGATCAACTCTTTTTGGTTTCTGCTTTCATGGGGTCTATTTAAGTACCTCTTACTTGGCGTTGACTTCCCCAGCAATTCTCCAGTCCCTGCTCCTGGTTCGCACAAGATCAAGAGGTTTGGCGAGTATCTTTCTTTGAAATCATTTGTAGTGTGGTAAGATGGCACAGACAGAGTAACAGAAATCGCTTGCTTTTCACCACAGCTGCCCTGAACTGTATGAAAAGCATTCACAGTTTGCCAGAAAACAAGCACTGAGGAAGGATTGGGAATGAGAGCACTTCAACTGTGACCAGAAAAAAATACAGTGATGGTAAGTTAATCTCTAATTTATTTTCATGTGGCAAAATTAAAGGGATAAAGCTCTCTAAATCTCCACGTAAACACATAAAACCTGAGTGGTAAACAAAATAATAACTGGGTATAATTGACTTGATTCCTAACAAGAGTCTCATATATCGTGGAATTTTTGAGTATTCATTTAGAATGCATTTAAGAGTTCCTTTTTGCTCAATATATCAAGTAGAAATAAATGGAATAGCATAGATGGATTAATCATTTCCAATATTTATTGGCAGTCCTTGTGTTACTTGAGCTATGTCATGTGTGGTCCAGGAGTCCTTGGTCATCCTGTAGAGGGGCCGTGCCCAATGTGTAGCAGAATGTGCCATTGGTAACAAAAGAGCTTAGAATCACACAAAAATGAATGATCGCAGTGACAGCTGTCAACTATGGGCTGGTTAGCTGAAAGAGAAATTTGCCTCTATCCTTTACTTCATTGTTGCGGACAAGTTATGCACTTGTGCAATTGTTTATAGTTAGCAGTGAATTCAAACTGTTGGTGCCATTATGCTACCTGTACTTTAAAAGCAGATTTTCAGTTTTCACAAAACTATAAGCTGACAAAAAACAGAGCTTATTCTAGGTATAAAGAAGAACACTACACTTTGGATAAATTATGATTTTAATGGCAAAATAGTTAAATTCTCTGTTAAGCCAGCCTTTTGTTACAGCTTCTGTTTCTTTCACAGGTGATGGAGAGTCAATGTTGTTTTCAATTTTACAATAGATAACTGAGTGGTTCAAAGAGTAGGAACTACTCTTTCACTTTTTGGTTGGGTGTCGGCTACAATATGCCATGTGGTGCATTAGTATGTGGAGTAGTGTGGAAACAGTGTGGAAGTAAAGGGCAGTGATACACTCACCTAGGGTATCTAATGATACAAGCATGTTATTCTGTGGTTTTTAGCCAACTGTTGCAAGATACCATCTTTATTCCACAATATCCTACAGGTTCATGGACAATATTGGTGTCCACTATTAGTTTAATGAATCTACTACTTTTTGACTTGGATTCCTTGTCCAAGTAATATATTTTTAATTTTATGATAATCTCATGCTAATAATTTGGTAACACTTCCTGTAGTCTCATATGATTCCCATAAAAACCTTGTCCAAAACATAGGTCCATAGGTATGATCATTATCCCATGTGTTTGTGTACGTTTAGGTGTAGACCATTTGAACTATTCCATATTCTCAAATCCCAAAGGCAAAAAAGCTTGTAACATTAACACTGATCTGTAGCTTCCAACTTTAAGACAATAGAAGCAAAGTATTTCTTGTTGGGAGCATTGCCAAGGCCACACTGACTTATAAATAGTTACATTCTTATTTTCCTTGGAATCAAGAACATTCTTCGGGTTCGGCAGATGTTCTTCATATTCTTTCAGTCTCTTAATCAAGAAGCTGAATTCTGATGTGAGACAGGCTGTGTGATGAGAAGGAACATGCCTGTAATGTCCTTCTCAACACAGGACCAAGTTCAAGCTGCATGGAACCCATAGTACTTGTAAGTCTGGAGCATCTTGGAAAGTCTAAACAACTATGTTCTTCCAACATGTATTGGCGCAGGCTGGAATTATACTGTTACAGTACAACACACTGAAAGCTTAGATTTTCTCAGCTTATAGAAGCATTTTGTAGCCTTGTTCTTCCCCTTTTATTCAACCGTTTGTATTCCGTGTGAATGTTTGCTTATCTTTAAATGGACATTTTCCATTCTCAGCAGATTGAAGGTTAAAAGTCTGATTTGTTGAACTGGAAGATGGCCAGTAAACAGCATGATTAACCACAGTGAAGGTGGGCGGGGAGAGAGCAACCAATCTACCAGTAGAATTTGGAGTCAATTTGATCCATGACGACCCTGACCAATCAGACTCGAACGACAAGGTGGACCACCAATATGAGGGTCCAAAGTCTATAGGACAGATCAAAGACCAGCTGAGCATTGTCTTTTTCAAGTGATGTGTGTTGAAAAGCTACCAACATTTCTCAAGAACTACAAATCAAGCAGATTCCAGCGCAATTGTGTCCAGCCATGACTGCAATGAACAAATTGGAGTTTGCTTTTCTGATTAGCACAGTACCATCTTGCCTTCAAGACACATTTAGGGCAGACATCAGGAGTTTTCCTTCACACATGGATGGATCCATACATGGAATAGATTTCCAGATATAGTAATAGAGATGAAATTGCTAGAATTGTGTAAGAAACAATAAAACAGCTAAAATAGGGAAACAATATGTTTTTTCAAGCTAGGAGAACTGAGATGGGCTGAATGGCTTTCTTCCTTTGTAAAGACTTTGTGATTTTGAACTCTTTGGCTGTAATTTGTCCTTTTATTTTTGCATTGCCGTTGTATAGGGTTATGATTCCAGAGCCATTGCTATACATTTCTATACAGTTATATGATAGAAAGTACAAAAGTTGTGGGAGGTGGGGGGTCCTAATGGCTCAGTGGGTAAATGCATACACTAGGTGTACTTGAGCCATACAGACCAGCTGGATCTCCAGTGGCCAGTTAGCTAATCTTGGCCAAGGTGTTGATGGAAGCATTATAATTGGCCTAAGTGACTTCATAGAATATAGAATGTTTACAGCCCAATAGAAGGCCATTCAGCCTGTTGCGTGAATGCTCTACAAGACCAATCCAGCTACCCCCACTCCCTGCCCCTTCCCCATAGCCCTGCAGATTTTTTCCCTTCAAGTATTTATCTAATTCCCTTTGGAAAGTCATGATTGAATCTGCTTTCACCGCCCTTTCAGGCAGTGCATTCCAGATCAGAACCACTTGCTGCGTAAAATAGCTATTCCTCAAGTCACCTTTAGTACTTTTGCCAAACACCTTAAATCGGTGCCCTCTGTTTATAGATCCTTCGGCCAATGGGAACAGTTGAACAGTTTCTCTCTATTTACTCCGTCTAGTCCCCTCATGATTTTGAATACCTCTATCTAATCTCCTCTCAACATTCTCTGCTCTAAGGAGAACGACCCCAGCTTATCCACGTAACTGAAGTACCTCATTCATGGAACTATTATAGTAAATCTATTATGCATCCTCTCAAAGGCCTTCACTTCCATCCTACAGCATGGTGCCCAGTATTGGGTACAATACTCCAGTTGTGGTCAAGCCAGTATATTATAAAGGGTCATCATCACTTTCTTGCTCTATGCCTCTATTTATAAGGCGCACATCCCATATGCTTTTATAACCACTTTTTCAACTTGCCCTTCCACCTTCAAAGATATGTGCACATATACCCTCAGGTCTCTCTTCCTACACTCCCTTTAGGATTGTACCCTTTAGTTTATGTTACTTAACCAGGAGAATGCAAAAGAGCCACAACCAAAGTTTCTGGCCCTTATCACTATCTCATTCTTACTACCGGCACATGTGTATAGATGTCTGGTGCCAATGTGGCCAGGCCTAACTGTGATGCCTATTTTGGTTGAATAGCTTGCTGAACCCACAATCTAGATTCGCAAGTAAAGAATGATCGTTTACGTGAGCTGCCATAAGATGGCCGGTATCTGTGGAATCAAGTCCAGCAGGGTTTGGTGTCTTGAGGAGGAAATTGAAAGAAAAGGTCCAAAAGATCATGTTAAGACAGAGCCAATGGCAACATCGACGAAGAAGTTCAATAGGCTGGATATATACCGGCCAGGATAAACTCAAACTAGTGTGAGATGGCCTTCTGGCCTTAGTGTACTCAGGGATTAAAGTGGGAGTGATTTACAAGTTAAGCATTATATTTGTGTCAATGTGCATCTGAAACTGCTTTGCAGTAACATAAGCATAGAATCTTATAGCATAGGAGGAGGCCATTTAGCCCATCATGTCTGTGCTAGCTCTTTGAAAGGTATCCAGTTAGTTACACTCCTTTGCTTTTTCCCCACAGCCCTGCAAATTTCTCCTTTTCAAGTATTTGTTGAATTCCCTTTTGAAAGTAATTCTTGAATCTGCTTCCACCACTCTTTCAGGCAGTGCATTCCAGATCATAACAACTCACTGCATAAAAAAAACTCATCTTCATACCCCCTCCCCAGCATTTTTTAGCAATTATCCTAAATCCGTGTCCCTCCTGCCAGTAGAAACAGATTCTCCTTATTTACTCTATCAAAATGCCTCAGAATTCAATTTACCTTCCATTTTCCCGAATTAATATTGTTGCCCAAATTTTCATTGTGCTACCAGCAGTAAAACATTACCACTGTCACTGCCAGTTTGAATCACTGGAAAATTAAATGGTAAAATTGCTGCTCACTGGGAAACCACATGTATTAAGGCAAATATGCAGCCCCACCTCTGACACTAGACAGGAATGAGAAACTTTGATGTGTGCTATTCTCGTCCAGCCCTGGATTTTCTGTCTTAGGAAGGGATAGTTAATCTTAGGCAATCAAAAATAGTCCAGGAGACGACTCTAGCCCTAATATTGTACTAGGTGATCTCCACTCCCAGCCACAAAGAGGTCCCGCTCTCGCTCAGTGTTCAGTTCACGAGTGACAACTTGTTCCAGAGCTCCGCTATTCTCTGGAAAAGGAGCAGCTCCTGACATCTAACCTAGATCTGGCCTTACATAACTTGAGATTGAGGCCCGGGTCCTCACTTACCTATTTCAGCATCCTGGAGGTTACCATTGACCAGAAATTGAACTGGAGTAGCCATATAAATACCATGGCTACAAGAGCAAGTCAGAGGCTAGGAATCCTGTGGCGAGTAACTCACCTCCTGACTCCCCAAAGCCTGTCCACCATCTACAAGGCACAAGTCAGGAGTGTGATGGAATACTGTCCACTTGCCTGGATGGGTGCAGCTCCAACAACACTCAAGAAGCTCAACACCATCCAGGACAAAGCAGCCCGCTTGATTGGCACCCCATCCACAAACATTCACTCCTCCACCACTGAAGAACAGTGGCAGCAGTGTGTACCAACTACAAGATGCACTGCAGCACCTTCTAAACCTGCGACCTCTATCACCTAGAAGGACAAGGACAGCAGATGCGTGGGAACACCACCACCTGCAAGATCCCCTCCAAATCACACACCATCCTGACTTGGAACTATATCACTGTTCCTTCACTGTTGCTGGGTCAAAATCCTGGAACTCCCTTCGTAACAACACTGTGGGTATACCTATCCTGCATGGACTGCAGCGGTTCAAGAAGGCAGCTCACTACCACCTTCTCAAGGGCAATTAGGGATGGGTAATAAATGCTGGCCTGGTCAGCAATGCCCACATCCCATGAACAAATGAAAAAATTCATTGAGACAAGCTGTCTGCACAAACAGAATCTAGTCCCATCACCTTCTAAGGTTCAATCAAATCACCGCTAAACTATGCTTCCCTAAACTGTAGAGTCCCAGCTCTTTGAGCCTGTCTTGGTAGCTGAGAAGCTTTAAAGTGAGGATTAATCTTGTGGTGCTCCATTGCACCCTTTCCAAAGCCTCAACCTTCTTGCATAGAAACCTTTGATTTCATTTTCCCATCACAGCTTCTTTTGAATGATTCCAGAGTTTTTATTTCTCCTAACCTATCAAGAAGAGCATCCACATTGAACATGTATTGTCGAAAGAAATGCCCCTTGACATCAATCCTAAGCTTGTCTTTAAGATGTGTACCTATATTCCCCTGTCCTGCAGACGAGGTTTATTAGATTACCTAACCCGACATGCTGTACCAGCTTTAGCTGGATTAGCTTCTGTCGCACAGAGTCAGTCAGATCCAGTTTCAAGATAGATGACCCAGTGCTCTTCATTTGGAGGGAAGTGGGACACAAGATCTTTATCTTTTTCCATCCGTCTGGAGCTGTTTAATGCTGTCTCCCACATACGCAGATGGAAAGTAAATCATATTGCAGTTTAGACTGAAGATATGTATTTCCAGTAACTTTAAATATCAGGTGGTCAGGCCTCATAATTATGAATCATTCTATCCCATCATTTATAGTATGTTTGATAATAATGAGAAACAGATAATGTCAGAGTCTCGATATTCAGCCGTACCCTACAATATCCCAACTCAGGAAAAGTGGAAGATACCAGATTTGATCTGATTGGGGCTAATTGCACAACTGATCTCATTTAACCTGTCTCTTTGAGTTCATAAAGCTGGTTTGTACCGTACAGATATCTACCAGCCAGGATAGGTTTCTCTCCTGTCTATTGTAACATGACTTTGCAATAATTTGTGATCTTCATCTCCATTCTACATGAGGAGATGTCAAAAGTGATACACAGGTACAGAATGAGGAAGAGGGAGCACACTAACATTAAATATCGCTGGAGTGAATGCAGTCACTGGACAAACATTGCAGTCGTTCTGCACTCAGTAAGGTCCCCCACAAATAGCAATGAGATGAATGGAGGTGAGGAATGGCAGTCAAGATACTGAGAACACT
Source organism: Heterodontus francisci (assembly GCF_036365525.1). NCBI lineage: Eukaryota > Metazoa > Chordata > Chondrichthyes > Heterodontiformes > Heterodontidae > Heterodontus > Heterodontus francisci. The sequence goes on along the minus strand of NC_090412.1, from coordinate 17,763,301 downwards.
CCCCACTGTGCCACGGAGCAGGACATGAACACACAACCTTCTCAGAGGAAAGAGTGCTACCAATTAGGGCAGCCTGTGGAGCTCAACCATTTTAATCTGAAAGATGATGTAATTGTGCATGTCAGCCTTGGTTCAGTGGGTAGCATTCTTACTTCCAAATCAGAAGGTTGTTAGTTCAAGCCTCCAGCTTGAAAATGTGACTATTGGATTTCAATGTAGGCAAATGTGATGTAATCCACTTAGTATCTAAAAAGGATATAGAACTGAGTACTTTTTAAATGGTGAATTGACAAAAACCGTGGAGGTTCAAAGAGACTTAGGAGCCCATGTGCATAGATCATTAAAATGGCATGGACAGGTACAGAAAACAATCAAAAAGGCTAATGAAATGCTGGATTTTATATCGAGAAGACTAGAATACAAGGAGGTTGAAGTTATACAAAGCACTGGTTAAATGGCACCTAGAGTACTGTGAACAGTTCTAGGCACCACACTTTAGGAGGGATATATTGGCCTTGGAGGGAGTGCAGCATAGATTTACCAGAATGCTGCCTGGACTCAAAAGTTTAAATTACAAGGAGGTGAGGAATGGCGGTCAAGATACACAAACTAAGCTTGTATTCCCTGCAATTTAGAAGGTTATGAGGTGATTAATTTGAAGATTTCAAGACATTAAGGGCAACTGATAGGGGAGATAGAGAGAAACTATTTCCACCAGTTGTGGAGTCTAGAACTAGGGGGCATAGTCTAAAAATCAAAGTCAGGCCTTTCAGGAGTGAAGTTAGGAAATACTTCTACATGTAGAAATTTGGAACTCTCTCCTGCAAATGGCAATTGATGCTAGCTCAATTGTTAATTTTAAATCTTAGATTGATAGATTTTTGTTAACCGAAGGTATTAAGGGAAATGGGCAAAGGCAGGTATATGAAGTTAGGTCGCAGTTCAGCCAGGATGTCATTGAACAGTGGAACAAGCTCGAGGCCTCCAACTGTTCCTATGTTCCGCACTCAGAGACTTGAGCACATAATCTAGGCTGACACTTCTGTGTAGTACTGGAAGGGCTGCATTGTGAGAGGTGCGTCTTTTGGATGAGATGTTAAACCAAGGTCCTGTCTTCATCGTTAGGTAGCCATAAAAGATCCCCTGGCATTACTTGAAGAAGAGCAGGGAATTCAACTGATGTCTTGGTCAACATTCCTCCCTCAACCACCAAAGCTATTTCTGAATGTGAACGGTCACTTCATGCAATTCATTGGGATGTCCTGAGGACAAAATGAGGAGTGTTATGACCAGGTGAGAAAGAGGTCTAGGGTTCCCTTTCAGCCTTCACCTTGTCTTACTGTAACAGGAATTAATTTTAAGCACACAGTGTTTTTAGCTCCCCCTTGGTGAATCCTTGTTCACCACTTTCCAATTATAAGGCAAAGAAACCAGCACAAACAGGCTTTCTTAGGTTTAAAGAAGAAACGTTGAAATTTATTAAACTTAAACTCTAATTCGGTTAATGCTTACGGACACACACCACGCCCCATGCTAGCACGCATATGCGATACACACATGCAAATAGAGATGGAAAAGAGCAGAAGATAAATAGAGTGGAAAGGTTTGAGGCAGTATCTGAAGAATTGTTGTTATGGTTCTTTGAGCTCACTGTAGAGTCCTTGATTGTAGGTAGATCTTGCTTTTCGTTGGGGCCCAGTATTCTTCTTAAACCTTGTTTGCTGTAGGAGACTTTTCTCTCTTGAGGTTCATGTATCTTCAGTGGATTCAGAGGCTTGTGAGAAAGAGATGGGAGCAGACAGGAGAGATCTTCTCAGTCCAGGAGCAAACAGACTTTCTGCCCAAACTGTTTGTACAAATTCAAAAATCTCAGGTTGCTCAGCAGGGTTAGTCATGTGACTAGCTGGTTTGACCATGACCGTTTGTGTATTCGGCCATCTTACCAGTCAACCTGGAATGCAAATTCCCCCACCTTCAACGTCTGGTGATCAAAAGTCCATTGTGGGTTGAATGTCAGGGAATGGCTGCTTTGTCCTTCCAAACACTGTCTGTTAAAATGCAAATACCTTTTCCAGCCACGGCTGATCTGTTTAGCAAGTCCTTTCTTCACTCCAGTAACTGTTAAAAATCAAGTTCATGACAAAATGAATGTGCCTCATTCTTGGCAGGTGGGGACCTAGCATGACAGGAGTTATATAAATGCAAATGAGGAGGCACTGTATAACCACAGGTTATTTACTTTAAGTGAGAACTATTTCTGTCACCCAAAACTCTTTGGCCTTTGAAAACTTGTGCTGTGGGTTTTCAAACTTGCTTTTTCCTAAATATCTAATTCTCCGACATTTATTCATGCCAAAGTATATAGCTAGTTTGTAACAAGAGGCCTGTGGGTAGAAATACCAATCAACAACATTCATATACAAATCCTAATTCATTCATACTGCATTCTGTGGTACACCATTCTTAATTCAGTGTTCTGGAGAGCTTTCTGGGGCTCTATGGGTTGCACTCTCACTTCTGAGTCAGGAAATTGTGGGTTCAAGTCCCACTCCAGATATGTAAGTGCACAATCTAGTCTGGTATCAATACTGCACTGTCAGAAACCTCATCTGTCTGCAACCAATGCCAGTGAAATAGATTAGACCACAATGTGGGCTCTGATTGTGTGAGCATTGGTTACCATAGTTCCTGCATTGCGACAACACATGGGAAAGTTTTTTGTTGACCATTAAGTGCTTTGGCGCATCCTGGGGTAGTGATAGGTGCTATATAAATGCAGGCTTTTCTTCAGTGAAATAGCATACAGAGGAATGTAGTAGCATACACAGGAATGTGGAATGAGCGTAAGGTTCGTACAGGCGTGCCATTGAATGGAATTTCTCCCCTCCATTCTCAGTAGCACTGCTTGTCTCCTGCACTATTGCTGCATGGAGTTTGCCATGGTAACCAGGTGTTGCTTCTTCAATTCCAGGAAGGACAAACCTAAGTGAAAGTAATAAATGATACAATTCAATCCAATTCAATTATGATTTAAATAATTGAGCAGATTAGCTCTTAGAAACGGGATCATAATAGAACTGAATTGATTTTTTTTTCCCCTTGATCTTCTCTTGGTCTCTGTACTCAAATTCTAAAGGCCAGTCATCACATCACCTTTCACCATCAGCCGAGCTGTCTTGCTAAAGGAACTTGTAGATAATTTTTGGCTCAGAGCTACACTTTGTAATTTTATATTATCATTTTATTGCAGTAATTTCACACAGACACAAAGTGTTGTTTTTTCTGTTATTTCTCCATCTGCTGTTGCTATTTTCAGGGTAATTTTCTACACCAACATCCAATGACTTGCCTATGTGGTTGACAACAGTACTTTTTTTTGGTGCCAATGAAAGCAGAACTTTATAGAACAAAGCAACACTGCCTCGCAAATCAGTTCAAAATGGCTAATCGCTTTGTTCTTTCAAGATGCATAGCATTCAGAAGAGCACATCCGGAAGGGCTGATAGATTGAATTTTTTGGGTTGAATAATATATGGAAACCAACATGTGATCTGTATGAAGAGTTAGATAACAGATTGAAGCAAAAGTTACCCAGGAATTGTGCAATTCCAATGGAAAGTTGTCAACCATGACATTCCATTTCTATACCGATCAACAAAACCATTGCAGACCTCAATCATTCAACATTGCTCCTCTCACATCATTGTTGAAATGGTCATCAGCATGAAGCACTTCATTTCATCTCAAAGCTACAACAAGCAGACAAAACAAGAGCTTCCTTATCATTGCTGGTTGCCCAAAGTCCTGGGAGCTGCCAATTGTCCTCTAGATACATCCACATATTATTTCCTGTAACTGTGTTTCATTTCATGCCCAAATAATATGTGGTACCTAGAGTCCAACCATACCTTTTCAAAAGATTGTCTCAAGATAAAGGTAGCCTGAGAGAACAATGTTGATTGTTGGCTGGTTGGTTCTCATATTTTGGTTCGCATTGGGCAACTAGCTTCTTAGTTATATGGTCAATTTTTTTCTTTGTCTTCCTTTTAACGTGGTTCTACCTCTACACATGAAGTGGTCTATATTGTTGGAAGAATTGCTGTGGTCACAAATATTCCCTCTAATTTCTTTTTATTGTGTGCAGCCTGTTTGTTATAGAGTCATAGAGAGATACAGCACTGAAACAGGCCCTTCAGCCCACTGTTGCACTGCATGATCTCTTTAAGATTGCTGCATGGCCACGCATTCACACAATTCAAAGGCACAATGTTTGTTCTTTGCTGGGTAACTTGCGGATTGCTGGGTGGTTGCGCAGCCACACCCCCATCAAGCTTAGAGGGAATATTACCGGTCCCCATATGTATCAACATCGTTACACATATGAAGATTTCCTCTGGTTGAAATCAGAAACACTTTCAGAATGAAATAACAATCAGAGAAGATCTTCATGAATGTAATTATGATGGCATTACGCTGGAACCAGAGCAATCCGTCCCTTTAGATTTAATTTTGAAGGGGCTGGTTTTTGTCAGCAATTGCTTACTTTGCCTGTTCAAATCACCTTGGCTTGTCTTATTTTTCTAAACCTCTTCCATCAGAAAGTGGTTTTCTGACTGGCAAACCTTTCAGTTTATCTTCTCATTTGCAGCGTTAGCTATGTTACCTATTGTTAATTTGATTGCAGGAGAACCAGCTCTGAACATTTGTGGTGGCTTTTCCGGTGACTGCAGTTTTAATTTTGCATGATTTGTTGGACTATTATATATGAGGTCGAATGCAGCAGAATAGTGGCTGGTTGGCATCCTTTCATCTACAAAAGATGAAGGACACACAGCAAACAATCCATTTCGGTGGGGTGTCTTCTCTTGGTGCACCTTTGCTGATGGCTGTGAAGGCCAATCCTTGAGAGGCAGGTTCTGCCACAAGTGCTGCACGTGAAGCTGCTAAGTGACGCTGTGAGTTGTTGTTTTTGACGTTGGCACCTGTTGCCAAGCTGCTGTAACCATTGGTCATCATGGTAGTGTATACCAGTCCACAGGATGTGTTGCCATTTCCCTCCTGCACCAGCTAGTGACTCCCACGTGCGATAATCGATATTTAGGGCCTTCATGTCACGCTTGCAAGCATCCTTGAAGTGGCACTTTGGGTGTCCACTGGTTGTCTGGCCATGGCTACCTCACCATACAGAAGGTCCTTGGGTTTGCAACCGTCTTCCATCCTGTGGACATGTCCGATCCACCAAAGCTGCCTCTGTTAGTTTAGTGCCAACACACTTGGGAGCTGTGCCTTTGAGAGGACTGCCACATTTATGATTTGCCAGGATATACCCACAATGCACCGCAGACAGTGAACATAGAAATTATTGAGCTTCTTTTCCTGAAGCAGAACAGTGATGCGTTAATAAAAACTATAATATTACATAGATTTTCAACACTGTTGAAACCGAGACACAATGCACAGCCTCCTCCTCTAACTTAATCTGTCCTAGGATCAAAAATTGAGAACATGGGATTTTACAGGAACAGGAAAGATCACCAAGGATGACAACCTGTCCAGTTCCAGTGATTTGGAAATCTTGTACCCTGCAATGCCTTTTATGTCTCTCTTTCAAATTTTTACTAATCAAATTCTTTCTTGAATTTGCTAATACATTCAACCCTCATTGCTAATCTTGGTAGTCTATTCCATGCTTTCAGTACTATCTCGATAAAACAGTTAAATTGTACTTTCACCTTTGCTCTTCTAATTTTGAGACTGTGCCCTCCTTGTCTAATCTGTATCGATGCTTATTTTGCCTATCATGTTTTAGAATCTTCAGTATGTCAATGTGTTCACCATTGAGTCTTCTCTTCTCCAGTGTAAACAATTCTAGCTTCTGCAGCCTCTGCTGCACCCTCTCCAATACCTGGATGTCTTTCTCATAATCCAGTTCATCAGAACTGAACACAGTACAATCCAAGAAGGGCCAGACATACACCCTGCACAAAACCACGATCATTCCCTGGGATGGGTCCTCCATTCTTCTGGCTTTGCAGTGCAGGATTCTATTTGCTCTCTTTACTACTTGCACACACTGTGCAGATGGCTTCAGTGATCTGTTCACCAGTACCTTTGTGCCCCCCACCCCACTTCCCTGTTGTATGATTGCCGTTAAGAGTGATGTCCCTTTAAGATCTTAGTATGCTAATGAGCTAAGTACTAGGATGCTGTCATGTGACTGCGAAGCCAGTCACTCTGCAACCGTAACACCTAGAGACAGGTCCTGTAAAGTTAGCTGTTCATAAACCTGTCTGAGATCTTCAACCGACTGAACTCCACACATCTCATTTATGTTGCATCAGACAACATAAAAAGAACTCATTACATCCCCACCCTTGATCCCGCTCCTGTGTTATCTCCTATACTGTAATGCTACATCGCTTATATTGCCACTGTTTGTTATCTGATCCCAATCTCATAACTTTGTATTTTTCCATATTAAATGACATCTGCCACTTGCCAGCTCAACTCTCCAATCTATCCAAGTCCTTCTGTATTTGATTAGTCCCTTTAGGCCCTTTCCAGTTGATTCAATCTCTCTACACCATCCCCCCACCCCCATCAGTTAGGTGCCACCATAAACTTGGAGTTTATTTATGTCTGCACTTTCAAGTCATTTATCTACATTGTAAACAGCAATAGCCTCAACGCTCATGCATCCCACTAGTTACTGCCTCCTTTGCTGTTCCGGTTCCAAGTAAAACTCTTGCTTCCTCTGCTTCAGTCAACTTTTGATCCACTTCAGTAGCACTCCACCTGTTGCCATAGCTTCCAGCCATGTGGCACTGTATCCAAAGCTTTGCTGAAATTATGGAACTCTTTACTTCCTTCCATCTTCCCGTCATTCTACAATCCTTAAGTTTGCCCTGATTTATTTTATTTTCTTTCTTGCTCTTATTAAGCTCAGCAGTCTCCTGCATCATGGGCCTTGGCCCTTCACCTTGACTTCTCAATTAGTAAAACAGAAGCTAAAAGTGCTGCATTAGGGATACTACAAATAGCAGTAATGAAATCATGTTCTCTGTCTGGATTTATCATCTCATACTTCCCTACTCTGAGTGCCTCAGATCTGCTTGTTCACGTCTTCACTCAGAAACAGAATTTACAGCTCAATGGGTAAGTACCTGATCCCACCTATTCTTAGCTAGTGTTCTTTGAACTACTATTGTAAGGTTCCCAGAGTTGCAGAACTTTCTGATAAGTACTTTGAATAATCTGGCCAGGCTCCTGGGCACACTTCAGAGTTGATTTTTTAACAGGTTTGAATGACAGTAGTTCCAGTATTGGTTCTAAACTCTGTAGAGATCTCTTCATCTGAAGTGCTCATTAGTAGGGACCTACCAAATTTACGGCCGTGAAAAATGCTTCACGGACCATGAAATCTCAGGTTCTCCATGAAATCGGCCGTGTTGCAAACGTTGCACGTTTTAGTGACTGACACAAGGCTCACCTCGCTGAGTTGTAGATGAGGGAGTGTTTCCAGTGCAGTTTTGAGGGAAGCAGTCTCAAGTATTAGCAAACAGGTGAGAATGTCAGAATGAGCAAATCAAACATGGCCACAACCATTATTGCAGCACATCAAGTGAAAGAATTTGGAAGCCAAATTCAGCGTGCCGATGGTGAAATATTGTTTTGTATAAGCTGCAATGTGTCATTGGATCACACACAGCGGGCAACGGTTCAGCGCCACTTAGAGTCCAAAAGCAATTGCAGCAGGAAGAGAGCATTTGACACAGTTGGAAAACTAACACACACAAAAAAAAACGATTTCTCATCTTTTTAAGAAGTCTACAGAGAGCTCAGAAAATCCTCTGTTCATTACAATGGAACTTATGGATGCTTTTGCAAGCACCAGCATACCATTGGAAAACCTGGTCACCCAAAGCTTCCAAAATGGTACCTCACAGGAGCTTGCCAAGTGCAAATAAACTACGACAGGACTACCTACCGAAGGATTTTGCTACACATTGTGAGGAGATGAAGTCTCAGATTAATGCATGTGAGTCTCCATGCTCACATTCAACCACTGATTTAACTGAGTAAAGAATGTAACCTGCTTATAGTTAGCTTTTTCCAATAGGTTTTGAGTATACAATAAATGCCATTTGAAACCAGAAGCCTCCCTTGTCATTTTATTGTTTTAACTAGATCATTTTCATGGTTTGTTGCGACACTGTGAAATTTACAATTTAAATACATGAAAGCGAGAAAGTCATGATTCTTAAAATGTCGTGACCATGAAATTTGTAAAATTTGACCATGAATTTGGTACATGTTTGTGCATTCAGATTCAAACTGTGCAAGGCCTGAATTGCACCTCAGAATGTGAACAAATTCACAACATACTTTGGTCCTTTCCAAATCCAGCATATTCAATCTGATTAATCATTTTACTCACACAACCTGCATTTATATGACGTCTTTAATATCCCAAGGTACCTCACAGGAGCGTTACCAAACATACTTTGGTCCTCTGTTAGTTAGATTGTGTAAACACTGGACCAGTCTGGTTTCTACACATCACGAGCATTAATGCTACCTAACAATTGATTTTCCCCATTGATTTTGCCAAATCAAGTAAAAATGTTTGTAAATACCTGTTGTCCTTCAGTGTTTTACCACAATATTTCGAAAGGTTGTTCCTCATAAACTCTTCCCATGGTGAATTTTTTTATTTAGTTTTATTGCAAATGATTCATCCTATGCGTAAACAATGTTATTTTGTAAGAAAATGGAGAACAACTGGGTAATTGTGACTTCAGGAAATTGCGCAAAATGGCCAAAATCAACTCAGCTGCCTGTTAAACATCTTTTGCAATGCTTATTGAAGTGGAAGGGAATGAAATTCGACAGAGATCTATAACAGGCAGCTTAATTTATTTTGCCCATTCCATATAGCCTTCCAAAATCAAAATTCCCTCCCCATGACTGTATATTGATATTGTTTTTCAGTATCAGCTTTGGTCAGTTGTTATCACTCTCCTCTGAGCCTGAAAGTTTTATAATCAAGCCCCAATGTAGTGTTTGATCACATAATTTAGAGTGGCACTTTAGAGCAGTAGGTGCTGAATTGTTGGAGGTGATGTCCTTTGGATGAGGTGTTTAACAAAAGTCCTGTCTGCCAGAATACACACTGCATTAAGTTTTGGAACAGCAAGGTGTTCACCTGTTTATGGCCAGCAGTCCTCACTCAAACACCAGTAAAAGAAACTGATATGGTCTTTTGTGAGAACATGCTTGGGGTATAAAAATGGCTACTGTGTTTGCTTACATTGCATCAGTGACTATGGTTCAACAGTAATTTGTTGTATGTGAAACACTGTTGGATGTTTAAAGAAAGAGATGAGACAGAGCAGTATAAACATGAGTTTTTGTCTTTCAGCATTGGACTTGAAATAATGAAATCATCGCCACAGAGTAACATATCTATACAAAAAGGACATAGCTGCAGATGCTATAAATCTGAAAAAACATGATAGCAGAAAAACTCAGCAGATTGGTTGGCATTTGTAGAGAGAACAGAACTTAACATTATATAGAAATTATAAAATATGGCTATTTAGAGCAACCAGATTGTGCTGGTGTATCCTCTAGGTGAGCAATTCTAATCCCATGTGTATGTTCTGTTCCCATATCCCTCTAGTTTCCCTTTCCTTCAACTGCCTATCTATTCATAAATGTTGACATGAAATAAGTTCTTGTCACAGATTCTGCTTTTTTTAACAATTCATCAGGGATGTGGGCCTCGCAGGCAAGGCTGGCATTTATTGCCCATCCCTAATTGCTTCTGAGAAGGTTTTGTTTGAGAAGTAGGCTTCCTTGGTTCAGCGGTAAAATATAGTCTAGGTGTTTTTGGTGATCTGTGGTAGTACAGTGAAAGGGAACTTGAGGTTCTCCCTGGATGGTCTGGTCAAATGGCTTCCTCGTCTGTATCTGTAACTGGTAACAATGTACAAAATGGATAAGACATTATAGGTCATCAGTTCAGCCCTGCTGATACCTGACAAAGTGATCCTCAATCTCAATCAGAATGTAAAGTAGTAAAATATCATAAAATATATTGCTAACTGTTATCAGATATTTTCTGCAAAGCTTTGTCTCCCCATTTAGTCTTCCCCCAACACATTAAGGCAACTGGAATGTTTAAAGCATCTGATATACTGAGCATCATGTTTGTCTTCATAAACAAAGATGATTAATTCTTGGAAAAGGTACTTCCTTGTTATAGCTTGGAAATTCAGCATGGATTTGTGCTCATCCAAAACTCTGCTCCCACATTCTAACTAGCACCAGGTTTTGTGCACCCATCACCCCTGTGCTTGCTGAGCTACATTGGCTCCTGGCCAGGCAACGCCTCAATTTTAAAATTCTCATTCTTGTTTTCAAATCCTTCCATGGCCTCACCCCTCCTTATCTTGAACCTCCTCCAGCCTTACGACCCTCTGAGATCTCTGTGCTCCTCCAAACTGGACCTCTTGCTCATCCACAATTTTTATAGCTCCATCATTGATAACTGTGCCTTCAGCTACCTCTTAATTCCCTCCTTAAACCTCACATTTCATCCCTGACACTACAACTGGTCACAGTGTCTCTGGGCTAATATTGGAACTATAACTGGCCATAGCAACTCTAGGTTGGGAGGGAGAAACATCAGCAAAGAGTACTTCTATTCAGTGACTTATGCTAGAAAGTACAGTGGGTGACCAGAATCAGACTTGACTGCATTGTTCCTCATGGTTAAATAGCCTGCCATGATACACTCTGTAGGCTCACACTTGAGTAATAACCAGCTATATGAGATTACAGTGGGCAGCTGACACCAGTCTACCCTACTACAGCATCAATATACTCCATTACAGCACATTCTAACCTACTACAGCACAGTCTACCCGACTACAGCACAATCTAACCTGCTACAGCACAGTCTACCCTGCTACAACACTGTCTAACCTACAACAGCACAAAAAAAACTACAGCACAGTCTATCCTACTACAGCACAATCTATCCTGCTACAGCACAATCTATCCTGCTACAGCACAATCTATCCTGCTACAGCACAGTCTACCCTACTACTGCACTGTCTACCCTACCACAGCAGAAAAAAAACTACAGCACAGTCTACCCTACTACAGCAGAATCTACCCTGCTACAGCACAGTCTACCGTACGACAGCACTGTCCAACCTACTACAGCACAAAAAAAAACTACAGCACAGTCTACCCTGCTACAGCACTGTCTAACCTACTACAGCAAAAAAAGAAACTACAGCACAGTCTATCCTACTACAGCACAGTCTACCCTACTGCAGCACAGCCTACCCTACTGCAGCACAGTCTACCCTACTACAGCACCAGTCTACTCTACTACAGCACAGTCTACCCTACTACAGCACAGTCTACCCTGCTACAGCACAGTCTATCCTGCTACAGCACAGTCTACCCTACTACAGCAGAATCTACCCTGCTACAGCACAGTCTACCTGACTACAGCACCAGTCTACCCTACTACAGCACCAGTCTACCTGACTACAGCACCAGTCTACCCTACTACAGCACAGTCTACCCTACTACATTCCAGTTTACCCTACTACAGCACAGTCTACTCTACTACAGCACCAGTCTACCCTACTACAGCACCAGTCTACCCTACTACAGCACCAGTCTACCCTAGAACAGCACAGTCTACTCTACTACAGCACCAGTCTACTCTACTACAGCACAATCTACCCTACTACAGCACAGTCTACTCTACTACAGCACAGTCTACCCTACTACAGCACCAGTCTACTCTACTACAGCACCAGTCTACCTGACTACAGCATCAGTCTACTCTACTACAGCACAATCTACCCTACTACATTCCAGTTTACCCTACTACAGCACAGTCTACTCTACTGCAGCACCAGTCTACCCTCCTACAGTACCAGTCTACCCTTACAGCACAGTCTACTCTACTACAGCACCAGTCTACCTGACTACAGCACCAGTCTACTCTACGACAGCACAATCTACCCTACTACAGCACAATCTACCCTACTACAGCACAATCTACTCTAATACAGCACCAGTCTACCCTCCTACAGCACAGTCTACTCTACTACAGCACAGTCTACTCTACTACAGCACAGTCTACTCTACTACAGCACCAGTCTACTCTACTACAGCACCAGTCTACTACAGCATCAGTCTACCCTACTACAGCATCAGTCTACCCTACTACAGCACCAGTCTACCCTACTGCAGCACAGTCTACTCTACTACAGCACAGTCTACTCTACTACAGCACAGTCTACCCTACTACAGCACAGTCTACTCCACGACAGCACAGTCTACTCTACTACAGCACCAGTCTGCCCTACTACAGCACAGTCTACTACAGCATCAGTCTACCCTACTACAGCACCAGTCTAACCTCCTACAGCATAAGTCTACCCTACTACAGCACCAGTCTACCCTACTACAGCACAGTCTACCCTCCTGCAGCACAGTCTACTCTAATACAGCACCAGTCTACCCTACTACAGCACAGTCTACTCTACTACAGCACCAGTCTACTCTACTACAGCACCAGTCTACCCTACTACAGCACAGTCTACTACAGCATCAGTCTACCCTACTACAGCACCAGTCTACCCTACTGCAGCACAGTCTACTCTACTACAGCACAGTCTACCCTACTACAGCACAGTCTACTCTAATACAGCACCAGTCTACCCTACTACAGCACAGTCTACTCTACTACAGCACCAGTCTACTCTAATACAGCACCAGTCTACTCTACTACAGCACCAGTCTACTCTACTACAGCACAGTCTACCCTACTACAGCACCAGTCTACCCTACTACAGCACCAGTCTACTCTAATACAGCACCAGTCTACTCTACTACAGCACAGTCTACTCTACTACAGCACAGTCTACTCTAATACAGCACCAGTCTACCCTACTACAGCACAGTCTACTCTACTACAGCACAGTCTACTCTAATACAGCACCAGTCTATCCTACTACAGCACAGTCTACCCTACTACAGCACAGTCTACTACAGCATCAGTCTACCCTTCTACAGCACAGTCTACTACAGCACAGTCTACCCTACTACAGCACCAGTCTACTCTACTACAGCACCAGTCTATCCTACTACAGCACAGTCTACCCTACTACAGCACAGTCTACTACAGCACAGTCTACCCTACGACAGCACCAGTCTACTCTACTACAGCACCAGTCTACTCTACTACAGCACAGTCTACCCTACTACAGCACAGTCTACTCTAATACAGCACCAGTCTACCCTACTACAGCACAGTCTACCCTAGTACAGCACAGTCTACTACAGCATCAGTCTACCCTACGACAGCACAGTCTACTCTACTACAGCACCAGTCTATCCTACTACAGCACAGTCTACCCTACTACAGCACAGTCTACTACAGCACAGTCTACCCTACGACAGCACCAGTCTACTCTACTACAGCACCAGTCTACTCTACTACAGCACAGTCTACCCTACTACAGCACAGTCTACTCTAATACAGCACCAGTCTACCCTACTACAGCACAGTCTACCCTAGTACAGCACAGTCTACTACAGCATCAGTCTACCCTACTACAGCACAGTCTACTACAGCACCAGTCTACCCTACTACAGCACAGTCTACTCTACTGCAGCACCAGTCTATCCTACTGCAGCACCGTCTACCCTACTACAGCATCAGTCTACCCTACTACAGCACAGTCTACCCTACTACAGCACAGTCTACTCTACTACAGCACCAGCGACCCGGGTTCAATTCTGGGAACTGCCTTTGTAGAGTTTGCAAGTTCTCCCTGTGTCTGCGTGGGTTTTCTCCGGGTGCTCCGGTTTCCTCCCACAAGCCAAAAGACTTGCAGGTTGGTAGGTAAATTGGCCATTATAAATTGCCCCTAGAATAGGTAGGTGGTAGGGAAATATAGGGACAGGTGGGGATGTGGTAGGAATATGGGATTAGTGTAGGATTAGTATAAAAGGGTGGTTGATGGTTGGCACAGACTCGGTGGGCTGAAGGGCTTGTTTCAGTGCTGTATCTCTAAACTAAACACAGTCTACCCTACTACAGCACAGTCTACTACAGCATCAGTCTCCCCTACTACAGCACAGTCTACTACAGCACAGTCTACCCTACTACAGCACCAGCCTACCCTACTACAGCACCAGCCTACCCTACTACAGCACAGTCTACTACAGCACAGTCTACCCTACTACAGCACAGTCTACCCTACTACAGCATCAGTCTCCCCTACTACAGCACAGTCTACTACAGCACAGTCTACCCTACTACAGCACCAGCCTACCCTACTACAGCACAGTCTACTACAGCACAGTCTACCCTACTACAGCACAGTCTACCCTACTACAGCATCAGTCTCCCCTACTACAGCACAGTCTACTACAGTACGGTCTACCCTACTACAGCACAGTCTACCCTACTACAGCACCAGTCTACCCTACTACAGCACCAGTCTACCCTACTACAGCACAGTCTACCCTACTACAGCACCAATCTACCCTGCTACAGTACGGTCTACCCTACTGCAGCACAGTCTACCCTACTACAGCACAGTCTACTCTACTACAGCACCAATCTACCCTACTGCAGCACAGTCTACCCTACTACAGCACAGTCTACCCTACTACAGCACCAGTCTACTCTACTACAGCACAGTCTACCCTACTACAGCACAGTCTACTCTAATACAGCACCAGTCTACCCTACTACAGCACAGTCTACTCTACTACAGCACAGTCTACTCTACTACAGCACCAGTCTACCCTACTACAGCACAGTCTACCCTACTACAGCACAGTCTACCCTACTACAGCACCAGTCTACCCTAGTACAGCATCAGTCTACCCTACTACAGCACAGTCTACCCGAGTACAGCATCAGTCTACCCTACTACAGCACAGTCTACCCTACTGCAGCACAGCCTACCCTACTGCAGCACAGTCTACCCTACTACAGCACCAGTCTACCCTACTACAGCACCAGTCTACTCTACTACAGCACAGTCTACCCTACTACAGCACAGTCTACCCTACTACAGCACCAGTCTACCCTAGTACAGCATCAGTCTACCCTACTACAGCACAGTCTACCCGAGTACAGCATCAGTCTACTCTACTACAGCACAGTCTACCCTACTGCAGCACAGCCTACCCTACTGCAGCACAGTCTACCCTACTACAGCACAGTCTACCCTACTACAGCACAGTCTACCCTACTACAGCACCAGTCTACCCTACTACAGCACCAGTCTACCCTACTGCAGCACAGTCTACCCTACTGCAGCACAGCCTACCCTACTGCAGCACAGTCTACCCTACTACAGCACCAGTCTACCCTGCTACAGTACGGTCTACCCTACTACAGCACCAGTCTACCCTACTACAGCACAGTCTACTCTAATACAGCACCAGTCTACCCTACGACAGCACAGTCTACTCTAATACAGCACCAGTCTACCCTACTACAGCACAGTCTACCCTACTACAGCACAGTCTACTCTAATACAGCACCAGTCTACCCTACGACAGCACAGTCTACTCTAATACAGCACCAGTCTACCCAACTACAGCACAGTCTACCCAACTACAGCACAGTCTACCCAACTACAGCACAGTCTACTCTAATACAGCACCAGTCTACCCTACTACAGCACAGTCTACTCTACTACAGCACAGTCTACTCTACTACAGCACCAGTCTACTCTACTACAGCACCAGTCTACTCTACTACAGCACCAGTCTACCCTACTACAGCACAGTCTACCCTACTACAGCACCAGTCTACCCTGCTACAGTACGGTCTACCCTACTACAGCACCAGTCTACCCTACTACAGCACAGTCTACGCTAATACAGCACCAGTCTACCCTACTACAGCACAGTCTACTCTAATACAGCACCAGTCTACTCTACTGCAGCACAGTCTACTCTACTACAGCACAGTCTACTCTACTACAGCACAGTCTACCCAACTACAGCACAGTCTACTCTACTACAGCACCAGTCTACTCTACTACAGCACCAGTCTACTCTACTACAGCACCAGTCTACCCTAGTACAGTACAGTGTACCCTCGTACAGCACAGTGTACCCTACTACAGCACAGGCTACCCGAGTACAGCACCAGTCTACACTAGTACAGCAGAGTCTACCCTACTACAGCACAGTCTACCCTACTACAGCACCAGTCTACCCTACTGCAGCACAGTCTACCCTAGTACATCATCAGTCTACCCTACTACAGCACTGGGCCAGCATACTGCAGCACGATTTTGCACCCTCAGGGGATGAGTGAAGAATATTGGGGGCAAATGTTCAAGTTGAACCAACCAAACAAGGGAGAGCAAAATAAAATGTGTGTATTTGATGCATACATTTTTTCACACATATTTTGGATAACTAAGTCAGCTTGGCTGATTTTAAAAGCCATCCCCATAAAATGTGAAGTCAATGCAACACTTATTGGCTGCATGTAAAACCATTAACAGTGCCATTCCCAAACAGAAAAGCATTGAAATTGCTTGGAGCAGTGGCGATTTGAAAATAGACTGCACTTGAGTGTGGAACATGACAGTGGTCTGATAATTTTTGCATGCTGAAAAACACTCCTCTCCGGTCTTGTCTGTCTCACTGTTCTGGATCTCTTAAAAGGATGAAGGTATGTGACGAATTTGTAGATGACGCGAACTGTGAATTCCGGTTTGCAGAAAGATTTACTTAGCTTGCAAATGACAGGCTTTGATGAGACATATCAATGGCAACTAACGAGAACCGCTTCAGTTGTGCATTAGAAAACAAACCGCAGTATTGTTCCAGTTCCTATTCCTGTGCTTGTTTTTGAAGTTAAATGTGGCAGCAGTTGAGTGAAATATTTCCAGACTGGATTTAGTGTTCCCTTTAGTCTTTCCCCGGGTCAGGGAAAAGAACACTAATCTCTCCATAAAAGGCGCCAATTCAGTCACCTTTTCTCTCCAGTACCCCAGCTGCAAAGGTGCAACTTCCCGACTCTCATCCCCACAATTTGCTGTCATGGCGATATTGGCAACGATCATCCTAAGTTGGACCATTGTGCTCACTGCTACTCCATTGCAAAATTTACTCCAAATCTTGCTGGAAAACTATTTGAATTCGTCGCAGTGAGCATAGCTGAGGGAGTGCTGTACCATTGGAGATGGCATCTTTCAGATGAGACTGTTGTCCAGTGTGTTCTCTCAAGCGGGTGTAAAACATTGCATAGCACTATTCAAAGGTGGTCAGGGAAGTTCTCCCCAGTGTCCTGGCCATTTGTTATCCCTCAGCCAACATCAGCAAAATTTTCTAATTAGTCATTTATTTCATTGCTATTTCTGGGACCTGGCTGTGTACAAATTGCCTGCTGTGTTTCCTTACATTACAACAGTGATTGCACTTCCAAAAGCAATTAATGGCTGTGAAACGCTTTGGGAGGTCACGTAAGACAAGAAAGTTTGTTTCTTTTCTCTTTAAGGGCTATTTTTATATCTGTCTGGTGAGTTCAGTTGCTGGAACAGTGATCCCACTAGCCCCCAGTCCCTTCCTATTGCAGTTGTGTGAACAATATGGAAACAAAGGGCTGAATTTTAGTAGCTTGCGCGGTGCCTCATTAGCATGAAAGGGGCGGAGCGCCCACCCCTGGTGACGTAGAGGGGGTGGGTGCACCATCCCCAGCAACGGTATCCAGCGCCACCGCGCAGGCGCCATTTTTAAAGGGCTACAAGCCCTTCAGTAACACTTAAATTTTTAAAGCCAAAGAATGGTCAAAAAATAAAGTTACACATTTACCAACATTTTCAATCTCCTCTCCCACAGCTCCAATGACTAATCAATTTATTAATTGGCCTCTTACCCTCCCCCCCCCAGAAAACTTTTATTCAGATCCTGACCTTTTCCCCCCTGAACTTTATTAACTTTAACCCTCAACCCCTTCCCACCATCCCCCTCACTAAATAGAAGAGTTTTCCCCACTCCACCCCCCACCCCCCCCCCCCCCCCACACCGCCCTGAAAGTTTCACTCCGCCCCCCTCCCTGCCAATGGTCCACCTCGGATCGCCGAATGGAGATCCGAAGGCACGGGAGTTCCGGCAACCGGAATATCAGAGCAGGATGCCCATCGCTGCAAGGTAAGTTATTAGTCTTTCATTTACATTTACTGAACATATTTAAATGTAGTCTCCGTCACCGTGTGGCAGGAAGGCCACCACAAGGCCTCGCCGCCAGCTGTAAAATGCAGCGGGGCCTTCCCGCCGTCGAGACCCATGGCGCACCTCTCCCAGAAGTATTTTCTTGGCCCTCCCGCCATGACCCCCAATTTCAGGCACCTTATAAAATTCAACCCCAAAGGTTTTTAGACTTCAATTGCTCAAGCAGTCTGTAATCCCAGTGCTATTTCTATTTTACCACTTGGATTGTAACACAGTGTATATGGGCACAAATTAATCACTGATGACTACATTCACAACACATAGGATTAACGATCCAAAGTACATATTAAAAACACCACATTGGATGGCAGATTAAGCTAAGGCGCCTACACCCACTGGATAAATATAATTTCTGTTACTTTGAACTTTGCATCAGTGACACCAGCCACAAGCCGAGCTCTGCCACTGAATAATTCAAAAAGAAGCTAATGAAGGCAACACAATTTAATAATTTAAACAGTACACTATGATTCCTGTGACTGCACTAAAGATACTGAGCCCACTAGTTCCATTCTGCAATGGTCTAAAGGGGCTGTGGCAATCAGACGATGTTATTTCAGAAAATTGGATCTGGCCATTGTTGAGGGAGCTATGATAATTAGCTAAAAGGTCCAACTTTTTCCAATATGCACTACATGGTCGAACTATACCATTGAGCAATAAAAATTACCAACATAAAATATTATAATTGGAGAGGTCGATTGCGTTAAATAAATTGGGTAAGGAAACAGTTCCCTGCATCCAGATTTGAATATAAAAGCAATTCTTCTTCTTCTTTGGCCTCCTTATCGCGAAAGACAATGGGTTAGCGCCTGGAGGTGGTCAGTGGTGTGTGGAGCAGCACCTGGAGTGGCTATAAAGGCCAATTCTAGAGTGACAGGCTCTTCCACAGGTGCTGCAGAAAAATTTGTTTGTCGGGGCTGTTACACAGTTGGCTCTCCCCTTGCGCTTTTGTCTTTTTTCCTGCCAACTGCTCAGTCTCTCCGACTCGCCACACTTTAGCCCCGCCTTTATGGCTGCCCGCCAGCTCTGGCGAACGCTGGCAACTGATTCCCACGACTTGTGATCAATGTCACAGGACTTCATGTCACGTTTGCAGACATCTTTAATGCAGAGACATGGACGGCCGGTGGGTCTGATACCAGTGGCGAGCTCGCTGTACAATGTGTCTTTGGGGATCCTGCCATCTTCCATGTGGCTCACATGGCCAAGCCATGTTCCCTGCACCCAGATTTGAATATAAAAGCAATATCTATACACTAAATAAACTGAAGCAAGGGGCACAGAAGAGGGACACACCTGTGGATCAGAGGTGCCTGCAGAAGTGGTTCAGGGAAAGGTTAGCTCTTCAAGAAAAAGTTCTGTGACCATGTTAAACTGCAACGGGTAAATACTGAGGCAGATGGTAAAAGTGAACAGGTAACTGAATGAAACAAGCCAACAGGCTAATTTTGGTTGATGGGATGCATCATGGACATTATTGCAGCAAAGTAAATGAAGCACCAAAGGTTGCCTTCAGTGATACCAAGAGTCACTTTCTGACTGGTTATCTGCAGCAGCTCTGGTGACCTATTCTATTTATGCCTTTAATCCTTGCTCTTGTTTGAATTTCATAATGCTGGAGGCTTACAAATTTTCAGAGTTCAGTTCTATCATTAATGGAGAAATCCAAAAGAACAAATTCTCCTGGTGGTGAGCTGCCTTTATAAGAATGTTATGGGATGGAAAATCATGGGTAGCGAGGCATTTTCTGATGCGCAGTGGCAATGAGCAAAGTTCCTCACCAGTCGTACTTGGAAAACTTAGATTTAAATATGCATGTTAATATATGTTAATATACATGCAAATTAATGGCACTTTAATTACAACTTTATATGTGACCCAGGAGGCACTTAAACAGCCAACCCAGACAGAAAGCCTCCAGTCCTACACATATTGTCCAAGTTAAATAGCTTGCTGACTAGAGCTTTATTCTACCTTAAAGACCTGTCACATGTTTGGTTGTAACAATGACCAAATGATCTCTTTGCTCAGGCTTTACCTTTTCTCTTAAAGTCTGTTTTGGGTAGCATGTTACCTGGGTTTAAATTGAATGCAGGACAGTCATCAGGACCAAAGCATATTAACAGCAACATTTACTCTTCATAGAAGCAGCACATGTGGTTTAATAGGATAGCAATTACCTAAACTGTATAGTTTTGTGAATTTGCATTCTTTCAATATTACAAGGCAACGAGTTAAAGAGGGAAAGTTGGCTCATATTCAATCTTCCTATTTCCCTGACCAGCTTCTGGAATATACTTGGAGCTGCTCCCACGCGGCTGCCATAAATTTCCATTTATGTAACTGGGTTTCCAACATACTTCCAGCACCGGAGTCGGGAAGCTGTGCGGAAAGTCACTCTCGGCTTCTAACCAGGTGATGCAGCAAGTCCTCCACAGAGATCACCACTGAGATATCACCAGCATGGAGTCTTTCTAATTTCATCTATAAGTATGAGCCACCCCTTGCTGCCGGCCCTACTTTCCCTTTCAAGTAGAAATAGCCACCTCACTTTTCCACATGATCCATTAGCATCGCTGCTTGGTAACAGATAGCTGTCCATATTCCTTTTTTACCACACACCCATCTGTTTGTGAGATGCCAAGCAAATGATCTACTTGCTCCGATCATTTTCAAACATTTTTGGTTTCCTCAGATATGAAATCATATCCCTAATTTCTGTTTATTATGTGACTTGGTGTGAACTCCTGTATGCACAATGTATATGAAAATATGAACAATAAGGGACAAGAAAAGACCCTCTGGTCCATCCAGACTGTCCCACACAACTATGATACCTTCTGTATCACAATATATACACCCACTACCCCACCTGAAGGCCATATGATCTCCCGAGGGAGGCGAAAAGCAGCAATAGAATACCAGGCCAATTTGGTGAGGCAGGGGGTGGCAAATGTAGTAAATTCCTCTCCATCCCTCTTAGGTGATTGAAATTAGTCCAGGAGATTTCCCTGGCCTTGATAGTTCTCTGCTGTGCCTCCCTTTAGTACATAAGTAAACTGTACACTTCACAACACTTGAGTCGATAACCGAGAGTGGGACAAGCTGTCTTAGTCAGAGCCATATCCTTGCCTGGTATCTTAGGTGGTATGTATCATCTATCCTTCCAATATTGCCCCACAGTAGGGTTGTCAGCCATTTTTTTGCGTAGCTTGTCTGTCATTCCTAACCTGCAGAGTCTCTTTTTCAAAACATGAATCTATTTTCATCCAGTTTGTTTCACGTCTTTCGATCTGCAGGTTTTGAAGTTGGGGTTCGCAATGAAATGTTATTATCCATGAAGCAAACATCAGTATTTAAGCCTCAGTCTGATTCCCCTCCCCTGCCTCACCTGTCACCCAGTTCCACCTACAACCCCTCCCCCACACTGCCTGGATTTAGAATCAGCAAAAGGAACAGCCTTATTGCATATTTATCCCCATTTAACTCCAAGTCAGATCTTGATCCTCCATCAATAATATCTCTCTCACCAGACCCACTTCCCAGGGTATGAATAAAATATCTGTATCCCTAAATTTCAGCCATTTGAAAAGCTGATTACAGAAGAAATATTTATCCACATCTCTACAGTGGCACATATATCTTACAGTGATCTGAGCTAGAAAGCTATTAGTTAGCACTTTGTCAAATAAAATAAAACAAGTGGTGTCCAAGATGTATTAGCATAAACACAGCTGTCTTTATAACACACTAAAAATAAACCAAACTATGGTGTAGGAAAGTGTATCCTCTTCGACTAAGTTCAGGAAATATTGAGGGGCTCCTCTTGTGTGCCTGCGTAGTTTTAGAATTTTTCACATATTTGCATTTTTTTGTTGTTGTGAAATGTCTCCAGGTGTTTTTGCAATGGATTCCTTGCTGTTCTGTGGGCCAAAAATCCTGTTACGTCTATTCCCACTTTTTCCCGTTTATATGTTAGCCAAAGCGGACTGACAGCATCAAAACAACTAGGATGCAGGCTGCATTCAGGATACTACAATTATGAATGTGAGACTTCCACGATATCAGGGAAGGTGCAAACAGGCAGGGTGTAATTCTCTTTTCTGATCTGTCTGGATTAGCTAGGACCTCCTAGCCAAAATAAAACGGCCTTCATCGCAGCTGCCTGGGTCAATATTGAATACTGTTTTCCACTGATGACCCTTTTGCCCTTGGAGGGCAAGGAAACGTAGCCATCTTTGAGGTGGCAATCCCTACCTACAGAGGCATGAATGGTAATATAAAAGCAAAATACTGCAGATGCTGGAAATCTGAAATAAAAACAAAAAGTGCTGGAAATACTCAGCAGGTCTGACAGCATCTGTGGAGAGAGAAGCAGAGTTAACGTTTCAGGTCTGTGACCTTTCATCAGAACTGGCAAAGGTTTGAAAAGAATTAGGTTTTAAGCAAGTGAAGGGGAGGAGAGTGGGAGAGAAAACAAAGGGGAAGGTGTGTGATAGGGCCGAGGGTAGGAGAGATTAAATAACAAAGCTGTCCTGGGACAAAGGCAAGGAGTGTGTTAATGCTTGTGGTGAAAGACAAAGCATTATTCCAGAGAGAGTGTTACTAATGGAATAATGAGCAGCTCTGATTACATGAAAAGCAGGCACATGGTTAAAAGATAAAATATAAAAAATTAGGCTAGTCATGCTCTGTAGTTATTGAACTCAATGTTCAGTCCACAAGGCTGTAGAGTGTCTAATCAGAAGATCAGGAGGTTCATATTACTATGGTTCTGTCTGAAGACTATGCTGGATCCACCAGCTTTGATGAAATGTCCTATTTGGGAATAAAACCAGCCAGCAAGGAAAGAAGATTTGACCTGTTTATGAGATGAATCTCCTACTTTAAGCCCCAAACTGAAACCGTAAATTAACCTTACAACCAAGTACATACAGAAACCTTAACTTACCAGAAAACTGACTTTCTGGTTGACTCTCTAATGATCTTAAAACATAACTGGACACATGTGGACAGAGCCCTGTTTCCCAATGGTTAGCAAGCAATGCAGAATTGGAAGAATAACTGGATGCCCATTTTTAAGCAAGTAAAACTGATAAAGGCACGTTTAACCACATTCTTTTTAATTCATTCTCCAGACATGGGAACCACCTCCAAGGCCAGCATTTATTGCCCATTTCTAATTAACCCAGAGAAGGCAGTGGTGAGCTGCCATCTTGAACCCCTGCAGTCCATGTGGGAGAGCTAC
Source organism: Heterodontus francisci (assembly GCF_036365525.1). Taxonomy (NCBI): domain Eukaryota; kingdom Metazoa; phylum Chordata; class Chondrichthyes; order Heterodontiformes; family Heterodontidae; genus Heterodontus; species Heterodontus francisci. The sequence continues at coordinate 17,739,744 of NC_090412.1, read as the reverse complement.
TCACACAGTTCAGTGGTGAGTTCCAGGATTTCATTGCTATTTCTGTGCGGTAAATTCTATGCAATTCCAAGAATAATCTTGGTAAGCATTAATCCCATAAAATCATTGGAGGCAGGTTTTCAGCAGGATCAGGTGCCACTAAATTTCTTCCTTCCTATCTGTCAAAAACACACTAGATCCGACTGGCCAGAAAATATATCCCATAATATACAAAGAGACCACAACGCAGAAACTTTTTACTTGGCAAGTATGTCACATTGGAAGATTGGGGTCTACCTTAGTGCATTCCCAACCCAAACCAAGCATAGCATCCATTGTATTGTCACCTGTGCTAGCCCTACAATTCTTTGAAAACCCTGCGTTCCTCTAAGTCTGGCCTCTTGCACATCCCCGGTTCCTTCACCCTACCATTGGCAGACATGCCTTCAGCTATTCTTCCTAAACCTCACTGTATCGCCACCTCTCACTTTCTTTAAGATGCTCCTTAAAACCTATCTCTTTAACCAAGCTTTTGATCACCTGTTCTAATATCTCTTTATGTGGCCAGGTGTGCCATTTAGTCTGATACGCTCCTGTAAAGTGCCTTGGGATGTTTTATGACATTAAAGGAGCCATATAAATGCAAGTTGTTGTTGTTGCACCGTGTGTTCACAATCCAAGCCTTAATCCAAAGACACATGTCAATTATTGCAGAATAAATTAGCTGTGGACGAGGCTAATGCTCCACCGATATCAGGTTATCTGAGGAAAATGGTCTGCCTCAACATCTGGGACAGCACACATTCAATCAAGATAACTGCATGAACAAAGAACAAAGAACAGCACAGGAACAGGCCATTCGGCCCTCCAAGCCTGCGCCGATCTTGATGCCTGCCTAAACTAACACCTTCTGCACTTCCGGGGCCCATATCCGTCTATTCCCTTCCTATTCATGTATTTGTCAAGATGTCTCTTAAACTTCGCTATCGTATCTGCTTCCACCACCTCACCTGGCAGCAAGTTCCAGGCACTCACCACCCTCTGTGTAAAAAACTTGCCTCGCACATCCCCTCTAAACTTTGCCCCTCGCACCTTAAACCTATGTCCCTTGGTAACTGACTCTTCCACCCTGGGAAAAAGCTTCTGACTATCCACTCTGTCCATGCCGCTCATAACTTTGTAAACCTCTATCATGTCGCCCCTCCACCTCCGTCTTTCCAGTGAAAACAATCCGAGTTTTTCCAACCTCTCCTCATAGCTAATGCCCTCCAGACCAGGCAACATCCTGGTAAACCTCCTCTGTACCCTCTCCAAAGCCTCCACGTCCTTCAGGTAGTGTGGCGACCAGAATTGCACTTGTGTTTTGCAAACCTAGCTTTATTTGCTGTGTCTATTAGTCACAAGCCTCAGTAATGTGACACATCCAGCACTTTAAACAGCTTCTGCAGTCATAGTTTTGTGTGAAGACTGACATGTCATTGCACTGAAGTGATATTCATGATCATCCTTTAAAAATCTAGGCTCCATACCAGGACTGGTGAGATGCAATCCTCTTAAAGGGAAAATTAACTCATCAGAACTGGCACTTCATTATTAATGATAGAAAGTGAGAGCCATATAAGGTGACTAGAGCCTCTGTCACATCTTCTTTATTTGCATATTTTGTGCTGTAAACTGCTTGCAGAAGTGAGCTTGCAGAAAGTTCTTCTGCAGCAGGGTTGCTGCCGATCTAGAATGTAAACTACATACTGATTCAAAAGAAAAAGTCCATCTTTATATTCACTTCTCTGCCTAATGATGTGAAAGCATTGATTATTCATGTTTTTTGATGTCTTTCTTTGCGAGCTCGGGAAAAGATCTGCATCTGGATGACCAGTGTTTCCAAGGTAGCTCCTGGGCAGTCAGCTCCCTCGGAAACTCCTCACTCTGCATGTCCAGCCTTTCACCTTCTGCTGCCATCCTTTGTCCTTTCTCCTCCTATCACCTCTCTTCCACTGTTTAACTTCTTCTGACTCTGGATTTTTTCCGGAGCTCACAAGGCAAAACGGAGCAACAGATCAGGGGCAAAAGCTAAGTCCTACAGTGTAGTACAATGTAGTCTGGTGCAGAAGCGTGGTCTTGATGTCCAGAGAAGTCCAGGAATTTGAAAGCCAAGTTTGAGAGAAGATCCAGATCTAGGTCTTTTCCAGATCTATTCCAGAGCTCACAAACAAGGACATCAATAACCATTGACTCAGTGTCAAGATTTGCTTCTAACATTCCTGGGACGTTTTATTATTAAGTTGTTGTTATCACAGTTGCACCATTTCACTCTCCGTTCTGGCTTCGGTCTTTGCAAATGGTGGCAACACTATAGCCTGTAGGGATATCAATAACACCCACCAAGCTAGGGCCAGATGTTGGCACAATTTATGCATGCAGATCTGTAGAATATATGGAAACATAATAAACATAGATTATTGGGAAATAATGGGATCCAACTGCAGCAGTGTTTTTTTTCCAATTTTTGCACCGAAATTATTATAAATCAGGCTTACTCGACCTTGTAACTAGTAGAATAGATAAGGGAGAACCAGTGGATGAGGTGTACTTGGACTTTCAGAAGGTTTTCGAAAAGGTCCCACGTAAGAGATTAGCATGCAAAATTAAAGCACATGGAATTGTGGGTAGGGTACTGACATGGATAGAGAACTGGTTGGCAGACAGGAAACAAAGAGTAGGAATAAACTGGTCTTTTTCCGAGTGGCAGGCAGTGACTAGTGGGGTACCGCAGGGATCAGTGCTCGGACACCAGCTATTCACAATATAAATGATCTAAATGAGGGAATTAAATGTAATATATCCAAGTTTGCAGATGACACAAAGCTGGGCGGGAGTGTGAGCTGCGAGGAGGATGCAGAGAAGCTCCAGTGTGATTTGGACAGGTTGAGAGAGTGGGCAAATACATGGCAGATGCAGTATAATGTGGATAAATGTGAGGTTATCCACTTTGGTGGCAAAAACAGAAAGGCAGATTATTATCTGAACGGCGATAGATTGGGAAAGGGGGAGGTGCAGTGAGACCTGGGTGTCCTTGTGCACCAGTCACTGAAAGTAAGCATGCAGGTGCAGCAGGCAGTTAAGAAGGCAAATGGTATGTTGGCCTTCATAGCGAGAGGATTCGAGTACAGGAGCAAGGATGTCTTGCTGCAATTATACGTGAGACCACATCTGGAGTATTGTGGGCAGTTTTGGTCTCCTTATCTGAGGAAGGATGTTCTTGCTATGGAGGGAGTGCAGCAAACGTTCACCAGACTGATTCCTGGGATGGCAGGACTGACGTATGAAGAGAAATTGGGTCGATTAGGCTTGTATTCGCTAGAGAGCGGATCTCATAGAAACCTACAAAATTCTAACAGGACTGTTGGGCGGCACAGTGGCGCAGTGGTTAGCACCACAGCCTCACACCTCCAGCGACCCGGGTTCGGTTCTGGGTACTGCCTTTGCAGAGTTTGCAAGTTCTCCCTGTGACTGCGTGAGTTTCCGCCGGGTGCTCCGGTTTCCTCCCACAGCCAAAGACTTGTAGGTTGATAGGTAAATTGGCCATTGTAAATTGCCCCTAGTGTAGGTAGGTGGTAGGAGAATGGTGGGGATGTGGTAGGGAATATGGGATTAATGTAGGCTTAGTATAAATGGGTGGTTGTTGGTCGGCACAGACTTGGTGGGCCGATGGGCCTGTTTCAGTGCTGTATCTCTCTATGACTCAACATCTTTATAAAAGTGCTCTTATATTTAGCAAAGAACAGTTAGGATACTGTAAAGAAGCACACAGAATAAATCTAATAGCTATTAGAGACTGGCTGATGATGAATAAGCAGATATTAAACTGACCCATGAGATGAACAATATCAGAGATGGGAACTGGCATTTTTTTATCTATGGTTTAATTGTGCATCCTGTGGGCGTGGAATGTGGGCCATTATTTAAATTGCAAAACCACTTGCAGTGGAAATGCTTCTACAAAATAATTGGGATTTCCCCCAAGTTCAGAATTTGTCCTATATATATTTAGGCTTGCCAACCCTCCAGGATTGTCCTGAACTCTGCAGGAATTAAGGATTAATCTCTGCAGTGGGCAACACCCTGGAGAAAAATCATAGCAGCATTAAAAAGATTGTGTGTCTTTTTCATTTTCTTTAAACACTTTCGTTCATCGGTTGTAAAAATGTTGGAGATGGGGAAATAAAGGCTGTTTGAACCGGACAGGGTGGTTGAAGGTGGGAGGTTATGTGACAAAACCTCCAGGATTACATCCAACCAGAGTTGGCAAACATACTCATATTGTAAGGTGAGGTCAAAGATCATGGCATCGCTGGAATTACTGCATTGCCCAAGATTTAGGAATTTTATGACTCTGGTTGTAGCCTCCCCAGAGCCATTAGGAGCTGTACATTATCCAGCAATGTTAAAATTAGTTGTCCAATAGGGCTGCTGATATACGCTGGCCTGACAACAAGAGCTGCTGGTGGTGGTCATCTGTGTTTACAAAGTCAGGTAGTACAGCCACCTTGTGAGGTGGAATTCCGTGCTTCCAGAGACAGGCACATTCTCTCATTTATCCCACTGGCCAGTCAGTGAAAGGAAAGCCATATAAATACTGTGGCTACATGACCAGGTCAGAGGCTGGGTATTCTGCAGCAAGCAACTCACCTCCTGACTCCCCAAAGCCTGTCCACCATCTACAAGGCACAAGTCAAGAGTGTGATGGAATACTTTCCACTTTCCTGGATGGGTGCACCTCCAACAACACTCAAGAAATTCGACACCATCCAGGACAAAGCAGCCCTCTTGATATGTACCTCATCCACCACCTTAAACATTCACTCCCTTCACCGCCGACACACAGTGGCAGCGGTGTGTACCATCTCCAAGATGCACTGCAGCAACTCACCAAGGCTCCTTTAGAAGCACCTCCCAAATCTGCCACCTCTACCATTTAGAAGGACAAGGGCAGCAGTCACATGGGAACACCACCACCTGATTCCCTCCAAGTCACACACCAAGCTGACTTGGAAATATATCAATGTCGCTGGGTCAAATTCCTGGAACTTCCTTCCTAACAGCATTGTGGGTAGACCTACCCCACATGGAGCACAGTGATTCTAGAAGGCAGCTCACCACCACCCTCTCAAGGCCAATTAGGGATGGGCAATAAATGCTGGCCTTGCCAGTGATGCCCACATTCCATGAACGAATAAAAAAAATGGACAGCTATTTGAGAGGCACATGTTCTCGTCTATGTGGAGTTTGTGGGAAAAGCTATTACAGCCAAGAACATGCCCGAGTCACATCACAGCAGGCAGCATCTGATATTAAGGAGCTTTCTGACTGGTTTCAGTCTGATATTTTCCCCAGTGATTTTAACAAGAAAGGGTTTCCTCCTGATGCCTGATAATGAAGATTGCTCATGGCACAAAATCTGTAATATAATTTAATTGCACCTCCACAATGTATTTGTGTACACGGTTTGTAATTGGATTTGTGATACAACTACTACAGCTTGCATTTATATAGCACCTTTAACAAAATAAAACATCCCAAGGCACTTCACAGGAGCGTTATCAGGCAAAGATTGACACCGAGCCAAAGAATGAAACATGAGGACAGAAGTAGGTTTTAAGGAACGTCAAAGGAGAGAGAGGCGGAGAGGTTTAGGGAGGGAATTCTAGAGCTTAGGGGTTAGACTGCTGAATGCATGGCCGCCAATGGTGGTTTGAAGGAAGGGGGCATGGAGCAGAGGCCAGAATTGGAGGAACACATTGTTCTCAGACAGCTCTGGGCTGGAGAAGGTTACAGACATAGGGATGGGCAAGGCCATGGAAGCAGTTGAACATGAAGATGAGAATTTTAAATTGGAGGTATTTGGGGACTAGAATGACAAGAGCAGCAGACACATGGAAACACCACCACCAGCAAGTTTCCCTCCAAGTCACCCACCATCCTGACTTGGAACTATGTCGCTGTCCCTTCACTGTCATTGTGTCAAAATCCTGGAACTCCCTCCCTAACAGCACTGTGGCTGTATCTACACCACCTGGACTGCAGTAGTTCAAGAAGGCAACTCACCACCAGCTTCTCAAGGGCAGTTAGGGATGGGCAATAATTGCTGGCCTTGTCAGCGACACTCACATCCCAAGAATGAATAAATAACAAGAAAAAGGTCAGCGAGCGCAGGGGTGATGGGTGAATGGGATTTGGTGCCTGTAAGGATACGGGAGTTAAGTTTTGCATGTTTAAATTTATGGAAGGTGGAAGATGGGAGAATAGCCAGGAGTTGAGTCTGGAGGTAAGAAAAGCATGGCACAGAAGGAGGCCATTCAGCCCATCTTGTCTGCACCAGATGGGCTGAGGCAGGGTTGAAGGCAGGCAATATTATGGAGGTGGAAGTAGGTGGTCTTTATCATGGAGAAGACATGGGGTGAGAAGCTGAACTCAGGGTCAAATAAGATGTTGAGGATCAACATGAAACAATGGCTGGAGACAGGGATGGAGCTTGTGGCTAGAGAACAGAATTCGTGGCGAGACAATAATTTTGGTCTTCCCAATGTTTGACTGGAGGAAGTTTTTACTCATCCAGGACTGGATGTCAAACAGGGATTCTGACAACAGAGAGGCGAGTGGAAGGGTCAAAAGCGATGGCGGTGAGGTAGAGCTGGATGCCGCCAGCATACACGAGGAACCTGATGTCGTGCTTTAGGATGATTTAGCCAAAAGGCAGCATGTAGATGAGAAATAGGAGGAGGCAAAGGAATAGATCCGTGGGGACTCCAAAGGTAATGGTGAAGGTAATGGCGACAATTGGATTGGTAAGAGTGGAACCAGGCGAGAACAGTCCCATTCAACTGCATGACAGAGGAGAGGTGTTGGAGGAGGATGGTTTGGTCAATCATGTCAAAGGCTGCAGATGGGCTGAAGCATGAGGAGGGAAAATGCACCACAGTTACAGTCATTTCGGACTTCGATTAGGGCTATTCCAATGTATCAAGGGTTGAAACCTAATTAGAAAGGTTCAGACATGGAGTTGCTGGAAAGAGGGTCACAGATTGTGTAGGCGACAACACCTTCAAGGACTTTAGAGAGGAAAGAAAGGTTGGGGATGGGGCGGTAGTTTGCAAGGACAAAGGGGTTCAATGGTATTTTTCTGAGGAGGTAGGTGATGACACCAGATTTGAATGGGAGGGGGGCAGTACCTGAGAAGAGTGAACAATTAACAATATCAGCTAGCACAGGGGGCAGAAAGGGAAGTTAGTGGTCAACATTTGGTGGGAATAAGGTTGGAAGAGCAGCAGTTGGGTCTCATGGGCAAGATGAGGTGTAGAAGACATGAGGGATGATTGGAATTTTGGAAAGATGCAAGTTCAGGGCTGGGGCAGGGGCAAGTTTGGTTTCTAGGGGGAGTGAGAGATGTGGCAGAGACAGATGAACAGATGGTCTCAATCTTAGTGGCAAAGAAGTCCTTGAGCTCCACTTTTTGTTGGAGGTAAGGATGGAGGGAGCAGGGGTGAAGGGTTTAGTAAGAAGCTTAATGGTGGAGAAAAGATTATCTTTGCATTCACGGATGATCCTGGAGTAGTGAGCAGTTTTGGCAGGGGAGAACAGGTTTCAATACCGCTTGATGTGGTCTAGCCAAATCTGGTGATGATTGGCTAAAGCAATTGTCAGCCATAAACGTTCAAACCTGTGTCCCTTGGATATAAGGGGGCAAAGATGGCCACTGTACCAATGGGAACAACCCAAGTAGCAGAGAGTAAAGGTTTTACTGGGAACAAGAGAAGCACCAAAAGTGGAGGTGAGAGTGTGGTGCTGCAGAAGTATTGTGGCATTTGGAAGGCCAAAGGTTCGGCAGTTCGGATTTCCAAAGCACTGTTATAAGTCACCGGGTGGGAGGGCTGTTTCCAGGAGTGTATGGAGAAGGAAATAAGGTTGGAAGGGGGAAGGGGATATGAGTGGTGAGGGATACAAGCAAGTGATTAGAAACAAACATGTTTGGTGCTAATTACTCTTTAAATGTAAAATCAGATATTGAGGACATAGGTTTCAACTAAACTATAAAACTAAATGGATTTTAGACACCTACTCCAGCAGAATAAACTGTGCCAATACCAGACCCATACAAGCCTCCTTATGTGGAATTATAGTCTGTTGATAACAAAACAATGAGTGTGTAGCATACGTGTGTGTAATGCCACAGTGAGTCATGACCTCTTTTTGGAGAAGCTGAGCTCCAGGTCAGGAATGTGCTGATGCCCTCTTCTGTGACAGTGCTGAAGAGCAGGGCAAGCAGGAACAAACTGAGCTAATCTTCTGTCCTGTGATGGACAGAGGTATAAGGGTTAAGAGCATACTAGTGTACTTAATGTCTATTGCTGTGCTGGAGCTGTGGAATGCAAATAGGACCTCAGTATGCAGAAAAATGCCCTTTATCTGAAGGAGATGTGGAGCAGGGGGATCCCCATCACATTGTATTTTGCCTCCCCTTACACTACAGTCAGAAAAATTGAACTGTGATGTCCTAGTAATGTCCTTTTTTGAAAAAGGAACTGAGTTGGGTCACCGAACAACCCATCGTTGTGAAAGAGCTCGAACAAAAAGCATTTTAACATCCTCGTCAATTAGCAAGTCAGCAGTGATCGAGTTTCGGAACAGTCAACTGCAGTCAAATTTTCCATCCATTTAACATTTTTGTATGATTGGACCTCAAATTGTATTGCATAGACATATGTGATTTTCCAATACAATCAAAACGCAAAGTCATGAGATTGACCTAGCAGTTTCTAGTGTGAGTACATCCAAGTTTCTTTCATTGCACAAAGCCATTGTATTAACATTTGTTACCGTCTCCATTTACTCTACACATCAACTACACCCAACACCTCCACCCGTTGACTCAACTCTCCAACTATACATCTAATAGTTCCACTCCATCTAATCTACACAGTAACTTACAGCTAAATACATCCACTTCATCTACTCGACACTGCAGTTGTCACTTTCTCAGGACTAGAGAATGCAGTTCAAACCCAGCCAAATAACAATTCTAGCAGTTTATGAGTTAAGTGCAATAATACAGTACTTCATATTGATATTGCTAACTTGGCAATAGCCAATTGTTACTTGCATTGTAATTATGCCTCTGCAATGGAGCCATAGAGATCAGGACAGTCCCAGGTATTCGGATTAGCTGAGCTCAGGTAGGGCAGCCTTGGGTTAGGGATCAGGAAACAATCAGGCTGTCTGTCATTCACAGTGGCATCCTGCCAAAAAAGTGAATGTGCGTAATCATCAGTTGAAGAAGGGTCTGAGCTTGTCTGCGATGTAATTGTTTGTCAAACAACCTGCCAACAACCACTGCTTTGGCCCATGTATGAGAACTGGCGATTTGGGTAATGTATGGGAGGTCTCCTGCAACTTGTAAGACTCTACCCCAGCTTGAGGCAGGGCTTTATGGAGAGCACAGGAACACACAAGAAGGAAAAAAAGCAGAAGTTACTTTTACCAAAGATAAATTTGTCCTGCCTTTTCTCCAGAGGGACTCTATTTTGAAGCTGCATCAATACTGAATCATTGGATATATCAATCACCAACTAATATCTTTACAATATATTAGTATGAAAGATCAGCAGTTTAACATTGGATGTGATCACCTTTGTCCAGCATATTCATTTACAATTGGTATTTCTGATGTTAATAATGGGCTTGGTCTCTTTCCAGGTACTGAGAGAGTTCAAGTAATGTCAAGGTAGCTGGAGGACGCAGCTATGCTTAATCAAAGTTTTACTAGCATAGGATCCAGTTCATTGCACTAAATTTAACTTCTCCCTACAGATGGGCAGCAATGAGACCAAATGAAGGTGGGACAGGAGGCTTTAAATGTACAGGAACCTGGTCGGAATGCACACAAGCCCTTCTACTTCAGCTGACACAGCAGGTATGTTTTAGGCCAATGCTTTTCGTCTGTCATGTAAAAATGTGTACTATTTATTGCTCAACTGGAATTGAAACAAAAATTACTCATCTGTTTAGAAGTATCCATTACATTTTAGGGCATTATTAAAAAGATATATATTTTCCTTTACAATTGAAAAATAAGTTGATAAATCTGAAAAATTTATGGTCTCAGTTCTTGCGCTGCATTGCCAAATTCAGTGGTCACAGGCTCAAAGCCAGTCTTTGGCATCTATGTGGCAAAACTCAGCTGAGTTTTAACAGCTTCTGAAACCTCCTGTTGGTTGTTCATGAGATGGCAAAGGCAACATCCATGGATATCTAACTGGGCCAAGCTTACCTTTCATCTTAGAGGAAGGCAAGAGTAGGTAATTTGGGGTGGCACAGTGGCGCAGTGGTTAGCACCGCAGCCTGATAGCTCTAGGGACCCGGGTTCAGTTCTGGGTACTGCCTGTGTGGAGTTTGCAAGTTCTCCCTGTGACTGCGTGGGTTTTTGCCGGGTGTTCCAGTTTCCTCCCACAGCCAAAGACTTGCAGGTGATAGGTAAATTGGCCATTGTAAATTGCCCCTAGTGTCGGTAGGTAGGTGGTAGGGAATATGGGATTACTGTAGGGTTAGTATAAATGGGTGGTTGTTGGTCAGCACAGACTCGGTGGGCCGAAGGGCCTGTTTCAGTGCTGTATCTCTAAATAAATAAAAATAATCATCATTTGTTCATCTGGTGTTTCTCAAGAATGCATCACCTATGAGAAATGAATGACTCAGTAATTGACATACCAATACACTTTTTTCAAATACTTCTTGTTACAATTGCCTTGATTGCACCTTTTTTGTTGCCAAATTATGTCATTGTGGATGGAGGCACTAAGGGAAAAAATGCTGGTAAATGATATTTAATCTATGAAGGCACAATAACATTTTATCTGAGCGCTTGGTTCAAAACAGCAACAGGACTGGATACTTCCCACTACTGATCTGGGAAAATTTCAGCATTTCTCAATCAAGCCACTGGAGGGTGACCTGCGGGATGAGGGGGGAAAAAACATTTGCAGGACGGACATTTACAGAATGACTTAAATAACTGACCTATCTGTAGAGGATTCCAGTGTCCTAAACTGACACAGCCAAAGTAGACTGCCTGGAGATCCTGTGGCACCTGTTACAGACTTACGTGCAACGTATCAGCATTACCAACCTAGTACCTAGGGGAGGCAGATTCAGTTTCAGGCATTACGCTCTCAGAACTTTTTCAGCTGGTCCAGTACTGCGACACTTCAGTCAGTAGCAGTCAGTAAGGAGATACTGTACTTTATGGACCACTCTGCCTTCTACTGGCAGGGCAGTTGTCAGCAGACAACTCCTGGTAAGATTTTGAATTCAAGTTATTCAACTAATTCATGCAGTTGATATCTCTCACTTTATTGAGAAAAATATGGAAACAGACATTCTACAATATAAAACCCTCAGTCATTTTGTAGAATTCAGATATCTTTCACTTAATAATATTTGATAGGATGCATGAGTGAATTATATATTAAGTATCACCCATTCATAAGTAATTTGAAAAGAAGTATTTTGTATTCTAAAGCTAATAAATAGTATTATCTTTTATCCAAACTGAAGTGTACATCAATTATATATGTTTATACTGAATTATATTTGCCATATTGTACATTAATTACCACTCAAATTGTGCTTTGTATTTTATATTTCTGATATCCATGTATAATAATTCAGATATGTTTAGTTACGTGGCAAATGGGAAATTACAGAGCATTCTGAAATCCATCTTGTAAAGAGAACGGTTATTTTTAAATGACCCCTCCCCTTGGTTTCAAGGTCTTGTTATAGGGAATGCATTAATGACATACTCCCATTGTTTTAATCTACATTGCTTCTAGAATTTATTCACATTAAGGTGACGGAAGGGAACCATTTCCATAGCAAGCGCATCCAAGTCAGGTATTACTGGCTTTATTATCATAAAGTAAGCCTCTTTCTACTCTGGCCCAACACATTTCTGCTCGAAAGAACCCCTGTAGCATTTTTGCCTGCTTCCCAAAATACATTTGCCAATTACAGACAGTTTTATTTTGCAAGCCTATTAAACTGGATTGAGACAGCCCTTTTTACATCAGGCTGTTGCAGCCTATCACTCTCAGGTGGATTTGAGCCCATGGTCTAGAGATGAAAGGCTAGTGCTAAACCCACTGTGCTACCCAGTCTATAGTTACACTAGTGCTAGGCCATTTTTAAGATGGAGATAAAGTTGACTTATTGATAAATACACTTCCCAGTATGGTACTGAGCCATACACATTGGGATAGTCCCAGGTTCAATCTAATGTATTTAGTTAGATGCTGAGTTGGCTCATTTTAGTTGAGAGACAAATAGGAATGCTACTATTGGCCACAATGTCCTATGTCTAGGGAGAGGAAGTGATCAGCCAGATTCTATCCTTTTTTTTTGCTCTGATTACTGTGACTTTTGCGATTGGTAGAAAAAATGTAAAATCATCTTTTCCAATTTTAATACAAATTATTTGCAAATAGAATTTATTATGCCTATGCCAAATGAGCAAAGCTGGTGGGGAAAACTGAATAGAGCTCAGTCAGGTTTTTGAACCCAAGAAGTTCATCATTCTTGGGAGATTTCTGTGTTTCCGTTCTTAATGTGACATATTTCTTCAAATGTTCTTACAATAGATTTGGCCTATTCCCTTCCAGCATGGTTCCAGTTCAAAGAGGAATAGAGAGTGGAAGGTGTTTGAAGTTAATAGGATGACTATAATTGAGGGCTTGCCCTGCATCATTGGCCCGTTTGTGCAGGCTGACCTCCTCAGCCCACCAGTGACCAGAGATGATGGCATTCCTACCTCTGATGGCAATGTTTGGGGAGGGTGAGGGAGGAAAAGGAAGGAGAAGATTAAGGTTAGGAATGATTTAAATTATGAAGGGAATGGAAACTGGTAAGGTCATTAAACCATAAATTTCTTCATATAGTAGAGTTATGAACGAAATATAGAATGTGTTGAATTGTCAATTGGTAGCTGAATGGGTTCCTGGTGAAAATGGGTTCACTGGGTCAAAATCCTGGAACTCCTTTACTAACAGCACTGTAGGTGTACTTACACCCCAAGGATTGCAGCGGTTCAAGAAGGCAGCTTACCACCACCTTCTCAAGGGCAATTAGGGAGGGGCAATAAACGCTGGTCTAGCCAGCGACGCCCGCATCCCACAAACGAATAAAAAAAGAGTAGATGTGTATAGGTTTATATATGGCCAAAGTGTCTCTTCAGCTTCGTTGAAATGACCTGGAGAGGCCAACTATCCTTTATTATTCCTTAGCTAATGATTTTATGAAAAAACATTGAAGTTTCCAACAAGTTCATTTCTCAACTACAGTTGAATCAGTTGGTGGGCTATCCTCCATTGAAAAATAGCGAAATGTTTCATTCCAAACTTTTAAAGGTCATTTTATTTATTTCACCATATGTATGGACATTGTGTGTTCTTCTTCCCAACCATCCACCTTCCCTTTGTTCTGTTCAATTTTAAATTCTGTTCATCTGTAATATATTTTAGATCTAAGTGTTCTACACCGAAACATTGACTTTTGTTCTGTCAATAGATACTGCCTGACCTGCTGCCCGTTTCCAATATTTTTAATTGCGTCTCAACTTTCCAACATCTACAGTATTTTGTTTTATATCCAGTCTCAATTTTCCTGTATCTCTAAATTTGAATGCAGACAAGATCGGATGCGAGTAGTATTGCATAATTAGAGCACAAAAATTAAACCACTGTATCAGTGACAAATCTTCAGCCTTATCCACTGTTATAATCCCATAAGATAAAGCTTTCAAAAAAATAACAATATTTTTCTTTGTCTAGGAGATAAATTCTTGTTTCATGACTTGTTATTTGAATGGATGAAGAATGAAGAAGCTTCAGAAATCTTAAGTGCGAAGCCAAGTATTTTGGAAACCCAAAGGAGAGTGGAGTTGAACGTACGTGTGCCGATAAAACAGATTCTGGTGAGCAGACCAGAATTATGGACTCTTTGGATAACGTGTGTACAGCCAAAACAAGAACCATGCTAGGACGTTCTAAACACGTGGATGGTTTTAGTGATACGTCGAGTGCTGGAAGCATTTTGGATGAGGCGGATAGAGAAGTAAGTAGTCTTACAGAGCGTGCTTTTAAGAGCTTGTGTGTTGCAGAAGAAGGTATTTGCAATGATTTGGATATGCCCAGCTCACCATCAGCCATCAGTGTGAATCATGCAAGTGAACTTCCCAGTTCAGAAAGGAGAAAGCCTTCTACAAGTGAATTGAAAAACTGTAATAAGTCATCGAAATTAATCCAAAAACAACCAAAAGAATTAGCTGACACATTCCAGGAATCAACAGTACAGTGTTCTGTCGAAGAAAAAGATGCCAAAGGTAACACAGGAAATGGCTTCCTAAGTGAAACCGTTGGATCAAGTCATAAAGCAAGTAAACAAAAGTCAAAGGTTTCTTCTTTGATTGAAGCATTTGATCAAAGTGATAGTGATTTCACAGGAGACCTCACACTGAGTGCAAAAAAAGCTATGAGTGGACACTCTGAATTATCAGAAGAAAGTGATGTTAAAAATATTGCACAATGGGACACATCAGCTATCATCAACATTCATAAAGAGAAATCAAGCTTTTCTGCTGCTTGTCAAGAAAATTATTGGGGAAATAAGAAGCAACTTCCACAAGGAAAAGGCAGCAAAACCAATATTTTGGGCTATACGAAAACCACACAGTACAGAAAGCAAGGCCACCCCACTGACTTGACAATTCTTAATCATTGTAGTAAAATGTCAGATAAAAGCCTGTCTGAAAAAGCCAGCAAGGTGAAGAAACCTGATTCAAAGAGCAACTTCCTTCATAGTGAGTGCAGTGCATTCAAATCCTGGCATGATCACAGTAAGACTCTTTTTGAGGATGAGGATCACATTGAAAAACTTAATGTCAACCTTCAGTCCAGTATACAGATGAAGAACTTGTCTGATGATGTTATCCGCTGCAGAAGGGCACATTCATTGGTGCAAGTACAGTTTCCAAATGAAGTCAAAACTGACAGAGCGCAGAAACCAGTGAACTGTTCGCCCAGTAGCAGAGATTCAGATTTTCACTCATTTATGCCTGAAGAAAATAATTATAGTGTCAAAAGAAACCAAGAGCAAAGCAATAGTTTGCAGGTAGTTAAACCTGAAAAGAATAGTGGTGGTGCAATAGAAAATCAGGACGAGGAAAAAGGTTTCCAGCTGTGGAGAAACTCAAGAAAACCACTACATAAAAATCAAATGGATACAGACATTTTGTGTGGAGAAGTTCTCTCCATAAGATGTCAGCCTGCAGATGATCTTAAAGAAGTTGCAACCTTGTCTGAAAAGCTTGCACGAGGGGAGAGTCCATCCTTCAGCATTTCAAAGCTCCTGACACCAAATATTGTCCACAATGCAAATGCAACAGACATGTCTACAAACCAGCCAATTGTAGTGACACCTCCTCTCATTCAGCTTCCCGTGCCTCAGGGGGATGAAATTAAAGGAGGTGCTGATTACCAATTGCGTGACAGTTATAAATCCAAGGCATCAAGCCTGCTATATAACCTGAAAGATGTCAGGAAAAGAGTAAAATCCACGTACTCATCTGCTGTTACACCACAGAACCTTTCTGAGCAAAGCAAAAACAAGGGCTACATTTTCCAAAACATACAACAAGCCAATGAAAGAACGTCTTCTGCACCTTTAAGGCTGGGTATTGGGGAAAACCATGTGGGTGACTCCAGTGAGCAGGAAAAACCTGACAAAATGTCCAATGCCCTAATTGCAACACCTACTGCTGGGTGTCTCAGTAAAGCTGCACTAATCCATAAAGCTGAGCCAGAAACATGGAAGAATGACGACTATCTCAATGTAAGGTCACCTCAAACAGTTAAAGAAACTGCTAGTTACCCCACTTGGCGAACAAAAAATGCGAGGTCTCGCTCTGCAATGATAGCAATGGAAATTCATGCAGAGAGGGGCTTGGACAGAAAGGTTTCACATCAACTGAACAAACTGATGAAGGAAACGGATAGTCCTCCAACAAATGCACAGCAAAAATCGGTGTTGGCACGAAATAGCCCAGAGGAAACAAAGATGGTGCAAGAAAAGACAGACGAGAAACAAAATAGATTCCATCGTAACAGAAAACCTGAGTGCCACTCATTCAGCCACACGCACAAAGCTAACTGTCCAAATGAAAATAATTTCAGAAAGCAAGATGATATGTTGGCATCACAAAGAGCAGAAGATACTTGTCCACCAATGATGGAATCGAATGTGCCCTGCAATTGGATATCTTCCCATTCTGCCAGGGAAGACAAAGCTGGGCAGGACTTAAAATCATCCAATCAATCCTATTTTGTCTTAGGTGATAATCACTATCAGGACACTGAACGAGTGGTGGTTGACCACTCAACTGAGAGGAACACTGGCAGCAATGCCAAAATGAGTTCTTTGAAAAGTAACTGCCCTGCAGCTGAGGAGAGCAAAGATGTTGAAAAGAATGAGTTGCAATATTATGCACTAAGCAACTCAGCAGCAAATTCTGAGAGTAAGGATGAGAATCAGAACTTACTCATGGAGTTTCAAAGTCATCTCCAAGAGAAAGTACCGAGTGACTTAACAGGAAATAGAGTGAAAGACAATAGTCCCTTGGACATGTTGTGTGAAGAAAAATTTTACAGCATGTTTTCAAAGCAAGAAGTACGAGGACCAGGAAATAATGTCACAAATTCACCAAGGCCGAGTTTGTTTAAAATCAAAGATAACGTGTTGAAAACATCCCCGGTAACTAAAAGTGTGAAGCCAACTATCCCCAAAATAGCATCTGAGAGTGCTATTTCTAAGGAAACACCAGACATGTTTGTGTCAGGAGGAAACCTAGAAGGTGATAAACTTGACTTTGAAGAGATGCCTATGGGCAAGTCAGTAGCTGTGAATCCCCGGTCAGAATCAGCATGCAGTATAGATTCAAAAGCAGCTGGAAAACCTCCCGTTGTTCCTCCAAAGTCTGAAAAGGCTTTACGCCGAGCCAAAAAGCTGGCCACCAGGAGAAAAAGAGCCGATAGCAAGCAGAAAATGCAAAGTAGCGATGACACAGAAACCGATGCGACTATCTCAAATGCACCAGTATCTCCCCCATGTGTGCCCACATCACAAATGCCCCTTGTTTGTTCTCCAGCGCCTACACTGCAGCTGGATTCGTGTGTTATTCCAGCAGTACCCAACATCATGGCATTAAATAGTGCACAGGCGGTGGCATCCGTACACTCATTTCCATTAAGCCAACGAAAATTACTTCAAGATCCTGAAACTGGCCAATTCTTTTTTGTTGATATCCCTATCCAAGTACAGACAAAGACATTGTATGATCCAGAAACGGGCAAATACTTCCAGGTGTCCATACCCTCAACCAGTCAAAAGGCATCACTAGATTTTTTTAATAATTCCTATGTGTTATATCCCGGGTTTCTGTCTTTTCCTTTATCATCGGTATCAGCCCTCAGGCCTCCTTCTCAAAGGTCAGCACCTGCAATTCTCCTGGAGGTACAAGAAGAGGAGGAATCTTTAAAAGAATGGACTAACACTGACTTGAGGGACACAGGGGAACAAGGAAATCAACCATATATCGAGACACTTTTTGATCCTCACACTGGGAGCAGGGCAGGTCTTGAAGATGAGAATCAGTGCAGTGCAATAAGTAGTCAGTTACAACCAGAAGGCCATAATTTGGAATTAATTGTCATGGGGGAACTAGAGGATATTGCCACAGAAAACAATTAGCAAAAGTTAATGATAATTCCATACTGAAGGAATCTCAGCATTTTAAAGACTATATTCATGTCTGTAGAATAACTCAAATGAATCTGGAGTGGTTCATACATGTTATTGCTTTGTAAGGTGGTTTATAATTATTCAGATGGTAAACTAGATGTGAGATCAGAAATTGGAAAATCAAATAAAGAAACAAAAGTTATATAAAATATGAAGCATTTTTTAATGATAAAGAGAGTTAACTGGTACAAAAATGGGTGGGCTTAGTCACACGGCTGACTAAAATAGGCAATATATTTCAGGCTTTACAGGGAATTTGCTTTCGGTGATTTTTCCCATTATTTTACCTTTATCTCAAGGTACACATGCAGTGATGTTTTTCCTCTGCAAGTTAAAACTTGCGGTTTTGACGAATTGAGGATGGTCTTAGCTGAAGTAAGAGATGATGCAATTTTTAAAATTTGGTTTGAGCTTATTAAATAAGGATTAGAATGTAGTGCCATGTTTTCTGATGTCAGGTATTGTGACCATTCCATACGCCTTGCACCAATATTCAACTCCCACCTGAGAAATTTCAGCCCCCCCCCCCTTCCAAGATATATCAATATTTATTCACCAAATTATCCCCAATCAGAGCCTCTTAAATTTGAACACAACCTAATACTGTTTATATTTGTGTCAACTGAAATGCACTTGCAGTTCTCCAATGCTCCTAATGAAAGTTAACCTGTATAACTCCTAAATGACAACACTCCAGAGTTCCCAGTTCCAATAAACAGGGTGGAAATTTATTCCATACCTCTTTCAGAATCCAGTAGCACCAAAAATAATAGTGCGATTGTAATTTCTCAGTTCATTTGGAGAATAATCTGAATTAAGAAATGATACATGAGCTATCTCCCCTCCCCCTTTGTGATAGCTGAGGGAGGTAAACGAATAATGTGTTGCAGAATTGAGCCTTAAATGCCAGTGAGGTCCCAGGATTTATCTCTGTGCTATAAAATTACAAGGATCTTCTCCCAGTGCCCATTGGAACTGCAGATGTCATTCGCTGCTGTTTCAGCTCTTTAAGGTAATTGGCAAAAGAAGCAATGGCAACATGAGGAAAACATTTTCACACAGTGAGTGGTTAGGATCTGGAATGCACAACCTGAGAGTGTGGTGGAGGCAGATTCAATCAAGGCATTCAAGAGGGAATTGGATTGTTATCTGAAAAGGAAGAATGTGCAGGGCTGCAGAGAGAAGGTGGGGAAGTGGCACTAGATAAATTGCTGTTTCCGAGAGCCAGCACAGACACGATGGGCCAAATGGCCTTCCTTCTGTGCTGTAACAATTCTGTAATTCTGTGATACACCGCTTTGCCTAGGGGTTTCAAACACTTTCCGAGATTATGGTGGGTGACTGGGAGAATACCCATTAATGTTTAGATCTCTGCTGCCTTCACTGATCTCAGCTGGGACAGTGGTGTAGAGGGTAGATGTTCCAATAGGTTTATGTTAGGCTTGGAAGGGGAGCAAGAACTATCTCTGATCTTTATCCAGAACCTCCTGGTGCACGTGGGTAAACACTGAGTGAGGACGAAATACGTGTGATGTCCTCCACAGTTAAATAACTCACTGGCGGTCAATGTTCAACGGCAACAGCTTGCATTTATGTAGCGCCTGTCATGTAGTACACCATCCTTTAGCCCTTCACAAGTGCAAAATCAAACATAAATCAACAACGAGCTAAAGATATTAGGACAGGTGGCCAAGAGCTTGATCAAAAAGGTAGGTTTTAAGAAGCGTCTTCAAGGAGGAGAGAAGGATAGAAAAGCAGTGACATTTAGAGAAAAATATCAGAGTTCAGGGCCGAACTAGCTGAAGGCATGGCCACCAATGGTGAGGCCAGAAAAGTAGAGTTCTCAGAGGGTAACATGGCTGGAGGAGGTCACAGAGATAGGAAGGGGTGGGGCCATTTGAACATGAGGAAGAGAATTTTAAATTGGAGGTGCTGGTGGACTGGCAACTCCTGCAGTACACAAGTGATGGGCGAACAGGACTTGGTACGACTTGTTCACTTGGATTAGGCACTGGAAGGGTGTTGTTTCCTGTCGAACTACAAATATGAGGAGGGAAAGTGAAATTTTAAAAAAGGATTTAAAGTTTCAACTATTCCATCAGTATTGCTTCCTAATCTTTAGCATTACAGAAAATAGTGTTCTGCATGAAATAGTTTAAATTACCCAGAACATGAAAGTTGCAAAGCATAATCAGTAATCAAGGGGTCAATCTCACTGACTTCAAATGACATGGTGACCTCTCATATGTAACACCTCACCACCAACATACGCAGTGCTGTTGATGAAAAATCTTTTCTCGTATACTATTTACTGAAAAGTCTTCTGTGATCCTGACATCTGCCACTAGGGGTCCTGCAGCAGTGAGAGTAGTATTATAGTATATATGAGTCTATTTTCTGTAATTCACTATTAAAGGTAACCAGACCAAAATCCTACATTGCACAGGCCATTGATATCATTAGGATCCTTAAAAATACAATGAGTGCACTTTCACTATCAATGAAGAACTACATGCTGCAAAAGTGTATTAATTCTTGTTTGGTTTATGGGTCACTGGCACAAGACATTGTCATTATGTTATGATGACTTTAGTTTTTGAACCTGAGTCCTTATTCTCTTGGTGGCCTGTTCTTCTAAATATTGGGAAGACTGAAGCGATTGTCTTTGTTCCCCGCCACAAACTCCGTTTCCGACCCACCCAGTCTATCCTTCTCCCAGGCCTCTCTGAGGCTGAACAAGAGCATTCAGACCATTAGTATCCTATTTGACCCTGAGTTGAACACTGTCTACATATTCACTCCATCAAGACCGCCTACTTCTATTTCTGTAGCATCGCCCAGATCTGCTCATGCCTCATCCACGCCTTTGTAACCTCCAGACTCGACTACTCCAGTGCTCTCCTAGCCGGCCTCCCACCTTGCATCCTCCATGAACTTCAGCTCGTCTAAAACTTTGTCTGGTGGCACCTCAGTTTAAAAATTCGCATTCTTGTTTTCATATCCCTTCATGGCCTCACCTCTCCCTATTGCGGTCATCTCCTCCAGCCCTATCAACTCTGCAAGATTTCAGCACTCCTTCAATTCTGGCCTCTTGTGCATCCCCGATTTTCTTCAGTCTGCTATACGCAGCCGTGCCTTTAACTGCCTAGGCCCTAAACTGTGGAATTACCTCCTAAATCCTCTATGTCTCTCTACTCTCGCTCTTCTTTTTTTAAGACACTCATTAAAACCCACGTCTTTCACCAAGCTTTTGGCCATATGTCCTAATGTAGTTCGATGTCGAATTTTATTTGATAGTGCTCCTGTGAAGTGCCTTGGGAAGTTTTACTACGTCTCTCTTTCTCTCTTTGGCCTCCTTGTCTCAAGAGACAATGGGTATGCGTCTGGAGGTGGTCAGTGGTTTGTGAAGCAACGCCTGGAGTTGCTATAAACACTAATTCTAGAGTGACAGACTCTTCCACAGGTGATACAGATAAAATTGGTTGTCGGGGATGTTACACAGTTGGCTCTCTCCTTCCCCTTCTGTCTTTTTTCCTGCCAACTGCTAAGTCTCTTCGACTCGCCACGCTTTAGCCCCGCCTTTATGGTTGCCCGCCAGCTCTGGCGATCACTGGCAACTGACACCCACGACTTGTGATCAATGTCACAGGACTTCATGTCGCGTTTGCAGACATCTTTAAAGCAGAGACAAGGACGGCCGGTGGGTCTGATACCAGTGACGAGCTCGCTGTACAATGTGTCCTTGGGCATCCTGCCATCTTCCATGCGGCTCACATGGCCAAGCCATCTCAAGCGCCGCTGGCTCAGTAGGGTGTATATGCTGGGGATGTTGGCTGCCTCAAGGACTTCTGTGTTGGAGATACAGCCCTGCCACCTGATGCCAAGGATTCTCCGGAGGCAGCGAAGATGGAATGAATTGAGACGTCGCTCTTGGCCGACGTACGTTGTCCAGGCCTCGCTGCCGTAGAGCAAGGTACTGAGGACACAAGCTTGATACACTCGGACTTTTGTGTTCTGTGTCAGTGCGCCATTTTCCCCCTCTCTCTTGGCCAGTCTGGACATAGCAGTGGAAGCCTTTCCCATGCGCTTGTTGAATTCTGCATCTAGAGACAGGTTACTGGTGATAGTTGAGCCTAGGTAGGTGAACTCTTGAACCACTTCCAGAGCGTGGTCGCCAATATTGATGGATGGGCCATTTCTGACGTCCTGTCCCATGATGTTCGTTTTCTTGAGGCTGATGGTTAGGCCAAATTCGGTGCAGGCAGCCGCAAACCTGTCGATGAGACTCTGCAGACACTCTTCAGTGTGAGATGTTAAAGCAGCATCGTCAGCAAAGAGAAGTTCCCTGATGAGGACTTTCTGTACTTTGGTCTTCACTCTTAGACGGGCAAGGTTGAACAACCTGCCACCTGATCTTGTTTGGAGGAAAATTGAGGAAAAGGTGCTATATAAATGCAAATTGTTTTTGGTGTTTTCAACATTGGGCTGCATTTTAAGATTCCGCACCGAAGAAGCACAGGCACCATGTCACGGAGCCGCCATGATTTCAAACGTGGCGGCTCATTTGCATGGCCGCGGCACCCGCCCCCACCCACCCCGATGACATGGAGGGGGCGGGTGAGCCGTCGCCGGCAACGGGGTCTGGTGCCAATGCACAGGCACTGACGCCATTTTTCAAGGGCTTACAGCCCTCAATGTGCAATTAAAATTTAAAGGGCCAGGTAAGTTAAAGTTTTGCAAAAAAGAATGAAATGACCTTTCCATGCATTTTCCCACCTACCCCCTCCATAGCATTTCACAACATTCCTGCTCCTTTCCCCCCGGAATTCCTGAATGGAAAATTTGACCTTTTCCCCCCCCACCAATGTTCGGCACCTTTGTCCTTTACCCCTTCCCATCAACCACCTCCCCCCGACCAATCCGCAGCATTGTCACCCCACTCCCCACCCCCCCGCACATAGAAAAAAAGCTTCCCCACTCCCCACCCCCCCATCACAGGTGTCGTGCCACATTTCCCCGAACAGGGATTCGAAGGCGCGGCATTGTCAGCCGCCTGAATGAAGATCGGTGCGGCGATTTAGGAGCTGACAGGGCCTTCATTAAATCAGTTATGTAAATTAATTACCATATGTAAATCGTGGTCCTATCGCCGAGCAGCGGGGCGGCCGCAAAAGGCCATGCCGCTGCCGCCGAGAGCGGTACGGGGCCTCCGGCGTCGGGGTCGGTGGCGGGCCTCCACCATACCAATCTTCATTGCCCACCACCCCCGCCAACGTTCCCGACGGCGGAGGGGCTTTAAAATCCAGCCTAATATGTCTGAGAAGCACAATAATAAACATGACCGTGTCAAACATTTTTAGTAAACATGCCCTTTGAGAATTCCTAATCCATTCCTTCATCAACATTCCCTGTTAAGCAAGACTGGTTGGTATATCTGCTTCGTTGCTCATGTGCTGGGCTGCACCAGCCTCTCTGCAAGGAGAAGACCAAGGCAGAGGGCAGGTTGAGTAACAAATGAGAGCAAATGCCCATTCCCAAAGGAGAAAGATGAGCAGTGAGTGGTCGAGACTCCAGGACTAAGCAGTAGGCTGATAGGGTCAGGAAGGGAGAGGGGATGTAAGGGTAGGTAAGCTGTGGAGATGTCAAGAATTACCCCATTGTCTAAGTGGGTTGGATTGGTGTGAAGAAGTGTCATGGTGGCTGGCAAACAGTTGGTTCCCCACACCTCCCCAACTATCAGATTACTGTGAAAAACAACCAATCTGAAACTGGAGCATGAGACAAAATTCATACAGTCAGACAATCACTATACCAGTCCTCCAACATCAAATAAAACATTTATCACCTACATTACCACCAGTCAGAGACTGCTGTATCTGGCATGAGGCGTTACAAAAATCAATCAAAAATTTGACAGTACATTTGTCACCAACAGGAGTGCCTAGGTCAGTAATTTTGCTCTGATCAATGTACTTATTAACATTAAAATAGTTTTTGAATAAGAATTGTGTTAAATGTCAAATATCAATGTCGCTCCTTTAATTCTTGATCCCTTTCCTTCACACATTACTCTGCCTGTTATGTCTTTTGGAGAATTTAGATGTGTTCGAATGAATGTAACTAGGCTGTTTTTTTAGTTATTTGAGAAGAAAAATACTCAAGCACAGTTCAGATTAGACTAACAACTGAATTTCTTTGGAAAACTTTAGAGTGTACGGATAAAGGAAATATGGTTAATGTATATATAGATTTTCGGAAAGCATTTGATAAGCACATAGGGTACAAGTTAGACACTGAGGGGTTGTTTCCCCCGGCTGGAGAATCTAGAACACGGGCAGTCTCAGGATAAAGAGTTGATCATTTAGGACTGAGATGAGGAGAAATTTCTTCACACAGAGGATTGTAAATCTTTGGAATTCTCTACCCCAGAGGGTGCTCCATCATGGAGCATATTCAAGGCTAACATAGATTTATGATCCCTTGGGGAATCAGGGGATATGGGGAGGGGACAGCAAAGTGGAGCTGAGGCAGAAGATCAGCCGTGATTGTATTGAATCGTGCAGCAGGCTCAAGATGTCATAAACTCTACTCTTGGTCCTATTTCTTATAAGAGACATGTTATTAAAATTAAGGCACATTGCATTAAGGAGAAAGTAGCTACTTGGCTAGAAGGATGACTAAGGGTCAAAAGGCAAAGAGTAGGAGTAACTGGAAGTTTTTCATATTGGTTGGATATGGATAGTAGCTTTCTCCAGCGATTGGTCTGAAACTTCTTTTGTTTTTCATTTATGTAAGTGATTTGGACTAAGGCACAGAAGGAATGATGTGTTGATCGGAGGCGTGACAAACTGTGAGGAAGAATGCAGGGTTTGCAGAATGCCATAGGCAGGTTTACAGAGTAGTCTGTCACTCTAGAATTGACCTTTATAGCTACTCCAGGCACTGCTTCACAAACCACTGACCACCTCCAGGCGCTTACCCATTGTCTCTCGAGACAAGGAGGCCGAAGAAGAAGAAGAAGCTAAGTCATATCTTTTGGGAAAAGAGTGGAGTATTGAAATGGTGAGATACTTAACAGAGTGCAGGAACAGAGAAATAGAATGATCTGAGATCATTAAAGGTAGAGTGCAGTTCCGAAAAGCCATAGAATTGACAAAATGGAATTCTGGGTTTATACATCGACACTTTGAATATAAAATCAAGGAAGTGATGTTTGAATTTGTACAAGATTCCCACCACGGCAGATGGTGAAATTTGAATTCAAGTAATAAATCTGGAATTAAAAAGCTAGTCTAGTGTGACCATGAAGCCATTGCCGATTGTTGTAGGGCGGCACAGTGGCACAGTGGTTCGCACCGCAGCCTCACAGCTCCAGCGACCCGGGTTCAATTCTGGGTACTGCCTGTGTGGAGTTTGCAAGTTCTCCCTGTGTCTGCGTGGGTTTTCTCCGGTTGCTCTGGTTTCCTCCCACAAGCCAAATGACTTGCAGGTTGGTAGGTAAATTGGCCATTATAAATTGCCCCTAGTATAGGTAGGTGGTAGGGAAATGTAAGGACAGGTGGGGATGTGGTAGGAATATGGGATTAGTGTAGGATTAGTATAAATGGGTGGTTGATGGTCGGCACAGACCCGGTGGGCCGAAGGGACTGTTTCAGTGCTGTATCTCTAAACTAAACTAAACTAAACTATTTAGGCCAGTCTAAAGATATGGATATTGAGGTCAACAGCGGGGTCAGCAACGAAGAGTAGTTGCTCTCAACATCAAGTCAGCATTTGATCAAATGTTGAACACAATAGTCCTAGCAAAACTAATGAGGTTCAAAGAGAAGCCCTTTCAGTGTCACATATAAAGATTCTTACGGTTGTCCATGGCCATTCATCACGGCCTCGAGCCATCGTTGGTTGAGTTCCTTTCAGA
The DNA here is from genome assembly GCF_036365525.1 of Heterodontus francisci. Classification (NCBI taxonomy): domain Eukaryota; kingdom Metazoa; phylum Chordata; class Chondrichthyes; order Heterodontiformes; family Heterodontidae; genus Heterodontus; species Heterodontus francisci. The sequence goes on along the minus strand of NC_090412.1, from coordinate 17,713,946 downwards.
TAGCATCCTCAGCCCAAATATCTTCAGTAGCTTCATCAGTGATCTTCCCTCCATCTCAAGGTCAGGAGTAGGGCTGTTTGCCTATATGCAACATTGTTCACATCTCTTCCAATAATGAGGCTATTTAAATCAGATCCTCTCAAACCACAATGGTGTGAATATGTGAAAGATCATTTACATTAGACAGAAATCTTCAGTCAATTTAACTAAGATCTTGGAAGTCATCATTTGATGTAAATATATAACTCAAACTCATGATTTTCCATTATAGTATTCCCAACAATGAGCTCACCATTCACTGTAGACAATTTCAATAAAATTCATAAAATATGGCATTATTGGTCACAAGGCAAATGATTATAAAATTGAAAGAGAAATTCAAGAAGACTTTTGGAAACCATTCATACTGTATTATGGAATTGTATGGTAGATTTTTTTGGTCCTAACATTCAGGTTGTGATGTCCTGTTAGCTTTGTGCTCATGTAAATTAGGAATGGTTGACCTCAACCTAATTATATATCATTGGTGTGGATTTCTGCCTGGAATTCATTCAGTGGGCAGAGGACATATCCAACAAAACTGCAGCTCTTAAAGGAGAGGCCATTTTTTGACACTAAGAGGATGATGGAAGTAAGTCAATCCCTGGAAAGCAAAGGTGTGGCCTTCAACAATGTATTATTTCTTCAAAAAGTGCAAAGAAATCTTGCCATGTTTGGCACAGAAAGGCACCCTCTCTCCATGTGATTCATTTGAACTGCATGTGATCAAGTAGCAGTTAAGATTGATGTCCCATATTGAGAGAGCCTGGCAGTAGACGAGTAAGAAGTTTGCTATCCTCAAAATATCAGCCCATATAAGGTTATATGGCAATGCCAGATACACAAGAAATCGGCCAAGTACAAATAGTTTCCTTTCACCAGTTACAGTGCAGCTAAGGTCACTTGCAAGCCATTTAGACAACCTTACAGCGCTTTTTCAGCTCCACATGCATGCCCACACTGCATAGGAAAAGCAATTTCTAACTGAAGCAACAAAGCCGGGTTGCATGATGTATGTTCATTTGCTTGCAAACACTAGAATGCAGGATGGTCAAGACGGACACCTTGATGTCACTTTAATGTTTTCTTCAAACCTCCAATATCTCAAAACTTTTCCTATGGTTGCAAGGCAAGGTGACACACAATAGAAAGGGACTGCACTGACACTCCTGGGACTTGAAACTAGAAAAGGAACAGGCCAGGGTAATCCTCTATGGTACTCTGCAATACATGGCTGGAATCTTTTCCACAAAGGCAGGGCCAAACACTGACCATATTTCTGGTCACCCTGTGAACAGACCTCATCTACCAAAATGGCGCAAAGGCCAATTCCTCGAGCAATCAACCCTCAAAATGGATGTGTGGTGGGAAGATAAATATACTATGCTTGTCGTACAGAAAGAACAAACTTGCAACAATATAGTGTCTTTTGCATCCTCGGGATATCCCAAAGTGTTTCATGGTCAATAATTTACTTTTTGAAATGTAGTTCATAATGTTATGTATGCAAATGCAGTAGCCAATTTGGACATAGTGAGGTTCTCCAAACAGCAATGAGATAAATGACCTATTAATCTGTTTTAGTGGTGTTGGTTGATCGATAAGTGTTGGCTAGGATACCAGGAGAACGACCCTGCTCTTCAAATAGTGCCACAGACTCTTATACATTGACCAGAAGAAACAGGCCTCATTTTACCATCTGATTGAAAAGACGGCATCTCCAACAATGCAACAATTACTCAGGGTCAGCCTCGACTTGTTCTTAATTCCTATAATGGGGCATATTCCCACGATACTTACTCTTTGGTACATTTAAAACAGACCGTGAGGTTGCAATGTGCACCACTGCTCTAGAGAAATTTGTTCCCTGCATGAATTTAGCAACATTTTCCATAGAAGTAGTAAGAGTATTACAGCCAATCCGTGGCAGTCAGGTTAGCTGATAACTCTTCATTGTTATATATTATTGTGTTGTGTTGTTATTCATAAATGCTGAAGCTCATTCAGTGGGTGGAGTTGAGTTTGAACATCAGTTAAGGTTAGTATTTGGAGTTGCACATGTCTGGTTGAGGAGCAAATGCTGTACCCCATGCTGTAGAATCCCATTTCTTAGCGCCTCTGCCTCGCTACCTCCTTCTCCTTTAAGACCTGGCTTAAATCTCTTTGACCAAGATTTTGGCCGCTCCCCCTAATATCTCTTTCTCTGTCATGGCACCCATTTTTTGATAATGCCACTGTGAAGCATTTTGGGGCATTTATCTATATTAAAGATGCTATATAAATGCAAGTTGTTAGGTCTATAGCAATGGTGCCATTTTATCAGTCTTTCTGGTTAAATTTACATTTCAATATTACATTCTTGGCCATCTTACTCTCCAGTCATCCTCTCCCAGAACAGAGCAATCTTAGATCTCAAATGGCCTGTCATTAATGACGGATCTTACTTAATGTGCTACATGTACAACACAAAAGGTTGCACTCATGCTAACTGTACTTATTATTAAACTCCAGTTAACACCTAGTTTCATATAATTAATTACAGCATTTCAAGCCTATTTGTTCTCAGTGAGTTCCAATTTGGCACAGTGACCATTAGAAAGCTGCTGCAATGTATCACATACCTCCGGCAACCTTATAATGACACAAAATCACAACTTCCACACAGCAGTACTCTGTTTTTACATCATTTCCTGACATGGTACAAGTTGTGTTGTTTGTTACCTCTGCCTCCGGAGTCCTGATTAAAAGGAAGGTCTTCAAAAAGTAAAGATGTCTCCAAGAATCATGGCATCAATGCCAGTGAACATGGCATTTTCTATCAGTTTATTAAAGATATTGTTAAACAAACATAAAAGTGTTTCAGTAAGTCCCTAACCATTTTGCCACAAGATGCTATAGTTGCAGCTGGTAAGTGACAAACTACCCATTCATTAATTATACAGTAACCCTTTCTACAGATGCACAAGTGTTTGCCCTTCAATAGTGCACCAATTGGGATTAATTAACTGCTCATTATATTGAGGCTGCATAGAATTGGACTTGACCCAAATAAAGTTCCTTCAAGACATTCTGGCATGATATTGGTCTCTTTCACAGCATCTTATGCATTATACAAATATCAACTATGCCTTGATGGCTTAACACAACAGGAAATACAGGTAGGATTCATTTCGGAAAGGATATATCATGTTGGCAGTCCTATACTGGCAGTGTCATAGTATTTGTCATGTTGCTATGAAGGGCTAATATGCCAAGAAGCATCATGCAATACACAAATGCAATTGAGCTTTTGTAAGATGCAAGTGCATTGGGGATCATTTCAACCTTGCCTGCCATTTGGGGAATCTGATGGAATCGGAGGCAATGCTGGTTTGACCCCCGATGTCACACTGTAGTAAGTCAATGGCAAAGGGTGCAAAAGCCAGCATTCCACCTAATACAATGGGTTTCCTGCCCGGGGAGCTAAGTTAAAATTACCCTCATTGAATCTCTTAAGCATCATCTGTGTCTAAATTCAGGAGTTTTAAAAATTTTAACTTTTGCTATTGGTATTGCAAGTGGTGTAATATTTCTCTAAGTTAGAAGTAAATCACAACTAATAAGAAAATGACATAGACAACACTGCATTACTTCGTAATACACAGGAGATCTGACATGATTTTTATGCTTATGAACATAATGTTATACCATTACATTTACAATCTTTGTCCAATAGATAACCAATGCCAATATTAACTACAGATCAATCATGCACAAAGTCCTGGAGCTAATGGAGCCCCTGTTGGCCAGAAATCAATATTATTTCATTCTTGCTCCAGAGTGCCAATAAACAATTAGTATTATTTCAATAAGTGTTGTACAGGGTCTCCAAGGCTGATAAGGTTATAACCTTAATCTTAAAATTGCAGGTAAGGTACAGAAAGACAAAAACAAAGGTATGAATGTATTTTGTATGAATGAAAATTAATTTTAAAACAATGGGCCAAACTTAAAATCATCAGACTGATAAAAGGCAGACATATTTAAACGACTGTTTCACATTAATAAAGCAAATTGTTTTATTTCAGTAGAACCAAGCTATTGTATGTTAAAAATACTGTTAGAATTCCTGTCCTATAACAGAAACAAATATGTGTCCATTTTAAGATCAGTTTCATTTACAGTGTCATAACCATATACAATCATTTATACACAATTCCTTGACTACAAGCTTCCTATTGAGAGTAATTTCCCCCTCCAGATCATGAATGGCTCAGTTAATATAGGCATTATGGAGTATGGTACTGGTCAAGGCAAGGCTTGTTCCCCAATCTGTGTGAGATTGCAGATCTCAACCAGAGTGGCAACAGAGGCATCAGGACCACCTAATAGTGAAGAGGAATGACATCATCCAGGGTATCCTGGTCCTGATCACTGGCTGCAACTGGAATGGGGGCATGTGTAAACATCACCTAAAACACAATTAGGGTCGACTCAATTGAAAGCCTGCTGACATGCACTATCCAGTGTAGAATGACCGCTTGAGAGTGGTATAGTGAACTGTACTCCTGTCTGAGTCTTCTGGAACAGAGTTGCAGAAACTGTGACAGGTGTGTTAAAAGACCTTCTCCCAGTTTTAACTGCTGATCTCCCACACCGTGTGACTGTGGATTTTATAGTAGAATAGGTTCTGCTCCAGACTTAACACCACAAAAAATACTACTTGTTAGAAAAGGCTTGTTTGATTGCTATTCCTGTCAGTTTTTAATGATAGTTTATTTGTAGCAGCAGATGAGATGTTCAAAAATAACTGCAACTCATACTCCGAATCATTACTTGTGCTTATTCTTTTAAAATTGGGAAATCAAACCAGGCAATACATTTTAATTAAAGGCAGTATCTACAGATAAAAACTTTGCTGTTAAAATGCATGCATGATAAAGTGATCAGTGAACGCTGCTAATATTAAAACTTAATTCAAACAGTAGCTTTCCACATATGAATAATTATGTTGGGGGCCCAGGGGCAAATATCTGTGGAACCAACAAGTAGATCTTAATAAGTTCTTTTGTGACACTCGAAGGATTGAGTTGTACTTAGAGACGATCTCATTTAGTATGAAAACATTTTGACTATTTAGGTAGAACCATAAAACATAAATGTGCTATTTTGTACATACAACATGTGATACTCTGAACAATATTTTGTAAGACCTAATTAAAACCAAGGGGATTGAGGTATCTATTAAAAAGCACTTCTTTACACATTAGTGCATTTAGTTCGTTTGTTGTGTTATAAATATCACATGGCCTTTCTTCATTTATTACTTTGATATCACTGTTCATGCACGGAGTTACAATTAACAAGTAATTACAGAAAAATAAAATGAAGTGGACAAGGAAAATAGCAATTAGATGATGTTTTTTCTTATCTGGAGTCACTGATATGAAGCTAACATTCTACTGTTAATTTGTGTTAAAAATACATTCCTGGCGACTTATGGGCAAAATAGGTACTGCACTGAATTTTAAGAGCCCTCCACCAAACTTGGCGGCGAGCTCATAAAATGGTGGCCCACACGCCAAAGAACCACCACAATCTCCCAAACGGTGGCTCATCTAAATACCTGAGTCGGCCCGTTCCCCCCCCCACCCCCAATCACATGGCGGGGGTGGGCTGTCCGTCACCAGCAATGGCATCAGTTGCCTGTGTGCAGGCGCTGGCGCCATTTTTAAAGGGCAGCCAGTCCTGCCGGCATATTTAACTTTTTAGAGATACCCCCCCCCCCCAACAAAACCTATCAAATAAATTTCTGACGCTCCTTTCCCACTCCCCGATAATAATTACATTAACTATTTGCCCTTTCCCATCCCTCCCCCAAAAAACACTTACCTTTTAAATCTGACCTTCTCTCCAAGATTGCACAAAGTTGAAAGTTCACCCCTTCCCATCATCCCCTACACCCATCACATTTATTTGGCCCCGTCCTCCCCGCACTGAAAATCTTAACTCGTCCCCCTCCCCCTCCCCACCAGTGACACGCAGGTTTACCTCAGATGGGGAATTCAAGGCGGGGGAGTGCCGACCGCCACACTGAAGGTCACGGCAGGCCCGGAAGATGAAAGTTACGTTTATTTAAATTTACTCATCCCGTTCATTTAAATATTGCAATTCAGTTCCCATCACCCAGCGGCGGGGGGTGGGGAGAGGGACCGCCATGGGGCCTCTCTGCCACCGGGAGGATCGGCGTTGGCCTCCGTGGCAGGCCTCTGCCAGAATAATCTTCCAGCTCCCCGCCGCAGAGCTCAACATCATGGGCTTGGTAAAATCCAGCCCACTGTTTTAAATGTAGGACCTGATTACAATTCATTCCCTTTCCTTTGTGATAAGGATCCTATCTAAAATTACAATGGGCATTTTAAACCCACCATCCAATGGGTTCATACCTACAACACCAAAGATGTCAATAAATAGGCACTAAATTGCCATTTACTCTCAGACAAACTGTAAGTGAAGCAATATGTATTGCTGCTGTTAAAGATTCTCCTCTGACATTATACTTACGCCACCGCCTTCCGTCCTGGTGTGATCTCCCTGCCGCTGGCCAGCACTCACGCGCCTTTGGATTCCCATCCAGGGAAACGAGGCAGTACGCAGGTGGAGAGCGGGGAGGAGGTACGTTTCCCAGTGTGGGAGAGGGGGGAACAGGGTCAAAGTGACATCACTTTGGGGGTGGGGGAAGGTCAGGTGGACAAGGTAAATGTGGGGGGGGGGAAGAGGGCAAGTAATTAATTTAGATGTTACTGACTGGTGGGAAAGGGGCAGAATAAATGTACTTAATTTTTTTTCCTTCACTTTGCTTAAAATATTTAAATTTAATGGTAGGACTCAAAGCCCTTTAAAAATGGCATCAGCGCCCGTGCACAGGCAGCTGACGCCATTGCCGGGGATGGGCAGCCTGCCCCCTCCACGTGATCGGGGGGTGGGGGTGGGGGGCGGCCCGCCCCGGATATTTAAATGAGCCGCTGTGCTTAGGATCACGGCAGCTCCACGACATTGTTTTCTAAAATTCAGCCCTGCAACTAACCCATGCTATATCTGACCTGAGACTGTTTGTTGCCGATGATGATTGCCAAAAGCAAGCAAAGTGCTCATTCCACGTCACTCTTCCTGATAAGTACTGTAAAAATGATAAGAAAACCAATGTTAAAAAAGATAGTGGGAGGCCATGAAAAATATATGGAATATTTACAAATATATAACTGTTGCATCTGTTAGACAATGTAAAGATCTACTAAATTTGGAGCATAACAACCGCTAGATGAACAAGAACCAAAGTCCATCTAGTTAAGAGCATAAGAAACGGGAGCAAAAATCAGCCATATAGCCCCTTGAGGCTATTCTGCCGTTTAATAAGATTGTTGTAGATCTTCAACCCCAACTCCACTTTCCCACCCTATCCCCGTATTCCTTCATTCCCTTAGAGTCCATAAATCTAGCGATCTCAACCTTGAATCTATCCAACAACTGAATATCCACAGCCTTGTGGGCTAGAGTATTCCAAAGATTCACAACCCTCGGAGTGAAGAAATCCCTCCTCCTGTCATTCCTAACTGCCCAACATTTATCCCGAAATTATGACCCCTAGTTCTAGACATTCCAGCCAGGGGGAAACAGCCTCTCAGCCTTTACCCTGTCAAGCCCTCTCATAATTTTGTATGTTACAATGATTTCACCTTTCATTCTTCTAAACTCCAGAGGATTTAGGCCCATTCTACTCAATTGCTCCTCATAGGACAACCGTCTTGTCCCAGGAAGCATTTCACCTTCTACCATCCTGGTTGTGATATTATGCAATGATGATGGAGTTGTTGACTAATCACAGCAATCAATCTCTATCAATTAGTCTTCAACAGCTAATTAAGGAGCATGTCTTTATATTCTTCTGTTTTAGTTTCCTTGCTGATGAGCTCATTTGTTTCAGTCAAGTTAAGACCACAGATTTCTTTGTGTTCACATTCAGTACTGCCCCATATTTGATTGACAAGACGAAACATTTCTACATATGTCTGATCCTATCAGTTTTTCCAATAATTGAATTAGGAATGGAGTATGAGGCTTATAGTCAGGTTTAGCAGCCGAGTTTGTAACTCCCTGGTAGGCACTCTGGTACCCCATTTCCCATCCTGCTTCCCTCTGACGGCACACAATGTGTTATCTTTTTCTTTCAGAAACATTTTTTTCCCATAATAAACTGCTGGAGATCTGTGTTCATTTGTTCAGTAATTGAGATCTCAACCAGATTGTGTGAAATACTTCAGTTATATCTAGAGATTTCATATCACGTTTCTAACATGCATTCTTTCTTTGAATGAGTAGTTTAGCCCAGATACTTATCTGTTTCAGTGACATCTCAGCTAGGTGGCCTAATTCAGCGTCCTTCTTCAACATCCTATCAGATTCATAGAATATTAATCTGCTTACCTATATTGGTTAGCATTCCTCAGTTGTCATATCAGTTCATTCCAACTCACTCTACAATGCATAACTGCAGCTCAGCCCTCATATCTTTCTTAAGCAATAGTCTTGTTGCTTTCCTATCTTAGCATTCTATTCAATCTTATGCTGTGCTTCTGACTGGATATCTTTTCTGTCACAAAGATTGCTTACTTCAACCTTAGTAACTTCACCCACTTCCAGTGCTACCTCAGCCCAGCTGCAGCTGAAACCCTCATTTAATCTTGATATTTCAGACTTTATCATTCCAATACTCCCACGGTCAGTCATGCATCCTTCAACCTCCATGCATTCCTACTCATCCAAAGCTCCGCTGCCCATAACTTATCCCACGCCAAGTCCCTCTCACTCATCACCAATGCAGTGACCTACTTTGGCTCCAGGTCCCCACTACACCTCAATGTGTCATGCTTAACTCCTCCACAGCCTTGCTCCACCTGATCTCTATCAGCCCTCCAACAGCCACCAAACTTTCCATCCCTCCAAATCTGGTCTCTCTGCATTACCCACTTCGGCATGACATTGGCGGCCATGCCTTCAGGCGCTAGGCTTCATGCTCTGGAATTCCCTCCCTCTCATCCTCCCTCCCATCATTAAAGACTGTCATTAAAACCCATTTCCTTGACCAATCTTTTAATCAGCTGTCCTATTATCTCCTTTCTTGCCTTAACATCTGAGAATCACTAAAAATGTTGCATAATAGGTTAATAACAATATTTTTGTGAAATTACTTTAGTCACTATTGTGGATGTTTTACATTTATCTGTTAGGTTTATATAACCTTAAAAGGAGCTGGCCAAGATAATGTTCTTATTGTTAATTATGTTATGGACCCACGGAAATCTGGGACATAGGTTTATAAGCATAGTTATCCAACCGCCTAAGCATTCGTGTGTGCCAGGCGTATATGTAACAAAATTAAAATGATAGTATTTTACACCGTGACACAGCATATTTTTTCTAATTTCGAGTTTTAATTGTGGCCCTGGTCTGCCTAATTCTTAGCAAGGAGTTGATGGCAATAATATCAGGCAAGTTCTATGAAGGGTGGATGATACTCTCACATTTCCAGCCGACAGTGAAGGCTCGCATTTATTCCATTTATTCTGCTTTGGTGAAGCCCATATAAAAGGACTGTGTTTCCTAAGTGAAGTAACTACAGTGTAAGAGGACCACCAACACAATATGATTTCCAAGCTTTGTCATCTAAGATCAATTTAATTAGTGGTTCGGTAGTACAGAAGTTGAGTATTGCTGAAAATAGAGATATGTTGTCAAAGTTTTTCGTCTTGCACTCATCAGGACATTCACAAGAATAACCAATGTAAGGGAAAACAACAGCTTATACTGCATGAGAGGAGAGTGCTGATTGGTTGGCAAGTGAACTCTGATTGGTAGAGATGTTGCCATGGCGAATGCACCAGTTTACAGTGACTGACAGTTAACTGCCAAGCTTTGTTTAAAATTTAAATCAGGCAGCTTGACTCTGATTGGTCAAGGCATTGCCCTGAGGAATGAACTAGTGAATGGCTGTCACTTATTTTGTGCAGCTTAAACAGGCACAATGTTTAGAGTCATAGAGTCGTACAGCATAGAAACAGGCCCTTCGGACAACCGCATCCATTCCGACCATAATCCCTGTACATATTCTTTCTGCCTGCAAAGAATAGGGCCCTGTGTATTAATATATGTAGCTTCCAGTACGCTCAAATGCGCCACAATGCGAGACCTACCCTACTGACAGTCTTAAATTGGTTATCAGCGTAATTCTTCGCACACTGTGGATTATTTAGCATATGTTGCCCAATCGTGGAATTACATCTAATGTTGGACACTGCGTTTTGAGTTTTGCAAGCACGGGTTGGTGGGATATAGTCTGTACCTTGCCCGTTCCGAACAGCAGAAGGACATGTTGTTTGATACCATCCACCAGTCTTTGGGACGTAAGGCCTATATACTTAGCATCACACTGGCATTTAAATACATATATCACATTACTCATTTGTGTGATAGGCAGAACATCTTTTTGGCTTGACAGCAGCATCTTGTTAGTGGCAAACACTACACGTGTTGCTATTGCGTAGTAGCAGCGTGAACCAGCTAGCTTTACCTGTTGCTCAAATTTTTGGGATACTTTACCCTTCCTGGGTAATTTGAGCTAGACTGGGCACTTTTCAGGGCCCAAAAAGATGACGTTAGGCCTGTTCATAAGTTTGCATAATATACAGCGAGAAATGATCTGATCAGGGTAGCCATTGTCACACAGGATGTCTTTGATTCGCCCTATTTCAGCAGCAAGCATGAATGGTGAGCGAATGGCTCGGGCCCTATTTATGAAGTTGTCGATATGGCCAATCTTATAGCGCGTGGAACTGTAAGAATCCCAACGCATGTATTGACCAGTGAAGGTAGGTTTGCGGTAGATCATGTTAGAGAACCCCTTAACAGATTTCTCAACTAGTACGTCAAGGAAAGGGAGCTCAGTTGACCGCTTCAGGGCAATGCCTTTGCCAATCAGAGTCAAGCCGCCTGGTTTAAATTCTAAACAAAGCTTGGCAGTTATCTGTCAGTCACCGTAAACTGGTGCATTCACCATGGCAACGCCTCGACCAATCAGAGTTCACTTGCCAACCAATCAGCACTCTCTTCTCATGTAGTATAAGTTGTTTTCCCTTACGTTGGTTATTCTTGTGATTGTCCTGATGAGTGCAAGACGAAAAACTTCAACAACATTTCTCAATTTTCAGCAATTTAATTAGACAGTGAGGCCCTAGGCTCAACAGTATCATTCATTAGCCCTGCAATCAGCGCAGCACTCAAACTGATATGAGTACTAGTTCCAATCATTGTAAAAACTTTATGATTGTATATTAATAAATTAACGATTTAATAATTAATCAACTCCTTAACAAACTAATCACTGTTTTCTTGGGAGTAATTATGGCCTTGTTCCTTTAAAGTGCTAAAGGTGATGTCATGTCATTGTGTACTGCTGATCAGTAAAAGCAACATCTGATTTATATACAACAATATTTCTGTCAGGTTGCCTTCATCCTAATCCTGATCTATTCCTCAGGGACCATCTGTCAGCTCTTCTTTCACCCCTGTTTTTCTTCTTTCTTAGCTTTCCGTTTCTGTCCATCAGTCAGCTGTGGCTCAGTTAGTAGCATTCTCGCCTCTGGGTCTCTGGGTTCAAGTCCCACTCCGAGGCTGGAACACAAAAATGAAGGCTGACCCTCCAGTTCAGTACTGAGGGAGTGCTGTACTGTCAGTGGTGCCATCATTCGGGTGAGATATTAAACTAAGGCCCCATCTGCTTATTTGGGCGGATGTAAAAGATCCCATGGTACTATTTCAAAGAAGACCGAGGTCTGGCCAATATTTATCCCTCAATTAACATCACAAGAAATACAGCTCATCTGGTCATTATGACATTGCTGTCTGTTGGACCTTGGGGTGCACATACTGGCTGCTGCATTTCCTGTGTTACGGCCAGGTGAGAAAGGGGTCTAGGGCTCCCCTCTCGGCCTTTTCCTGGTTTGGCCGTAACAGGGTTTAACTTTTAAAAACAGTGTTTTTTTAGCTTCCCCCCAGTGAGTCCTTGCTCACTACTCTCTAATTGTAATTGTAAAGGAATCAACCAGACAGGTTTTCTCAGATTTAAACAAGAAAGGTCTAAGTTTATTAACCTTAAAACTCTAACTCAGTTAAAACTACTAAGAATATGCGACACAACCATGCTAGCCCAAATAGATAGAGAGGAGGAGAAAAAAATAAAGGGGAAAGGTTTGAAGTAGTAGATGGAATTCAGTTACTGGTTTTGGGTTGGAGGTAAAGTCTTTGATTGAAGTTAAGTCTTGCGGGTCTCGTTGGGGCCCAGTGCACACTTTCAAACTTGTTTTGCTGGTACCAGAAGGCTGCAGGGATCTTCTGTCTTGAGACTTAAGTTACTTCCGTGGGTTCCTGGAACTTTGCGTGACAGAGAGACAGAGAGAGAGAGAGGCCTTGCTTCTCTTTGGTCTTCAAAATGCAGTCTGTCTCAAAATTTTACTGTGAGAACAATTCAATCAATTGGCCAGGTTGGCCAGCAGGTTAATCATGTTACTAGCTGTTTTTTTTGACACGGGATCACCTGCGAGGTGTGTTGATTCTTCAAAGCTTACTAGACACATTCAATTGCAGAGTGGAATGCTGGCTCTTACACAGACAATGACTCTCAATGTCTTTTGAGCATCACTGTTGACAAAACCTATCTGGCTAATTGAATCAGGGAGTACTCCCATTGTCTCTCTAGTCAACTGTCTCTCAGAATGCAAATGTGCAGCCATGTTTTCAGCCACTGCTTTTTTAAACAAGTTATATTCAAGGTCCAGTAACAGTTCAAATAGTGTTCCAGATGATGAAATTAATATGTTTCCATTTGGCAGGTGTGGTTTCCATCACACCTGCATGACAGTAACTACACTTCAAAGCAAAAAGTACTTCATTGGCTGTAAAGCGCTTTGAGACGTCTGGTGATTGTAAAAGGCGCTATATAAATTCAAGTTTTTTTTTAAGTCTTTCAATTGCAGCTTCCTAAATCTCTTACTATTGAGAAACCAAGGTTCAAACTGGAGAACAGCATCGAAATTTTTTTTTTAAAGCACGGGACAGAAGATAAAATAAGTTGGGAATTAATGGTTATGTAATGCCAAGCTTGGGTTTTAAAAGGCTGAAGATTACAAACTGATAGAAAACTGAGCGAGAGAAAGGAAGTCCATCAGTTTGAGATCCCTGAAAAGAGTAGGAAACTATACGAGTTCTGGTTTCAACAGAGTGAGCATGTAAAGAGGAGAAACAGCATGTAGCATGGTATTCTGAAAATAAGGAGGAACAAGAGAGGAAAATTCAGAGGAGTGTTGATGGTAGCATTGATATAATGGAAACTGAAAAAGTTGAGGTGGCAAGAGTACAATTAGGAGGTAGAAATGAGACAAGAATCATTTGTCAGATGAGAAGTTGTTTTTGTATCTTGTCCAGGAATGCATGGAAGATGTTTGAAGAGTTGTTTGCTCCTTGATCATTATCAAACCCTTGTTTTGATCTTACCGCAAAATAACTCTGATAGAATTAGAAATAAAAGTGTTGGGGAACTGAGTGGCACAGTAAAGAAACAAAGAGCTTCAATTTATATAGCACCTTTCATGACCTCAAGCTTTTCACAGTCAATGAAGTACTTTTTGAAGTATAGTCACAATTGCAATGTAAAGAACCACACCAGTCAGTTTTCACAAAGCAAGATCCCACAAATAGCAATGGGATTAACTAGCAGATAATCTGATTTGTCAATGATGTTGATTGAGAGGTAAATATTGCTCAGGACACCAGGAAAACTTCCCTGTTCTTCTTCAAAATACCGCCCTGGGATCTTTCACAACCATATGAGAGGGCAGTTCGGATCTCGATTTAACGTCTCATCTGAAAGATGGCACCACTGAAAGATTAGCCCAGTTTGAATCTATCCTGGGTTATTAAGTGCTTTCAGTTGTAAAATTTCTATGACATGTGAGATTGGGTTCCCTCAATACAGGGATAGCACAAAGATGGCCTCCAATTTGATAATCTCACTGCAAAGTGACTGTTAATTGTATATTGATTATATTTAATTGTATGCAGGTGTTGGACATTAACTGGGGATTCACTTGTGCCCCTATAAAAAGGAACAGACTGAACCTGTGGTTGTTGGGTTAGGAGGTGCATGCTTGTAGCGGCAAGGAGTCATTTATGGCACAGAAGGAGGGCCAATCAGTCCATCGTGTCCATGTCGATTCCCCACAGAGCAGTCAGTCCCACTCCCCCACTCGATCCCGGTAGCCCATAATGTGCAACTCTATAAATAAATGCCTATAAAAGTATGAAAAGATTGGCTCCAGTTCTATCCTACACCCACTCCTTTCTGGAGTATAACAGCCACAGGATAGAAATGCCACACTAATGCAGTATAGATGTTCTTCTCAGGGTGAGGCTTAAGCATGTTGTTGATCAGGTGAAACTTTACTCTTCAGCTGACTGTGTTCTGCCTCACATAACGGTGCTTGACAATGACAGCTCTCATTCAACTCGTCTTGATGAGCATGTAGATTCACACAAAACACAACTTGTTATATTGCTGGCCACTTATCATGTCATTGTAGCAGCAACCTGCCTGGTTTAACTAAAAGAAAAAGATACATGGGTTTGGATTTTATGCCGCTAGTGGTGGGATTGCCATGGTTTAAATGGAATGGTCGACAGCATAAAATAAGTGGCAGTTCCAGAATTCCACCCAATTTGCACCACATTGCAGTTTCTGGAGACAAAACCAGCCATGTGGAAACTTCAGTGTGTCTGAGCTACACAGCATTTTTCAGTAGGCATGTCAATCTGGGCATCCAGGGTTCCCAGGCAGCAATTAGTATATTGAACATCATGGAAAGGATGCAGTAACATTAAAGCAAGCATGTTTCAACCACTTCTTCACAATTTTTTTTTTTGTTTCATTGTTTTTTTCCCTTGGGTTCTCTTGAACCTTTGCAGTCAGTGGTAGATTATTTATTTTTGTATCCCACACTGTTTCTGGCACCAGTGGGAAACCTATGGAAGAAAAGTAGCACCAAAGAAAGAGTGCACATGGCTTAGACCTCACGAGAGGTGATGTCCATCCAACCAGCAGCATCTGCAGACAGGGATGGACAAGCTTTAGTAGACAACTAGTCTTACTGAGACTTCTATTCCGAAGGAAGCTGGAACTGCAACCCTGATAAGGTAAGCCGCTGCCTTACTAATCATCCTCAGAAACACCCCCAGTAACGGTTTGTCATATTTCCAGTGGCAGTGCAAAAGGAATGCATGCCAATGTAAACCACAGCAGCATATCTTCATCGGCTGGACCTGCCGCCAACCATATATGCAGATCCTGGCACACAAAATAGAGGCAGGAGAAGAGATTTGTAGACAAGTTTGAGAAAATGAATCCCGGCTTTCCCCCCTTGCAACCCAGCAGCCAGGCGGTAAACTCAAAAGAAGTCACGTTAGGAAGCAGACAAAATACGTCAGCTCAAAGGAAAAGCACCAAGGGGGCCAACACTAATATCACACACACGTGACAAGAGGTAGGTAAAGAAATTAGTGTACCATTTTTGTGCAGAGAGTATCACCCTGATTGAATAGAAACTGATCACACAGCAAGAAAGGCCGTTGATAGTGAAAGCAGTAGCTCAAGCACTTAGCTGAATGTATCTTGGATGGGCACTTGGTGCATTGGTTTCATTGCGACACTGGAATTTCTACAGTATCATTGTTTTGATCAGTTAGAGTAGAAGAGTTCTCCTGGTGTCCTGTCCAACATTTATCCCTCAACCCACATCACTAAAACTGGTTATCTTATTGTTGTTTGTGGGACCTTGCTGTGCACAAATTGGCAGATGTATTTCCTACGTAACAGCAGGCAGGATTTGTATTAGTTTGTGAGGGCAGCAAAGGGGCGAGTGGTCACGTAAACCCGTCCCTGCATTCGGCGTGCCGGTTTCCCAATGCAAAACTGGCACGCTCCGAGTTGAAATGGTAGAGTCGGGAGCAGGAGGTTGCAACCTGCTTGCTTTATGCAGATAGCCATTAACCCCATTAATGAGCATGTTGTCAGCTTACTGAAGGGCCAGTTTTGCATTTTGTTTCCCATTCTCCTGTGTCTCGCCAACATGAAATGGAAACACACAAGTCAGCCTGGGTGCAACAAGTTTCCCAGTGTTTTATGACTTAACAGTTCACTTTTATTTACATCAGAAACAGCCAAGAGCCCACAAAGTGACATTACTGACGTGGTGGCCTGCTTTCACAGTATCCTTACAAGGTGCTCTTCTTGTTGCCAAGGATGATGTGGAGCCAGACTGCTCGCGAGTGCCTGGCTGGGATTGAGATGCCCGTAGTGGTCGGCCTCGTGTGGGGAGAGGCACCTGCAGAGGCTGCTGGACCGGCAGTGCTGCAGAGGCAGCTTCTGTCACAGGACGTGACTCTGCAGATGCTTCACCCATCAGAGGGGACAAGGGGGCGGATGAAGATGACCAAGCCCCGTGAGGGGTGGCCCCCTCATCACCATCTGTCACCTCCTCAGCCCATTCATGATGCCCTTGATCTCTGGAGGAGACCAGCAGCTGGGGCGCAGCTGGCATCCACTCATGCCTTGTTGCGCCATTGACCAGTCAATACGACTAAAAGCGGCATGCATTCCTGACTTACGCTTATGGGTCATCAGGGCTACTGACCACACATCTCTCCTGTGGTTAGGAAAATTCTATGCGCCCGCAGGATGCTCCTCACTTTTGCACTCTGGTCACTGGTGACCAGGAGGCATGCCATCTGGGTCTATCTTTGGACTCACCTTTCCAGACCTTACAAGGTCATTGAAAGGCTTCTGGCACTGCACCTGGTTCCTCCTCACCACTCCTCTGCTGCTGACCTCATGTGCCACCTCCAGCCATGCCCTCTTGGTGAGCCTTGCAGGTTTCTGTTGCCACTGGCAGGGAACAGGATACTTCTTCACTCAGTCACTGTCTCCAGCAGCACCTCCAGTGAGGTTTCTGAAAAATGGGGTTCGGGGGTGGGTGCTGCCCTGGCACGAGGGGCTTTCTTTCTCAATGCCCTTTCCTTCATCTTCCTCCAATTCTTGGGCAAACAGCAACCACAACAATGACTGCCACCAGCCCTTTAAATCGTGCCCGCTGCAGTCTACGTCCTGCCTCCTTCCTGCAGCTACTACTGCTAATTGGGCAGCGAATGCAACTCCAGGCCAATTACCTCCTTTACAAATGATGATTGTAATGCATACGCAGTGCGGGATTGGGTCCCAGAAGTGACTGTGACGTGGGGGTCCTGACCCTGGAATTTAAATCCCCCTCAACTTTTAAAAGAAAAAGCTACTTCATTGGCTGTGAAGCACTTTGGGCATTCTGAGGTGTGAAAGATCTTATATAAATGCATATTCATGCTATTTCGGGTTAGTAAATCTTTACCACTGTCATTGTAAATATCCTACTGCAGTCCAGTCTTCCTTATTCTCACATACAAGAACCATGAGAAGGTAAAGCTACTGTTACCACTCACATCACAGATTAACACCTTTCATAGTCCTACAAGAAACAAAACACTTTTTAAAATCAAAAGCAAAATTCCTATTGTCACTAAATATTTTAGGCCATTAGGAAACTGACCTGTTATTTAGAAAATCACATATTAATACACAAATAAAAAAATATAAAAGCAGTGCTTCATTCCAGTATAAATTTAAGCCTCGGACAGCTTCCCTCCTCATAAAGATGGGTCCAATTTAATGAAATGATATAAAATGATTACACAAAATGTAGGAAATTTCAGACATCCTTGCATAGATATGTTTTTGAATTGTTTATTCCACTCCATCTGTGCACAGATCCCAAGAGAAATTCATCCAGTATAAGATTATTTGGGATAATTTTGACTTTGTGTGTTTGTGACTGCCCACTTTGCATGACTCGCAATTTGCCTTGCTATGACCCATTTTATACTGTCGCACAAAGTCAAAAGTGCCCCATTATTTGGTACGGACCTATTTCTTCTATAAGGGTGGCCCTCTAGAATTATAGATTCATTCTGTTGTGGGATCACTTTAAGAGACTGTAAGTGGACAGTCACTGAAGGAAGTGATGTCACATCACACATGACCAGAGAGCTGTGGGTGTAGACCAATAGAGTAAGGTATGTGTAGATATGCTTCTGTATTAGTTGTGTGCATATATGTTCCAGTTTACGTTACGATAAAGACCCACATATTCTTCATCTATTATTTGTATTCCTGTGAATCTTATAATAATTCACACACTAAAGGAACAAATAATATAACACATTCTTCATATTTTGTTCAGAAAATAATTTATAGAGCATCCTGGAAATGAAGTGGGACAAAAGCCGTCTTCAGTGGGATCAGTCTTGTGATCGCTGAAAGAATAGCGAGGTCAAATTAAAAGGAAATCTTGTGGTATTGTGAAACTAGATGTTTTTCAGATTATCCAGTATATAAAATGACCAGGTTTTATGCAGGGCTTGGTTGAACAATTGGGCTAACATCCAGAGAGCTGATGGACGAGAGAGGCATTTGTGTGTTGTTAGCCGATTCCTGACTCACAAATTACTCTTCAAGACATGAACACTTCCTCTCTTCAAACAGCTCCTAAGCTCATGGGCCTGGTCCATTAAGCACATGTATCAAGACCAGGAAGATGAATCAGGTACAGAATGTTATAATGCTTACAAAACAATTTTCTCTGTGTTTTACATTAGCACAGTCACCACTTTGATAAGAAACATGCAGTTTTAAGGAGCAATCGGTAGCTATGACACATCCAGCCTCAGAACCCTCAAACCATTGTGGACAGGGAAGAATGTATTTAAGTGACAAATGGTATAGAACGATAGAATTACAAAACAAAACTGAAAAGGATTACTTTGTTTGTATTTCCACCTCTGATCACTCAGGAGATGACATTTTACACCCAAACAGTGCAAGATGTAGCAATGGGCATAAAATAACAACAGCAAGGGTATGTTACGAGTATAAAGCAATTCATGCATGATTTAAATGCAGTATCCCTTCAATTTTCAACTGTGTTTACCTCAACGATTGTATTAAGTACATCAGCCCTCTTGCTTCGTATAAGTTATTAATTACATTCCAGTTCTATTGGCTTGCCTGTGCTAAGAATCAGGAACAAGTATGTCTAATTCTTGAGAGCAATTAGATCAAATAAATATGTAGCCTTGCCTACAATGTAAAAAGCTTCTGTAATAATCGTAATATCAAAGCGAACTTGATGTTTTTCCCCTTGTTTAACAGTCATGTTGCTTTTTCAAACAATCCACGTTGTGCTAACACACAAGAGGATCCCTCCTTTGAGGAGTGAAGTACCATTCATCAGACCATGGTCTACTTTTCCACCAGAG